>NC_058097.1:49372500-49675530 GCF_020171115.1 Neogale vison | reverse complement strand
TGTGAACCTTCGTGGGCGGCCATGGGGCGCTGGAGCTGGGCTACCGGTGATGGGATCCCAGCACTGCCCTGAGTGTGGGCTGATCATGCACCCCGTTCCCGGCTTCATCTGCGGAATGGGAGCATAACATCATGTGTTACTGTGAGCTGGGAATGTGTTCATAGCTGCCTGGCACCGAGCAGGGCACTGGGGCCACCAGAATGGCAGCTCATGTTTGTTGAGCTCTGTGTGTGCTCCAGGTCCTGTTCTTAACATGTTAAGACCCATTTATATCCATCAGCGTTCAACCCAAGAAACAGAATCAGTAGCCGACCCGTATTAAGAGATTCATTGCACGGAATTGGCTTATGTGACTGTGGGGCTAGGCAGGTCTGATGTCCTCCAGGCAGGCAGTTGTCAGGCAGGCGGGAGACTCTCAGGCACAGGATCTGTTGTCCCCAAGCAGAATTTCTTCTCCTGGGAATCCTCCGTTCTGCTCTAAAGGCCTTTCAACCGACTGAGTCAAACCCACCCAGATAATTGAGAATTATCTCAACTGATTAGAGATGTCAGTTACATGTACAAAATACCTTCAGGGCAACAGTTGCTGGGGGTTTGACTGATGGAGGACTCTGGTCCAGCCAAGTTCATGGAAGAAACTGGCCATCCCACCATTTGATCCCCACCCTAGCCCTGTGAGGTGGGGGCCATTTTGCACATCCTCTAGAGAGGGACAAGGAACCTGCCTGATTGAACACAGGTGGAGGAACTGGGAGCCAGGGCTCAGACACCCCCACCACCCCCACTCTGCCTCAGGCAGTGAGTGTCTTCAGCTGCTGTTACTAACACCTAGCACAGTTCCAGGGACCTGACAGTGGCAGGAAAAGGGAAAGTATATTACAAAGTGGGTGACCTTGGCTGACCTTTTGTGGGGAGGAAGCCAGTGAAGAGGGTAAGGAGTTATTCTTCCAAAAAAATGTATTGAGAGCCCTACTGTGTGTGAAGCACGGAGGGCATAGCACCCATGGCGGCAGACAAAGTCCCTGCCCTCAGGGAGCTTAGAGTCCCATGGGGGAGAAAGACACTAAGTCAGTGAACAAGAATAAATAAATGGGATATGTGACAATGGGTGGTAAGGAAAACCGTGGGTGCCCCTGGCCAAGGGGCCAAAGGTGGAGATAGAAAGCCTCTCTGAGGAGGTGAAGGTCTTAGAAGAGAGTCTAGGCAGAGGGCAGAGATGAACAAAGGTCTAGGGGCTGAGTTGCCAGTGTGTTTGCAGAGAGGAAAAAAGTCAATGCAAGAATTCTCCAGGAGGAAGCTGCACTTCCCACAGGACCCAACTGAGAGCCCCTTGAGAACCCACAAACACAAGGTGTGGGCCACTTCCAACACCACCTGTTCTGATTTTAACTGCCAGCTTCTCGCTTTAGTGAGTTCCTCATTTTCAAAGAGGCTTAGCAGGAACAAGTTACAAAGGGGAACAAAAGGAAAAAGAAAGACCCCTGTCTCATTGCACTCCCAAGAGACAACCATGGTCCCTGGCTCCTGTGTTTCCTCCCAGAGCGGTGGTTCCTCAAGGGAGCAACTTTGCCCTTCCCTGGGGACACTCTGGGTTGTCCTGACCATTATGGGTGGCAGGAAGAGAGCTCCTTACATCTAGGGCTTGAGTCCTGGGTGCTGTTCAATATCTTACAATGCCCAGCACCTGATGAACGCCGAGTAATAACACAGCCTGTGCTAGCCCTTGGACAGCCCCTCCAGTAAGGTTCTTTTTTTTTTTTTTTAAGATTTTATTTTACAGAGGCACAGGAGAGAGGGAACACAAGCAGAGGGATTGGAAGAGGGAGAAGCAGGTCTCCTGCAGATCAGGAAGCCTGATGCGATGCGGGGCTTGGTCCCAGGATCCCCAAGATCATGACCTGAGCAGAAGGCAGCCACTTAACGACTGAGCTGCCCAGGTGCCCCTCCAGTAGGGTTCTTAAACACACTTCCTGATAAGGATGCCACTTACAGAGGTGTGCACAGGGTTAGGGATTCCAGGATTCAGCTACAGAAGGAAAGGGCTTCTTCCAGATTCTGCTGGATCCTGGAGAAACCAGGGGGAGAAATGTGCCCTTGGGGCCTCACTGAGAACCAGGGCTGGGGCAGAGGAGCCACCTGACAGGAACCAAGGAGGGCAGCAGGCAGGGAGGACAACATTCTCCAGCCATACTCCAGTGTTCAGTCTGTGCCTCACTTTGGCCAAACCCCCCTTCAGGTCCAAGGTGGAGGAGCTTGTTGGTGTGATCAGTAGAGGTCAGCCTCCCAGGCATGTGTCAGGGGAGTGGAGGATGGTGGAGGGATGCAGTGAGAGGCTGAGTAATGGTCTCCAAAGATATCAGAGCCGAATGCCTGGAACTCATGAATGCTACCTTACAAAGGGAAAATGGTCTTTTCAGATATGATTAAATGAAGGATCCTGAGGTGAGGGGTTTATCCTGGATGACCCAAGTGGGCCCTAAATACAATCACAATACCCTTATATGAAGGGCAGAGCTTGGAGCCATGCAGCCTCAAGCCAAGGAATGCAGGTGGCAACCAAGAGCAGACACGCAGGGAACAGATTCTCCCCTGTTCCACTCCAGAAGCCTCCCTAGGGAGCATAGCCCTGTAGACATTGTGCTTTTGGCCCATGGAAATTGGTGTTGGCCTGCAGGCCTCCACAACTGGGAGGGAACAATGTGTGTGGTTTTAAGCTACCATGTTTTTGGTAATTTGTTACAGCAGCCACAGGAAGCCTGGGCAGATGGGGATGGTGATAAAGGGAGAGACAGCAGCACTGCAGAAACCATGAGAGCTCTCCCTCCTGGCTGGGTGCTGGGATGGGTGCTGTTCCAATATCAGGAAACTCCCTTCATGCTCTAGCAACTCCAGGAGCAGGAATTATTACCCTCAGTTTTTTGGGTGTTGAAACGAAGATACAAAAATATTAAGTAACTTGCCCTACCAAGCATTTTCTTTTTTAATTTGAACAGGGAAAATTTAATATAAGGAATTATTAACTTTAACAGGTAATATTCTATAAAGGGGTAGGGGAACACTATAGGATTCAGGCCCAAGGAAGGAATGAACTTGGAAAGGAACCTCCCCACCAAGGCTGAGGTGCAGCCCACACTGTAAGATATGTGGTTGTGGATCCCTGGACGGTGGGGAAGTTGGCTGGCTTGCCCAGACCAGAGCTGGTCCACAAATGCTGAGCAAGCAGAGAATACCCCTCCCAAGTGCTGGCAGGGTGAGGCTGGAAAGACAGCTTCTAGGACATATCAGGAAGGCATCAGTTGGGAAAACACTGAAAGTTGATGAGCTAGCATCCACATGGGCACCACTGAAACCTGATGGAAGTGAGCTCATGTGTCACTGGTGACCCTAGATAAGAGCAAGAGGAAGCCCAGGGAAAAGTCAGAACAAGGGAGAAGCCCTGTTCTTCTGCAGTGTCCCTCAGGCTCTCTCTACTGACAAAGCTTAGCAGCCAACTCGCTGCAAAGGGAGATAATTTAAAGGTTCCAGCCCTATTCTTGACAAGCAGATAGCAAAGGGTGGCTTTGGAGCATAGAGGCAATAGAAGTAGTATGATTATCTGTTCATCGTACCAGGTCTGGGAGGGATGGGATATTCTTTTTCTGTGATTAGCAGATATCGTGTGTGTGTGTGTGTGTGTGTGTGTGTGTGAAGTGCCTGTTCAAGTCTTTTTGCCAAGTTTAAAAAATTAGTTGTCTCTTATTGATTTGTAGTAGTTCTTTATATATTCTGGCTACTAGTTCATTGTCAGATATACATACGACAGATCTCTTCAGCCATGTTTAAAGCTTTGGGAAATTAGTTATCTGTGTCTCTATTTCCTCATCCATGAAATAAACACAAAACACACCTTATAAGGATGTCATGAAGTTTCAAGGAGCTAATATCAAAAAAGTGCTCAGAGAGGCACCTGGGTGGCTCAGTGGGTTAAGCCTCTGCCTTCAGCTCAGGTCATGATCTCAGGGTCCTGGGATTGAGTCCTGCATTGGGCTCTCTGCTAAGCAGGGAGCCTGCTTCCTCCTCTCTCTCTCTCGTTCTCTTTCTCTCTCTCTGCCGGCCTCTCTGCCTACTTGTGATCTCTCTCTGTCAAACAAATAAAATCTTTAAAAAAAAAAGTGCTCAGAAAGATGCCGGCACATAGTTCCCACAAGAAGAACTGTGCCCACAAGAAAAGGAACCGGGATCCTAGAATCCTGGGTCTGAGAGAAGAGGGGCTGGGGGCCTGGATTCCCGGGTCTGAGGGAGGAGGAGCTGGGACTGGACTCCTGAGTCTGAGGGAGGAGGGGCTGGGGGTCTGGACTCCTGGGTCTAAAGAAAGAGGGGCTGGGGACCCGGACTCTTGGGTCTGAGGGAGAAGGGGCTGGGGTCCTGAACTCCTGGGTCTGTGGGAGGAGGGGCTTGGGGACCAGACTCCTGGGTCTGAGGGAAGATGGTAAAAGGACCTGAAGCAGAAAGGAGGTGGGCTCAAGAAGAGTACCCGACCCGGGGTTCTGGGGATTCGAGATGGGAAGACGTGGGGACGCCCGGGGCGGGAGGGGGTAGGGGCCCGGCCGCAGTAACAAAGGCCTCTCCCTCCAACAAGCAACCCCCCCTCGGCCCCGCCTCCCCGGCCCCCCACCTCCCCTGATTGGTCGGCCTTCCTGCCCGTCAGCGCCGCCCCCCTCCCCGGGTCTGCAGCAGCTCCGGCCGCCTCGTCGCGCCCCCCCAGCCCCCTCCCCCCGCCCCCGCCGCCCCCCGGGCCGGTGCAGCCGCAGGCGGGGTCCCCCTCCCCCTCCCCCTCTCCCCCCGGCCTCGCGCGCCCCGGACCGGCCCCCCCTTTCCCCTCCCCCTTCGCGCCACCGCTGCCGCGATGCCCCCCCCTGCGCCCGGGGCCCGGCTCCGGCTTCTCGCCGCCGCCGCCCTGGCCGGCCTGGCCGTCATCAGCCGAGGTACCGCAGCGTCGGGGGCTGGGGGGCCCGGCCGGGACGCCGGGGTCCCGAGCGGGGATTGGGGGTGGGAGGCTGCATCCCAGGCGGGGAAGGGGAGGCCCCCCGAACGCTGAGGTCTGGGCCCGGGGGCGGGGGCTGCACCCCCTGGCTGGAAAGGGGACGCCCGGATTCGTGCCCCGGGGGCAGCGTTCCGCGTCCCGGGGCTGAAGCCTGGGCCTAGGGGCGGAGGTCGGCTTCTCTCCGCCGGCGAGAGGGTCGCGGACACCTGATCCCGGCCCGGGGGCGGGAGTCTGCGGCTCCGGATCAGGGAGAGGGATCAAACGCTAAAGTAAGGGTGCTTGGGCAGGCTCTCTGAACTGAGTTGGGGTGTGGAGGGGAAGGGGATGCCCCGCGGGGGTCTTCATCTCTGAGTGAAGACATTCCCTGAGGGAGTCCTGGCCTGAGGGCTGGGGTGGGCGTTTCTGGGCAAAGGTGGGGGGACGGTGTCTTCCCAGGGTCGGTAAAAGAAGGCGGCAGGGGTATCCACAGACCTCCTTCCCAGGGCCAGTAAAAGAAGAGGGGCTCTGGCCTCCCAGCTGGGTCATCGAGGTGGGGAGAAAGTGCCCGCGTTTGGGAGGTTGCAGTTATGTAGGGGAATGGAGCTGGTGATCCAGGAAGTTGGGGGCGCTGGGCTGGGGACTCAGACGGAGGAAGCTCTGGCTGAGTAGCAGGGTTCAGAGGCTGGACTGAGGATGAGAGAGGGGCAGATTGGGAAGGGTGGGAAGGAAAGGGTTAACCTGGGGTCAATGGGTTAATCTCAGCCCTGCTGAGAGTGGAGAGGAGTGGGGCTGGGGGTTGGTGTGTGGAGTGGGGAGGGGTGAGCTGGGCAGTCTTTGGAAAGAGGATGTGGATGGCTGCTGGGACCCTGTGGCTCCCCAGTGGGCTGGCAGCCAGGGATGGTCCAGGATGTGCCCCCTGCGGAGAGGAGGCAAGAGCAAGAAGGCGGGAGGCAGGGATCAGGGTTAACTCAGAGCTTCTGGAGGATTCCCCCAGGCCCTGCCTTGAACCAAGGATCACAGTCAGGGACACACAGTCAGGGACAACCTAGAGACCTCAACAGTCTCAAGGAAGCAGCCACTCTCAGTCTCCCACCCACACACACCAGGTCTCGCACAGACACATAAACACCCGTCACCGGTCTGACCCAGAGCTGCGCCTGCAGACATCCACAGTCACACAAACAGGGCCCTGCGCGCAGGACCCCCCAGCCCCAGGACCTCAGCTGACTGGAGCCTCAGTGGGTTGGAGCAGGTTCCAATGTTCCTCCAGCCTGACCTGTCTGAATCACCGTCTGACGCTCTGTCTGTGTCTCTCGTCTCTTTAGGTCATTTCCAGAGGCTCCCTAACTCTGGGGGACATCCCGATTGTCTCTGTCTCTGGGTCTCTGTCTTTCCATCCCTGCCGTCCTCAGTACAATTTCACATCTGCCCTCCCTGCCTTGGGCCCTGCTTCTCATCGTCATACACGCACCTGTCTCTTCCTGGCCCCCTTGTTCTTCGATCCTTTCACTCCTGGAAAATCACGTCCCATTTTGGTCACTGACACCTCCCATTTTTTGTCCTTGTCCTTTCCTTGTCCCTTGTCTTCTCCTCCTTTCCGTGTTCCTCATAACCTCGTGACCCCCATTCTTCTTCCCCTCTCCCTTCACCACCCCTTCTTTTCCTTCAGTCTCAAGATAACTTCCCACTTTCTACTTTGAATCTTCCAGATCCCAGAAATTGCTGTCGTGTACACATCCTGAGCTGGGAGCTTCTTGGAGCCAGGAGGCGGTCTGTGACCTAGGACCAAGTCCTCTCCCACTGCCAGGCCTTGGGTTCCCCATCAGAGACTAGGGCAAGAGGCATTGGGGGTTGGTCTGAGACAGATCTAAGTGGCAGCAAGAAGCCCCACCCACTGACAGCTGGGGCTCTCTGAGAAAAAGCTGGGTGTGGGGGGGGGGCATACACAAAATTGCATTTCCTCTCCTCACCGATTCATTTGCTCTTTTTCACATTCCAGAAGGAATGCATGCAAGTGAGCACACACATACACCCTCTACAAGTATGTATTAGAGCAAACCCCACCTTGTCCTGGCTCCGCCCCTCCGACATGCACTCCCTGCACTCTCTTGAGAAAGCCCAGGTCACGGCTTCCCTCACTCAAAGTCAGACACACATTACAGTTGAACACATGTAAGGTGTTGGTTTGTTGGCTGATGTTTTCCCTGAGACAGAAACAAAATAAGCCCATTTCTCCGCAACTGGCTTTTTTTTCCCCCCCACTTAACTTAAGCTCCCTGGCATCCAGAGATATGGTTCTATCTTTAGTTTCTT
This sequence comes from Neogale vison, assembly GCF_020171115.1. Lineage (NCBI taxonomy): Eukaryota > Metazoa > Chordata > Mammalia > Carnivora > Mustelidae > Neogale > Neogale vison. The sequence continues at coordinate 49,668,215 of NC_058097.1, read as the reverse complement.
TTCTAAATTCTTTATGCCAACACTCACACTCACACATACATATATTCACTTCCAGCCGGTGAGGGGTGCTGGACGGAGTGGGGCAGGCAGAACGGGGCGTGCTGGCCACTGTCCATGTTCCTCTGAGCACCCGGTCTGTCCGGACTGGATATTTGAGCACAGAGTCTCTGTTCTGGGCACTGGGGATGTGTATATACGCGACAGTGAGCAAGCCAAATGCAGTCAAGGAGCCCTCAATCTTAGTGGGATGGAGAGAGATCAAAACCTAGAAACAAGAAAAACAAGCAAATAAGTAAACAGGTAATCTCAGAGAGTGACGAAGGGTAGTGTAAAGAAATTAAGAGTGATTTCAGGGACGACCATGGGAGCTCTGGTGGTTGAGAGAGCCCTGTCTGAGCTGCAGGGAGCAGAGTTCAGAAGGAAAGGAGAGAAGTCAGCCTTTGAAAGATCCCAAGGGAACAGTGGAGGCAAAGGTCTGAGGTGGGAACCAGCAGAAAGGAGCAGCCAACGTATAATGGATAGTTCCAGGGTTCTTGGCTCAGGGAGTCCAGACATCTGTCCTGGGACAGCCCCTACACTTGGAGGTCAGCAGAGAGGAAGGGGGATCTGGGGGTTCCAGCCCCTTCTCACCAGCTCTTCCCTGCCAGAGCCACACCCCCTCCCAATGCATCCCCCACCGCTCCCTGGGTCCAGCCTCACTTCTGCCACAGCTTCCTGAGTGACCGCCACAAGTCACCCACCCTTGTGGGCCTTGGCTTCCCATCGGTGGGTTCCAGAACTGTGGAATCCAAGCTTCCCCCCACTGGAGAGTCCCAGCTTCACCAAAGTTCCCCCTTTGAGGGGTAGCAGGAGGTGCTTATCTCCAACCAGAGGCCCTCCATCTGTTAGAAATCTCTTTCTCACTTAAGGGGAGGAAACTCACCTACATGTGACCTTCATTGCTTGACTTATCAAGGGGTATGAAGGCTACTAGTGCAGACTGGCATGGACCCGAGTGGGTCCTTCCAGTCACCACTGGCCCCCCAGACCAGCTGGGGCACCTGTCGCACCATCATCCCATCAGCCAGCACACGTGGGGGCTGTGGGCAGGCACTCAGCTAGCAGGCTCTGCATTGAACCTGTTGCTTGGGTGACCTCTTGTCATCATCCCCTCCACCCGCAACGCCATGCAGGAGGCACAATGATCATCCCCACTTACACAGGGGGAAACTTGAGTCCCAGGGAGGTGAAGGAATTTGTGCAAGTAACTGGTGGTACGGGGGCTCGAACCCCGGCAGCCCGGGTACCCAGTCTGTTCTTTCAGTGGCCTGGTTATGCTGGCATGGTGGTGTCAGAGCAGATGCTGACAGGGCAACCAGACATGAGTCGCCGACTCAACTCTGGTGGGTGCAGGGCACAGAGCAATGGGTCCACCACCCCCACCCCCGGGGGACTGACACCGAACCCCGGATAGCAATAGATGTTTCTTAAAAAAGAAGATGCTGTTAAGAACAGTTAGCATTTATTGGACCATTCCTGCATGCTAAGCGCTGAGCTAAACATTTTGCTTGCATGTTCTCATGGAATGCCCCACAAAACCCTTAGAGGGAATGACTGTTGGGTTTTTTTTTTCCTTTTTATAGATGGGGGAAACTGAGGCTGAGATTGTCTAGGGCTCACCCAGCCAGGAAATGGTGGGGCAGACATTTGTTCTCTTAGCACAGATTTCTCCCGGCTTTCTTATCCAGTCTCTTAGGACCATTCATTCTTCCTACAAACACTTCCCTGTTCTGGGCTAAACCCAGCTCTGGGGGACACAGCCAAGATTCGGGCTGGGCAGGCACCCCTGAACACTGTCCCAGCTGAGTTAGAGGGTATCCAGTAGAAAGGGTTGAGATTCTCTGTCTTGAGCAGTCAGGGAGGCCCTCCTGGAGGAGGGGGCATTTGAGTTTGGGTCTTGAAGGATGAATAGCAGTTCAAGAGTTGGAGACACATGCTGTACATATCTCTTTACATTTACTCTTTCAACAGGTATTTCCCAAGGCCTTCCAGGGTCAGGCCATATGCTGGGAGATGCTGAGGATACAGACCTGAGTTAGACCCAGGCTCTGCCCTCAAGAAACTTCTAGTCTGAAGGGGGAAACAGACAACAGATGGCCACCATGGTGTGATGTGAGCTTTAATGGAGGTAGTCCAGGCACTGTGGGAATACAGACCAGGCTTAGAGGGGGTAAGGAGGGCTTCCCAGAATTAAGGGAGAGTTTTCCAAGCAGAATTCCTACAGAGTGGGTCTCATGTGCACCGGCTTATTTATTTTTACACTAAACATCTTTCGAGGCCTCCTGTGGGCCAGGCCCAGAGCCAGCAATGCTGGAACCCTGGAGGTGGGTCAGACCCAGGCCTCTCCCTGAGGGGCTCCCATCTGGTGAGGGACACATGCTCAGACAGGATCCGGGGTGAAAAGGATCGAGACAGAAGGAAGAGCAGTGCTCAGGGACTGAGTGGGTGTGGAATGACTAACCCAACCCCTACCTCCACTTACCGAAGCCCAGGAAAGAGCAGGGACTTGCCCAAGGTCACACAGCAGGGAGAAGGGTCCTGATCCTGGAATCTGGGAATTGTGTGAGACAGGCATGCAGATTCATGACACAGGGACCAAGAATCCAAGACCTGTCTGAGACTCGGATTCCTTCATCTCTTACCTCCTGGGACTGCCCTCAGCTGAGCCTGGAGCTGGGCGTGCTGGGGACACAGATGGTCTGAGCCAGGCTCTGCCCTGCAGGAGTGGGTGGGGGAAGCAGATGACTCAGATCCAGGGTCCCCTGGGAGTAGGGCAGGAGCTCATACGAGCTCTCTCTCCTAGGAGAGGCCTCATTATAATAGACCTTGGAGAAGGAGAAGCATTTTTGTCATAAGCGGTGGGACAGAGGGACCAGGAGAAAAGTGAGGAATGTGGACCTGGGTCACACACCCAGGGAGACAAAGCAGGAGAGTGACTCCAGGGTCTCGGACCCAGGTTGAGGGGGGCTGAGTTTTGTCCTGGGGGCAGGAGGGAGCCACGGGAGAAGCAGAGGCAGCTCTGAGTGTTAGGAAGATCCCTCTGGAAGGAGTGTGTGTCTGTATTTCCGTCTGCCAGGACATAGGATTGAGGTCCGCCTGTGTCTGCGGGCTTTGCTCTCGCCAGCGGCAGCTGGTGTAGCCCAGGAGTTAGCTCAGGAGCCCTGGGCCCCTGAAGCGTGGGGGACCTTGGACAGCTCCGTCTTCACGACTAGGCCTCCTGTAACCTTGGACAGTGGCTGTCACCGGAGGAGGAGGGGGGATTTTTCCCCCTATGGGGCATCATGGAGCAATGTCCAGAGCAGTTGTGATCGTCACCACTGTGAAGGGGGGCAGCTACTGGCATCCAGTGGGTAGATCCCAGGGATAGCGGTATGGAGTCCCCACAGTCCCTGGTGGGGACAAGACAGTCCCCAAAGGGGAGAAGCACCTGTCCTCAAAAGTCAGTGGGGCCAAAGTGGAGAAGCCCAGGTCTGTGAGTGTGTGAGCAGGAGTATGACAGGTCCCGTGGCATGTGTGTGTGTGCGGGAGGTGTGTGTGTGTGTGATCTGATCGTCGGTGACAGCGTGACTGCCTGCACCCGATTCTTGGCCCAGGGTGGCTCCTTTGTATTTGAGAGGCTGTGACAGGGTAACCGTTTCCTCGCACACTGTAGCTTTCTGCACGACTTTCCAGAGTGCAGGGGTGGGGGGTGGTGAGCATGGCCCTTTGGCTGGAGTGTCAGCGTGACTGATGAGGCTAGTGTGTATGTGTGTGTGTGAGAGAGAGAGAGGGAGAGAGAGAGAGAGCCAGCAATGGCCCCCGGATGGGGCTGTAACCGGTTGCATGTAGACAGCCCCCACCTGCGTGTGGGGCTGTTGGTGTCAGTGCGACGGTGTGGGTCTATCTGTGTACAGTGGGGTGACCTTCTGCTGGGCATGGGTCCTGGGCTGTGTGTCAGCAGGAGTGTGTGTACCCGGGGCTCCCGAGCAGGCCCCATTGCCCTCTGGATGTTGGAGTGTCAGACTGTTTCCTGGCCCAGCCTGGGCTCTGGGTGTCTTCCCTGGGCCGCGGCGATGTGTCTGTCTCTGTGCGTGTCTGTCTACTGGCCGTCTCCTGCTGTTACCAGGGCTGTGTGTGGCCGTGTCCACTCTGCACAGCTCGGGTGCAGGCAGGCCCCTTCCCTGCATCCAGAAGTGACTCTGGCCATGGGGAGGGGCTGCAGGGCCCACCCCAAGCCCCAGGACCAGGGGAGCCCTCCACACTGGCTCTGCCCCAGCCCAGTCCTGAGGGGCTGCTGATGGAGAGGGCCCATGGGAGTCATTGGGGCGGCACGGGCAATTAATTCATTAGATTAATTAGCTCCTCATGCGAGGGCGGGGGCAGGGCAGCCCCATGCCGAGCCCTCCTTCCCCAGGCATCCAAGGTCATCCAGCCTCTCCCCCGCCCTGTGCGGCTCCATCCGCCTCCGCCTCTGTGTGCCCAGCCCCCACTCCCTGGCCCTGGTCCAGCCCACTGGCCACGGTCCACAGACATGAATAGATGGGGGTGTGGGCTCTGCTGGGCGATGGTGCCCATGAGCTGCGCTGGAGGGTGCGGGCTGGCGTGGGTGTGTGCCTGCAGGTGTGCCCCGCAAGCATGGGCAGGCCAGTGTGTCTGAGTCGCGTCCTTTTGGCTGTACACAGGGCCCAAGGGCGAATCTGTGCATCCGCGATAGCAGCGTGTCTGAGTGGAGACGCGCACGCGCCTGTGTTGGGGAGCATGTGTCCGCATTTCTGTGTCCGTAGGTCTGCGTACACGTGTGGGTGACTGTGTATTTCCCTGTGTTTCTGAATTGCTATGTGTACATGGATCTGTATGTGTGTGCGCCATGAGCCTGAATGTGTAGGTGCCTGTGTACGTGTACATCTGTGTATCTGTATGTGCACCTGTGTGAGTCTATATATGGCTCCGTGTGTCCTTGAACTTAGAGTGTGTGTGTGTGTGTGTGTACACTGTGAATATGTGAGCAACCGTGTGGACACGTGTGTGCATGTCTGCATACACATTTATGCCATTGTGTATCTGCGTACGTATATGGGTGTGCCTCTGGGCGTGACTTCTGTGAATATGTGTATGTGTGTGTGTGCATGCATGTGTCTGTGTGCCGTGATTAGGATGTGGTCTCAGTGTCTTTGGAGGCATGTAGGCCTGTGTGTCCCAGTCTGTCTGAGTCAGCGCGAGCTTGCAGAAAGGGACAGGCTGCGTATGTTTGCTCCGAGTGCGTCTGTAGCACGTCTCTGGAAACATCGATAACTGTGTTTGCCACGGGGTGTGGGAAATGTCTGTGGGTGTCCAGACGTGTCCAGTCCCCGCTGAGCTGCCCTTACTGTCCACAGGGCTACTGTCCCAGAGCCTGGAGTTCAGCTCTCCCGCGGACAACTACACAGTGTGCGAAGGTGACAACGCCACCCTCAGGTACCTCTGATCTCAGGGACTCTGAAATCACCCAGTCCCGCTCTGTCGCCTTCCTCAGAAGACAATCCTGACTTGCACGGACAGCCTGGCCCCTGTCAGTCAGGAGAGGTGGTTAGGGGCATGACACTGGGCCTGGTTCTATGCCTGGGCCTGGGTGTCCCCATCCGTGAAATGGGTAGAGGGATGATAACCACTGTGAGGGCTGCCACAGGGATTCAAGATTTTGTACACACATTCCAAGTTCGGAGAGCACGGCACACTGTGACCAATTAACAGATGGGAGCCAGGCTTATTCCCCCCGCTCAGTGCTGCTCCCTACACTGGGTCTGTCCTCGCTCTGGGTCTCTATCCCCCTCTCCCTGGGTCTCTCTTCCTCATCTCTGCATCTCTGCCTGTCTCTCCCAGAGTGCTTCAGATACTTTTCCAGTCTCTAGCACACAACATTCACTCAGTAACCATCAGCTACCCTTCCTTTGCACACTTGGGCTCAAACTCGAGGCTCAGTTTACCCACCTGTAAAGTGGGCCCAGTCACTTCTCCCACACAGGGCTTCAGTGGGAACTGGTGATGCAGTGAGCCTTCCTCTCCCCACCTCTGAGCCCCCACGATGGCAGAACCTGGAGGGCCTTCTGGGGTGGGGGAGAGAAGAACCCTCCACCCTTGTCCTCCCAAAGCTGCTTCATTGACGAGCATGTGACCCGTGTGGCCTGGCTGAACCGCTCCAACATCCTGTACGCGGGCAATGACCGCTGGACCAGTGACCCGCGGGTGCGGCTGCTCATTAACACGCCCGAAGAGTTCTCCATCCTCATCACCCAGGTGGGGCTTGGCGACGAGGGCCTCTACACCTGCTCCTTCCAGACCCGCCACCAGCCGTACACCACTCAGGTCTACCTCATCGTCCACGGTGAGCCCTCGGCTGGGCCTTGGGTGGCAGAGGGGATGGAGGGCACGAGGGAGAGGGAATCCTCACATCCTTGCCAATTGTCTGATTCCTGATCCTGGGGATACATGGTGTGGGAGGCAGACACACACCCTGCCCTCGCAGATTTCAGCCAAGCGGAAGGAGGGACAGCCACCCAGAAAGTGACCTTTCAGCATGACAGCTTCTAGGGCAGGAGAGCTGTAGGGGTGAGGGGGTGCTCAGGGAAGACCGGCTCCCCTCAACTCTGTTTACTGAGCACCTACTATGTGCTGGCAGTGCTCTAGGCATGAGGGTTAGAGAAGGAGCCGGGCGGGTTCTCCCTGCCCTTTTGAAGCTGACTTTCTAAGGAGGCGGCTTCCCAGACATAACATCTGAGCTGAGACCTTCAGCTGGGTGCAGTGCTGGTACCAGACACAGAGCAGCGCTGTGGGGATTGGGGGCAGAAAATGAGTCGGGTGTGCAGAGCAGGTCCCATGTGGCTAGATGCCCCAGAATTCAGAGGGAAAGGTGGGCAGGAGACAGAGAGATCAACAGGGGACAGAGCTCAGGAGGACAGGGAGCAGTTGGAAAGAAAGGAACCCAGAGACAGAGACAGCCCAGGGGGCCCATGACAAGCCCCGACTCAGAAGCCGGACCACCCAGCTGCTGAGGAGCCCTGAGCAAGCCGGGCGGCCTCGGACTCCTCATCTGTAAAATGGGATGACTCTGTCATGTATCAGATCCAAGACATGGTCAGCTGGAAGGGGCATCTTTATTTTATGCTCTGCCAAAAAAGAAAAGAGAAATAACCCCGCCAATTAAACTCCGGCATTCTATGTTGGCAGACCTTCCTGATTGGAATAAGGTTCCAGTGGGTGGGAGAAACAGACATATGTGTTAGAATTGATGACTATAGCGACATCTACCCCAGGGGGTGGCAGGGTGGTGAAGGTTTAATGAGCTAATTTGTGTAAAACACTGAGAACAGAGTTACCATGCCAGAAGCACCGTATGAGTATTTGTTATAGAAATAAATTGTCTAAAATAAGAATAATAACAATTAATAAATAAAAGTAGACAGAGATAAGGTGGGAGGAGTTCTGACCAGAAGGCAGAAAAACCAAGTTGGGATGAAGAGGGACAGAGAGATACAGAGAGACAGAGACTGCAAATGAACAGGAAAAAGAGACCAGCAGTTAGACAAGGAGCCAGACCCAAGAGTCAAGGGAGAAACACAGAGGAATTCTCAGAAAGAGAGAATGTTGGCTGATCCCCTGGGTCTAAGGGAGGAGGGGCTGGGGGCCAGGGCTCTTGGGTCCTTGGAGGCCATATTCGGCCTCTCACTGACCTCTCCCCTTCTGGCCTGCAGTCCCTGCCCGCATCGTGAACATCTCCTCGCCTGTGACAGTGAACGAGGGGGGCAGTGTGAACCTGCTTTGCCTGGCCGTGGGACGGCCGGAGCCCACAGTCACCTGGAGGCAGCTCCGAGGTGAGGACCCCACCCTGGCCCAAAACCCCTTTCCCTACTCCGCAATCTGGGCCCCTTGATCCCCCTTATCCCTAGCTAGATTCCCAGACTCCCCCTTTCTTCCATCCCTCATTCCCCCAAACCTTGTCATGACCTGCTTTCCCCCTTCCCCACTGACCCCGTTATGTCGCCAGTAGCCCCCAGAGCCTCAGAGCCTTCAGCACCTGCAGGGCTGAACCACTGTCTCTAATTCACTTGCTGGACCCCAGCCTGCTCCCTGTCCCCACCCCAGTAGCCCTGGTCTCTTCCCCACCGGCTAACTTAATTCTGGGTCCTCAGTCCCTACCACTAACCCTAAGTCAGGTTATAACCAATGGCCCCTGCCTCTGTTCCCATCTCCTGGTCATTTCACTACATCTCCTCTGCCAGATGCTCTAGCCCAGCCGTTCTCAGACTGTGGTCCCCAGACCAGCAGCATCGGCATCACTGGGAGCTTGCCAGAAATACCCCTTCTGGACCCATTGCAGGCCTAATTAGAATCTCCCTCACCCACCGTCACCACCACCAGTCTGTTTTAACAAGCCCTTCAGGTGATTCTGCTGATGGAGCTGAGAACCACTACTCTAGGCTCCCCCCAAACATAGCCCCACGGTACCTGAACGTGATATGCAGCACCTTGTGTGCCTGGATCTCCACCCCCACCCCCCAGATCCCTAGACCCTCAGTCACTGGGACTTTAGAGAGCAAAGGTGCCAATCACTCTATCCCCGAGACCCAAGAACCCAATAACTCGGTCTCAGATCCTGGATCCTTTCACACCAGGTCATCTGAGCCCCACAGTCCTGGGCTTGAGATCCTGGATCCCTAGATGCCCTTTGTCTCAAAGGGTCTTCCAAGCCTGGTGATGTGTCATGAGCCCCAAGATATCTGAATTACTGATCCCAATTACTTGATCCTGATTCCCTGAACCCAAGAATAAGCTCCCAGAACTCTGGACCACCCCCTCCTTTGGTCTGTAGTTTCTGGATCTTTTTGAGCTCCAAGATCCTGGGATCCCCCCCACTGGGTTCTGTGAGCCTCATGATCTTAATGGTGAACTCCCAGATCCCTGGATTGGTTGCATCCCCAAATTCTAGGACTCTCCCCATTGGGTTCTAGTTACCAGGCTCCTGACCCTCATTCCTTGCCCCACCCCTAGCAGGAGATCCCAGGCCGGGATCCACACCCCTGCCCCAAACCCCTCCTGCTCACACTGACCCGGGCACTCCAGGCCCTGCGGTGCCTGCCCCGCTGATGTGTGTCCGTGTTGTGCCCGTGTTGTCCCGTGTTAAGTGTTTGTGTCCGGCCCCACCCCCTCCCATTCCCTCCCCGAACAGACGGCTTCACCTCGGAGGGCGAAATCCTGGAGATTTCTGACATCCAGCGAGGCCAGGCCGGGGAATATGAGTGCGTGACTCACAACGGCGTCAACTCGGCGCCTGACAGCCGCCGTGTGCTGGTCACAGTCAACTGTGAGCCCCCTTGGCACTGCTCATCAAAGGGGGGGCAGGCCCTGGGTCCCAGGGGAGGAGCATGGGAGTGCTGGACGCCTGGGAAGGAGGGAGGAGGGGGATGGGGACAGAACCCCTTAGATCTCACCTCGCTAGGAGAATTCACTGAATCTTGCCCCTGGCCAGATCCTCCAACCATCACGGATGTGACCAGTGCCCGCACGGCCCTGGGCCGGGCTGCCCTCCTACGCTGTGAAGCGATGGCCGTGCCGCCTGCAGACTTCCAGTGGTACAAGGATGACAGACTGTGAGGACAGCACCCTGGCGTGCTCTGCGGGGTGGGGGTAGGGGGAAGGTAGCCAAGCCCTAGATCCTGAGAACTGGGGATCCAGCTTCTAGGGGATGGGGTCCTCTGGGCCCCAGGGAGGTCTTGGGGAGCTTATGAAATCTTGGGCCCCACGATATGAATTTGGAACCTTGTCTCTTCGGGCTGTTCAGGGAAATTTGGGGGTTGATGCTCATGATATGGCGAGGAAGCTTCAGAGGACCATTGGGGTTGAGGTCCAGCAGGGTCTGGGAGCCTATAGAGATTGGGGGCACACACTGGGAGAGTCCAGTGACCCTGAAGGGTAGGGGTGCCTGGCAGGGGTGCCTATGGGAGTGGGTGGGGACCCATGGGGAGCTAGAGCCCGAAGCTAGGGGTCTTTGAGGTAGGGGGCAGAATGAGGGGCTTCCGGGAAATGGGGGAGGATGAGAGTTGGAGGGGTGGAGTGGGATCTGCACCCCGAGGGAGGCCCACGCCAGGGTCCCATGGCCCAATCGCTGACCCAGATCCCCGGCAGGCTGATCAGCGGTGCAGCCGAGGGCCTGAAGGTGCAGACGGAGCGCACCCGCTCGATGCTTCTCTTCGCCAACGTGAGCGCCCGGCATTATGGCAACTACACGTGCCGCGCCGCCAACCGGCTGGGAACGTCCAGCGCTTCCATGCGCCTCCTGCGTGCGTCCGATCGGGAGGGGCGGGGCCGGGTGGGGGACGAGGCCGGGACTGCCCCAGACTGACCTCGAACTTGGGAAAGTGACCCAAGCTGAGACCCAAGCAACGTGACTGAGCGAGAGACGCATCCATTCAGTAGATGTCGATTCATTGAGGGCCCACTAGGGGTCGGAACTGAGACTCGAATGGTAAGAAGCGGCCAGCCCCGCGGAGATCTGCGGGAAGAGCTTTGCAGGTCGAGGGAAGGCTGTAGGTACGCAAAGGCACAGCAAGGAGGCTAGCGTGACCTGGGCAGAGTGATCACCGTGGAGTCTCAGGCTAAAGAGGGAAGGAGAGGCAAAGTCTCATGGGCCATGGAAAGGATTTCGGATTTTATTCTATTGCAGGGTGAGGCCCCTGGAGGCTGCTAAGCAAGGGACTGACCAAGGGGTTGACGGTTCTGAAGAGTCACTGACTGCTGTTTGAGGAATAGCCTGTAGGGGGCGCAAGATGGAGGCCGAGGGACCAGGGAAGGGGCGACGGCGGTAACCAGGCCTGGAGCGGTGGCGCAAAGTCGCTGTGGCGTGGAGATGTTTCGAAGGCAGAGGGAAGCAGGAAGTGGAGTCGAGGCAATCGCAGGTGTTGACTCCAGTAGCCGGGAGAAGGGGAACGTAGTAGTTAAGTATTGAAGTGGGGGCCGTAGCCAGTCTAGGGAGACAAGCCAAGGGTCCCGTGTCCGGCGCGCTGACTGCCAGACGCTTCGTAGCCATACTGGATAGTATCCGTACTGGATGGACCTCCACGAGTGAAGAAGATCTGAGAAAGACAGGGGCTGAGAGAGGGACTGAGCGGCAGAGTGAAGTCATGTTCGGCGAGATGCTGAGACCCAGATCAGAGTGGGAGAGCAGGCACACTGAACAAAAGCCCAAGGAAAGCCCCTAGAGAGGGAGGCTCAAAGACACCCTCAGAGACAGGGCAGACACAGGGAACAGCAAGACACACACGGTCTCTCCTCTTCCCAGGCCACCCCTGTGACGCTCTCTCCTTCCCCAGGCCCAGGATCCCTGGAAAACTCAGCCCCGAGGCCCCCGGGGCCCCTGACCCTCCTCTCCGCCCTGGGCTGGCTGTGGTGGAGGATGTAGGAAGAACCCAATGCAGCTCGCCTCCCCCTGCGCGGGGCCTGAGGCCGGGAGCGAGAGAGAAAGGGAGAGCAAGCGCCGTGGGTCTCGAGGGGGCGGAAGAGCTCTCTGCCACCGAGGAGGAAGAAGAGAGGAGGAGGAGGAGGAAGAGGAGGAAAGCTCTTTAGAGAACCCATCACTGTGAGGGATAACGCAAAATTATGCATCTTTCTACAGCCATTTTCGCCACCGTTCACGTTTCCGACTGTGACCCACCCCCGGCCACCCCACTCCCCTCTCTTAGCTCAGGCTGTCAACCGGATCGTGTGTATGTAGTGGGTGTGTGTGAGCATGAGCCTGCACGCGTGTGTATGTGGGGGAGGGAGGGGCTCAGCAATCTTCCCTCCCCCAAAACCCCCACGCCTACTGCCCCCAATGCTGCTGCCTCTCACCTCTGGCTGGAGGTAGGTATGTGGGCTTCGTGGCAGAAGCTGTGAGAAGATTTCCAGGTTCCCCTCGTCCCCAGTATATGCACGCACAGCACCCCCTCCCCTCTCTGTTGAGAGAGTGTCTCCTGGGCAGGTTAGGAGTGAGGAGGGGTGTCGTGCACTCGCCTGTCAAGCTTTCATTCAGCCTTTGTGAGCAGGTGGGAGAGCTCTGTCTTGGCTCTGGGCCTCCTTGCTGTCTACCATCAGCTGCCTGCAGCCCGAGCGAGGCCCCGTCACTGGCTCAGCAGCCTGAGACCTTCCCACTCTCTCTCTCCCTCCTTCCCTCCCCCGACTTTCTGGCCCCATCTGGGCCAATCGGTGCTTCCATCCAACTGTCAGACTGGTGCCCGTGGTCACCTGTCTGTCTCAGTGCTTTGCCCTACCCCACCCCTAGCTCCCCTCAGCTCGCTGCAGCCACCCACAGGTGTGGGCTTGCTGGTCTACCACCCCCGACCTCTCCACCAACTGTACCTCCCAAAGGCTGACCTGACCGCCCTCACACACACTCCGATAGACACACACATACCAGCGACTGTGACCAGCAATAGCCCCCCGGCTCCAGCTGTCCTGCAGCTGGTGACCAGCTTATAGTTCCCCTGAGAGTGGGCAACTTGTCAGGAGGAGGCGCTGAGAGGCTGTAACTTCAGCTCTGATGGGAGGAATATGCAGTATGCATACCTCTTACACAGAGTGGGGAAGAGAGAGGCATCACAGACATCCCCAGTCCAGACCAAGATGTCAAGTTGCCAGCTCTGACTCCTGGGAGACCCGCTAGAAACACTTACCCCAAACCACACACCCAGAGCTTGGGGAGGAAGAGATCAGAACAGGGGTGGGGGGGAGGGGAGCAAGGGGCAGTGACTGTACCTCAGACGGGGGCGTGGGCCCCATCCCACATTGTCTTCCATCCCCAGGGTCCAGGGGGTTGGGGAGGGGTGGGAGAGGGACACCAGGGAGGGGGTGGGGGGGCCCTGGGGGCCGTGTGTTCCGACTCATGGGGAGTGTTGAGACCACCACACCAATAAACGCCTTTTTCCAAAGTCTCTGCCTGCAAGTGTCAGGGTCATTAAGGATTTGGGTGAGTGGAGAGCCAAGGGTCTTTTGTGGTGCCTCCTCAGCCTCATTTCTACCCTCTCTCTCTTTCAGTAGATTTGGAATTGACCCATTACACAATGATGTGAGATCTATCTAGATCTGCACTATTGCTTTTCCCTGTTACATGGAAGATCTTGGGTCTATGGGAATAGCAGTGGTGGGGAACGTAGTATGTACAGGCCGAGAATGGTAGAAACATTAGAGTATAGAGAAGAAGGTCTAAAGAAACTGAGTCCATGGTGACATTGTTTGAGTAGCTGGATCAAAGCTTACCTGATGCCCACCTTCATTTACATAAGCAATACACTCCCCTGAAAGTATAAGCCAATTTGTGTTAGGTTTCTTACCAGTGATTAAAAAGGAAATGAAAAGGCTGATATAGAAAAGATATAGAGGACCCAGGTACCCAGTACCCCAGGCTTCACCTTTCCAAAAAGATCCAAGAGCTCTATTTCCCTAAAGGCCTCTTTCATCCCAATCTTGAACAAGAATACCTCACTTTTATCCTTTTCTTCCCTGAGACAGATGCATTAGTTTATTCCTCCTTTGCTAGAAGACCCACCTCCCATGATATAAGCTGAGATGTTTGGTTTCCCAGCTTCCCTTGCAGTGATGTGGCTAATTTGGGGTCAATAAGGCAAGTTTGCTAATGGATTTCCAGGAAATTTCTTTCCTCAGTCACGAGGTTGGTCGAAGGAAGGAGTGTGGGAGGAGAACCTTACTCCCTTCCTTTTGTCTTCAGATACAGTTGCATGAAGAGGTGATGTCTGGAGCTCTAGCAGCCATATTGCCACATTAGACAATATGCCAACCCGGGTCGCTATGTTGCTGAGCCAGCCTGAAATCACCACTTATTTTGCCACCGTTTATTTTGTTACTTGCAGCCAAGGGAATCTTCACTGATGCACTCCCTACATTTCCAATGAGAAACCCGGCTAAGAGAGAAAAGGCATCACGCTGGGGAGAACAGTGGTAAGCCCAGCCTTCACTGGCGCCAAAACATTTGCTCAGTCAACCAGTGTTTATTGATTGCCTGCTGTGTGCCAGGCTCTGTGTAAAGTGCTGGGGATAATGACATGGTCTCTGCCTTCATGACATACTCAGCTGAAGGAGGGAGGCAGAGGGTATACGAGTTTAGTACATACAGATTTACGTGAGAGAAGCCAGAGGTTCAGAGGTTGTGAGACTGAACCCATAACCAAGTCAGCCTCCTAAGCTGGTAATGGTTACATTTTTAGGATTTCTGGACCCAATTCCAATACTGGGGGGATCCCCCCCACACCAATTTTCATACACCAGCAGGTGTCTGAGAATTCACTTCCCTTCTGACACCATCTCTCCAAAGATAGCTTGAGATTCCAAAGGTGAAGAGTCCCTCCTACAAGACTGACACCCCCATTCCCCACTTTGGATTCCAGCTGCAAGCCCCAAACTGCTACCTGGGCTTCTGAGCGACTGCCTACAGCTGGAGGTTCCAAAGACCTCTTCCTTGGATTTGAGTAATTTCCCAGACTGGCTGCAGAACTCAGGGAAACACTTCTTACATTTACCAGTTTATTAAAGGATATGAATCAACAGCCAGATGAAGAAATACCCAGGGCAAGCTCCCAAACAAAGGAGCTTCTGTCCTTGTGGAGCCTGGGGCCTGGCTTATGGCACAGGGGAGCATTCTGGTTCCCCCAGCATGGAAGCTCTCCGGAAAAGGACCTAAGAGCTGGCCTCTTGGGTTATACGAAGGCTTCATTATATTGTTATGATTGACTAAGTCACTGGCCATTGGCTGATTCAACCTCCAATCCCTCCCCACCTGGAGGGGCGGGCAGGGAGGGGTGTGAGAAAGTTCCAGTCCTCTAATCACAGGTTTGGTCCTCCAGGTAACCAGCTCCCCCTTTGGGTCGGGTCCAAAAGTCACCTTCATTAATAACAAGCCACTCAATTCGCCTTTAGGGCTCTGAACTGTTTTTCAAGAACTGTGGATCAAGCAAGACCAAAGATATCTGAGAAACATATTTTGGTCATCTGAATGAGCAAATATATATTTCCTATAAATCGTTGTAGCTCAGTTAGCATTGTCCTTGAAAAGTGAATAACCCGGGGCAAAGAGTGGGATTCCAGGCAAAGCAAACTCTGGGGCAAAGGCCCAGAGGCAAAATAGAGCCGGTGGACAGAACCTGTTGTTAATTGAGTGGCAGGGGTGAAAGTACCAGAAGGGGAGGTCAGAGGTCAACAGAAGCCCAACCACAAGGCTTTGAAAATCACAGTGAAGAGTCGGGACAATATCTGAAGGGCAATGGGCACCCCCAGAAGGGTTTAAAGAGGAGAGGATGTGTTCTGAGCTATTTCAAGATGCAGACGCTGGCAGCTGAATGGGTATGGCCTGGAGGAGACCGGGGGACGTAGGAAGACCTTCTGAGAGAATGAGGCTGGGCGCCCCCTGGGGCTTGAAGCAGCATAGGGCAAGCCTTGCCTGTCCACTAGTCTGTCCAGCACCAAGCCTGTAGGTCCTGTCTAGAGGCTGTGCAAACCACACGGTTAAATCGGCAGCAGTCTCTCCCAGCCTGGAAGCCACAGCGCCTTGGCTGCACAAATACAAGCAGAGTCTTCTGCCCTGAGAGAGAGACAGGAAGTCCCATGCCCAGAGCCAGTCTTCAATCACAGCAGGACAGGAGGGCTCTGCCTCCTTTGGGGATGAAACAGGAGGTCCTACCCCAAAAAAAAAAAAAAAAAAAAAAAAAAATTCCTGCGTGGTGCGGGCCTTGATCACACCTGCGTGGCTGCCCGAACAGTCCTCGGGCCCCCACCTGGAGAGATGACTGGACTGAGACCAGCAGCCTGGAAGAGAAAGGAAAGGAGGAGGACAACCTCAGGTGTCACGCTGAATGCGACATGACTCACCTTTTTCGAGGGCTAGCTCACATCAGTCAGAGTTAGCCAGGTTCTCCTCATTTACAACAGGGAAAAAAGAAATGCCCGCCCACCCTTGGGACAGGAAACAACCCACCTTTCACCTGGGAGAAGACATTCCATCCCACATCTGATAGAAGATGGAAGTTTTGCCAATTTTTATGGAAAAGAATAAAGGAGTTCTCCCTCCTTTGGCGGGAAATTGGAGTAAGAAATTGTAGTAAGAACTACAGCAAAAATGTGATGGGAATTCCTGTCCAATATTTATGTATTAAAAAGGGAGGGGGGTTATTTACCGACTTTGTAAACCAACAAGTAAAGCTGGAGGAAGAAGACTCAGATCATCTCCTCTAAAACACAAAAAGTTCCAGCCCATTCCAGGGCACTGGGGCACTGACACTCACTTGATGGGCTCCGTTTGGGCTAGGGTCCTCCAGCGGGACTTTGAGGGGCAGAGGCTGTGAGGTCTGCACTGGAGTTACGCTCTGCATCTTTTTTTCCAGTGGGGGAACCACAGGGGTCAAGGAGGGCGGATGCTTCTTTTTCTTGAGAGCGTCTCCTAGAAAGAGGAGGAACGAGGAACAGAAGCCCCTCATTGGCTGTTGCAACACACCAACCCAGCTAATGACCAGGAGAGCTCGGTGAGGGGCGGGGCCTCACTCTGATAGGCTGATATGGAGGTAGAAGGCGGGATGAATAGCCTGTGGCCGTGCTGACTGGTTCAGCCTGGTCTCTTTCTAGGGACCCTCTCCAGTGGGCCCTCACTTACCCCTGAGCCTGCACAGGCCCCATATGCACAGGTAGAGAAGTGCTGCCAGGAGCGCCAGGCCCAGTAGGGAGCCCAGGACGATGCCAGCAATGGCCCCGGAGCCCAGGGTGGGACCTGGAAGAGACAGAGCGATGAAGGATAAGAGAGCAGGAGCTAGGGCTGGACCCAAGTTTCCTAAGCCCCCTGCTCCAACTCTTTAGGAACCCAATTCCTGGGACCCCAGACTCTCAATTCTTTTAGCATTTACTAAGTAAGCGGTGCGCCTGGCGTTCTACCAGAAGGTAACAGTCCACCGGTGAGCAAACCCAGATACCTACTCTCATGGGGATTAATTTTTAGGGAAATCAGAAATGAACGCACCAATTAATAACAATTACAGGTTGTACTAAGAAAAAAATGTGCTATGACAGAAATAAAGTGCTATCACAGAAATAGAGTCAATTTTCTGCGAAGACTCTGTTTCCAAATGAGGCCACATTCACAGGTACTGAGGGTTAAGATGTCAGTTATCTTTGGGGGGAGACACAGTACAGCCAATCAAGTCAAGAAGAGATCATCAGGATGAGCCCAATCCGAGATGACTAGAGCCCTCACAAGAAGAAGACAGAGACACACACAGGGAGGAGGAGGCTGTGGGAAGCTGGAGGCAGAGACCAAGCAATGCAGCTACACTCAAGGAAGGCCAAGAACAGACAGTTACCCTCAGAAGCTGGGAGAGACCCGCAAAGACTCTGCCCCAAGTCTCAGAGGGTGCACAGCCCCGATTTCCCTGAGATGGAGCACTGACCCCTTGATTTCTGACTTCTGGCCTCCAGAGCTGGGAGAGACTACATTGCTGTGTGTTCAAGCCACGTGGGTTATGGTCGTTGTGACCATAGCCCCCAAAAAAGGATACAGACAGACAAGCAGGATACAAGGAAACAGACTGAAGGGAGGTGGCCCAGGAAAAGGCTCCAACAGCCCCAACTCACTGGCCTGGTAGACTCGACTTTGTGATGGGGTCCCTGGCTGGCCCCCCAGAGTGGGGAGGATACGGAAGGCCCAGGTCCCAGGGTTCCGGCGAGGAAGAGGCACCACGGCTGACCGCTCCTGAGGCCCCAGGAAGAGCAGGGAGATCCAGTCTTTGTAGGTAGTGGCTCTACCCAGGTCGGGGCCCTCTTGTCGTGCCTGGATCTCAAAACCACTGATCAGGGCCCCACGTTCCACATCCCAGGTCAGCACTGCCGCATTCTGGGCTCTCTGCAGCCTCCATGAGGAGATGGAAGGTCCTGGGGAGGATTAAGGTGGGGGCTGAATTTTTATGGGTCCTAGAGGGGAGAGGGAAGGGGGCTGCAGGCCTGGGCTCATATGTCCTGGGAGCAGAGGGTCTGGGGAGCCTTCTAGGCCTACAAGAGAAAGGGACTGAGGGCTTGAACTCTTGGATCTAAGGGAGAAGGAGCTGGGGACTGGATCTGAGGTTGGAGAGGGCTGGAGGACTTCTGGGTTCTGGGAAAGGAATGCACTCACCAATGAGAGTAATCTGGTTGCCCCCAGCACCCAGCGCCCCGCTGCACAACACGGAGTAATTTCCCAGGTCCCAGTCCAAACTGAAGTTGCTAATGAGGAGCCTGTGCCCATCTTGGCTGAGCCGGAGGCGACCCCCACCTCCAGGGGCCACGGGCCGCCCTTCCCGGGTCCAAGATGCTCTGGATGGTGGAGGGCAGCCAGTGGCCTCGAGCGCCACCTCTGCCTCCCCAGATGGTGTTTCCTCCACTGTGGGATGCAGCAGCACCTCCCGAGGGGCCTCTGCAGGTAGAAGAAAACCAGCCAAGTCAAGACGTCATCCTGGAGTCCAAGCCCCACCCTTTGGGGAAGGAAACCGCTGTGAAACTTTAGCCAAACAAGGAAGCACTGCTCATTCACTCACTCTTGTTCAGTCATTATCGGATGTCCTTAATAAGGCCTTATGAGATAAATACTATGGACCAGGTTCTGGACTGGGGAATTCATATTGTTCTCGAGCCTTTATTGCTCGGGACAAGTAGGAAGGTGTCAGCCCTCTTCCTGGGTCCAGGAAAGAAACTGTGGCCCTTTTCCCTGCTTGCAGTATAGGAACAACCTTGGTCCTTCTGTAGGGTTTAAGACAAAGGAAATCTCTTTTCCTGGAGTTAGAAGTCTGCCTTTCTCATTTCCTAAAGGAACTAAGAACTACGCCCCTCCTCGGGAAACAGGAAAGAAGTCCCACCGGCTCTCACCCGGGGTGACAGTGCAGGTGCGTGTGGTCACCAGGTGACGAGCGACGCAGGTGACGGGAACACCGCTGAGCCGGGGGTGGGCGGGAACAGCCGCCAGGAGCACGGAAGGCACCGGCTCTGCGCGGACGCCTTCAGGGAGACCCTGGAACTGCAGGGAGGCCGCGGGGACCCCGCCCGGCCACGAGCAGCGGAAGCGGAGGCTGCGGTCCCCCGGACCACCTTCGACTGAGCACTGTGGGGACCCAGGAGGCAGGTCTGTGGAACGTAGGGTGAGATCAAGGGGCCAGCCTCTCCCCCCTCACCCCTCCAGCCCTCCTATCCGCGCGTTCGCGCCGACCCTTCTGCACCTGGAACCGGCCCGTAGGCGCCATCCGGGCCCTATTCTC
This sequence comes from Neogale vison, assembly GCF_020171115.1. Classification (NCBI taxonomy): domain Eukaryota; kingdom Metazoa; phylum Chordata; class Mammalia; order Carnivora; family Mustelidae; genus Neogale; species Neogale vison. The sequence goes on along the minus strand of NC_058097.1, from coordinate 49,648,914 downwards.
TTGCCACCCAGCTCCCTCTCCCAGAAACGTCCGGGCCGAGCGGGCAGCTGCAGCCCCACCGACGGCCTCTCTTTCCCGAGAAGACTACATCTCGGCACTGATTTCTTTCCTCGCAAACATAACCCCTCCCACCGAGTTACTCTGGGCCTTCAGCCAGATGTGTGTGCCCTCCTGTTGCTCCCCGTCCCAAGTGAAAGACAACTCGCTCATTTCTAGAACGACCCCGCCCCCTCTTGTGACTCCGCCCCCTTCCCAGGTAATTCCTTTATTTGCTGATTCCACCCAGGGGCTGAGCTCACCCGCCACGGTGAGGTTGAGCAGGGAACGGCGGCGGTGGCCGGTGCGCGGGTTCGAGGCGAGGCAGGCGTAGGTGCCGGCGTGGCCCGGCCCGACCGCCGGCAGCAGGAGACGCGGGCCCGAGGGCACCGCGGCCTCGGTCGGGTCAGCCAGGCTCCACGTGATGTCGGCGGGCGGCCGCGAGGCGGCGGTGCAGCGCAGGGTCACGTTGCTGCCCGCGGTGACATATAGGGCGGGGGCGGCGTCGCGATCCGAGGACACCTTGATGACCGGCGCATCCGGACCGTCTGGATGAAGGGATCCGGACCGGGAGAGTCAGGGTCATCCGGGACACCGCCACGAGCCTGGGGCGCTCCAGGGGACCTCCGGGGACCTCCAATCCCCTCTCCGCCTCGGACTCAGGAGGCTGAGCTCCCGGGTCCCGGTCCCCGACCCGAGGCACACCCCCACTCACAGAAGACACTGACGTCGGCCGCAGCCTCCGTGTGGCCGAAGGGGCTGCGGATGCGACAAGTGTACCGGGCCTGGTCGCCACGCGCAGGGCGCGTGATGAGCAGCTGGTCGCCCTCTGTGCGGATCCGGGGTGGCTCTGCTCCCTCAGGGTCCGTTGCCTCCAGGGTGCGTCCGTCCCGGCTCCAGCTCAGCTCCCCACGACCCGGCCTCCACCCTAGGCAGTGCAGCCGCAGCTCGGCCGCCCCCTCCTCTGTCTCAGGGGTCTCGGGCTGCACTGACAGCTGGGGCAGCTGCTCTGGGAGAGGGAGACTGGTTCAGGACCCGGTCCAAGGCCCCCTCTTGCTGTATAGTCAGGACTCCAGGCCCCAGCCTTCTCTACTCCTCCCACCCAGGACTTCCGGGCCCAGCCCCAGGAGTCTCCCTCCTCACAGACCCATAAGTCTGAGTCCCCCACTCTCTCCTCTCAGAGACTCAGGATTCTGAGTCTCCAGGGGTCTTGATCCCCAGGTCCAACTTCCCTTAAGAACCTCTATCTTGACCCCCAGCCCCTCTTATCCCTCCTCCCTCTCCCCTGTCAAGGGACCCCTACCTCAGGGGAGAAAACATGATCAGACAGCAGCCACCTTCCTAAAGGGCCTGCACTCTGGACCTCTGTGCCCACTTACCATACACACCCACGGTGAACTCCCGAATCTGCCGGGAGACCCCAGCCCGGATAACCTCAGCAGTGTATACCCCAGCATCCTCTAGCTGGGCGGAGGCAAGTTCCAGGCTCCCCTGGGCCTGGTCAAATCGCAAGCGGTCTCGGTGAGCAGGGTCCAAGCTGATTAGGGGGGCCCCTGGCCCCAGGCCTCCGGCTGCCAGCACCTTAGAGCCTCGACGCCAGACAACCAGGGGAGCAGGAGGGCCAGGGCTGGGAACCGGAACTAGAGGGAGCTGGATGGCGGTCCCCACTAGCACCGAGAGAGGCCTCCCCACTTGCTGGGGTAGGCTTTCCACGGGGTGGGCTACTGTAGTTACTTTGGATTCAGAGTTCTGGGCAGAGATTTCAAGATCTTGACCCTCAGGGGAGGATTCTGAACTTGGGGTCTCAATGGATGCTCCAGGATCTGGGCCTTGGGCTGAAATGTTCGAAGCTGGGGTCTTAACAGAGGAGGGCTCTGAGTCTTTGGCAGGAACTTGAGAACCCAAGACAGAAAATACTTCAGAACCCGGGATTTCAGAGAAGGCAGGGTCCAGGCTCAACTTTTGGCCCTCAGCAGAAACATCTGACCAGATGGAGAGAGGCACATCACTCAAATTCGAGGCCTCAGGAAACCATTTGGAATGAGGAACAGCAGCAGTGGTTTTTGGACCCGGAGACTGATCTGGAAATTTCCAGCTGGGGGGTTGGATGGAGACTTTTGAACCTGGGCTCTGGGAAGAGCTTTCTGAGTCCAGGGAGAAACTGGGTTGCTGAACTCCAGAAGAGGCTCGGGGGTTGAGGACCCCTCCTCCGGAGGCTGCAAGGACAGAAGGAGAGGCCGTTGGGGGTCTGCTGAGCAGGGGAACCAGTGGGGAAGGGGCTGAGCAGGGGACTTACCCAGGAGCAGGAAGAGCAGCAGAGCCCGTGAGGTGTCCATGGTGCTGGCCGCACCCGTGAGGACACTGCAGCGAGACTCCGGGGCCTGCACCTGTGCCTCCCTGGTCGACGAGTCCGACAGGACTGGTAGCTTCCTGGGCGGGGAAGGAAGCCAGACCCAGTGGGACGTGACAGGATCCCCCACCCCCAATCTAGTGGCAGAGCCAGCCACCCTGCCCCACTGGTCCTCATCAGCTGGCCCCATCTGACCCAGGCACTCCCCACCCCTGCGTGAAGACAGGGAGAGCTGGGTCTCCCAGCGGAAACGTGGTAGCAAACTCATGGAGAACAGAAGCCAGGAAGACCTCTTGGAGGGCGAGGTGACCCTTCAGAGAGCGCCATCTGATGCCCTTGGCCTCAGTTCACGCTTCCTCTCACCAGACTGTGGACCTGAGCCCACTCTAGCCTGCCTGCAGCCTCAGATACCTGCATCCGACCCTCTTCCTACTCTGCTCCAACTCCTCCCACAGCTCCCTGCTGCCCTCAGAACAAGTCTCCACAGGCTGTCTCCCACCCTCTCCCAAGACCCAGAGTTGCATTTCCCTGCCCCCTAGGGCCTCAAATGCCCTGTGTTCCACCGAACTCAGCATCTTCCCCCAACACAACCCCTTTCTTGGGTTCTCCATCTCAAGTGTGGTTCCACATCTATGCAGAGGCTGGGAGCCCTCTTCCCTCCTCTCCCCTTCTGCTCTGTCCCTTCCTCTCCATTCCCACTGGCCAGATCCATCCTCTCTCCCAGCCTCCTCCCTCCAGCCTCCACCACCTGACCCCTTGATCCACACTTGACCCCTTTCTACCCCACCCCTCCTGTGCGTGGCTCCCCTGTGCCCTCAGGAAACATCCAAGATCCCTTCCAGACCCAGAGTGGCCCAGACCTACCCACTCTGGTCACACCATCTAGCCTCTTACCCTTTGAACATCCAGCCATTCCTATGCCCCATCTCTCCCCTCCCATATTTGCAGGCAGTCTCTTCTCTGCATGGACTGCTCTGCTCACTCCCTCCGCCACCCCCCAACTTGTCCAGCGGCCTCACCTAATTAAGAATCATAATAATAATTACCACTTTTCCTGCGCCAAGAACCATGTGACATGCTTCCCAGGCATTATCTGCCCAAACACTTCCAAATGCCCTATGAGCTGGGGTATCATTATCCTCATTTTACAGGCCAGGGGACTATGGCTCAGAGAAGTCCAGGGACCTGAAGAAAGTTGCACAGCCAGAGGGTGGAGCTGGGCTTGGGCTCAAGGCGGTCAGATGCTCACTCCCTTCAGAAAGCTCCGACCACTCCAGGCTGGGCTCAGGGCCTCTGCTCAGCTCATAGTCAGTCCTCCGAGCTTATCAGTGAGTTCTCACCATACTGATGGTAATGACAATGGTAATCATAGAGTGAGCACCTTCCTTGTGTCAAGTGTGGTTGGGGGGGCGGGGGGGCTGCACTAATGGGCTAAGTTTTATAGCTTAAAGATGCCTGCATCTTTAAGGAGGGGTCTATGTCCCCTCCCCTCGGATCCAGCTGGCTTCTGACTACCAGGCCAAGAGAGCACAGCAGAAGGGACCCCATGCCAGGGTCTGCATCTCGGCCCACAGACTGGCATTTTCCACTTCACGTGTGATGGAACGCTCCCTCTTGGAACCCAGCCATGTTGTGACAAAGCTCCTGCAGCGCCCCACCCCCATCGCCCCAGAGGAGTCATGGCCTCTGGCCAGCAGCCAGCTCAAGCCAACAACCCCGGCCGGCTTGTAGGCTGCATAACTGAGTCATCTTGGATGTGGATCCTCTGGCCCCACTTGAGACCCCAACTGAGGCCGCCTGGAGAGGTGAGCTGTCCTTCCAAGCCCTGCCCAAATTTCAGATTTATGGGCAAAATAAATGATCGCTGGCTTAAGCCTCTGAGTTTTGGTGTAGTTCGTTATGCCATGCCAGACAACCAGAACACTGGTGTTATTACTTACTGCCCTGAGAGAGGAGGGAATTGGGGCTCAGGGAGTGGGAACCTGCCAGAGTCCTCCCAGAGCCAGGGAGTGGCCTGGCTAGGGCCTCGAGAGCGAGACCCCGAGCCTTTAACCACTGCACTAGGCCCTTCTTATTCTGATCAGCCAGATGGGAAACCGAAGCTCAGACATGGGACATCACTCACTCAAGACCCCCCAGCCGGTAACTGCGAGTGAGGCTCTCAGATCCCCAAGTTTGACTCTGGGCCCCAGCTCTCCATCCCCACACAAGGTTTTCATTGTTGTCTGTCTCCCCAACCAGACCCTGCACTTCCAGCTTCCTTCCCTCTTGTACCCGGAGTCTCTGTAGGGGCCTGGCACCTGGGAGCCCTGGCAAACACTCTGTAGATGAAAGCCCTTCTCCCCACCTCATGGAAAGGCGTCCTTCAGGACTCAGCCGCGATGCCCTCTCTCTGGCAAAGCTCTCTGCCCCACGTGCCAGCTCAGGTGCCCCAGGTGGGCTCCCAAGCGCATGATGTCACCTGTGCTCGGAGCGTACAGCACCCTGCATGCAGCTGCCTCTGTCCGTGTCCGTCACCACCACCCCCCCACCCCCACCCCCACCCCCCCCTCCCCCCGCCACAGCCCCCTTCAGCATGGAGCTTCGCAGGGACTGGATTTGACTCACCTGGGTCACCGACATCACCCAGTACAGGGCCTGGCACGCAGGAGATTTAAGCAAATGTTTGTTGACTGAACCAAAGACCAGGTCTCCAGGGAATGAGTTAAACAGAGACAGTCATCGGGAGGGTCATAGTTTTATTGCTGAGTTTCAGGGAAGGGGCTCAAATCCGCCCAATCTCCCTCAGCTTGGCCACCAGGTCCTCCGTGGTCTCTACCTTGACGCCAGCTGTCCGCTGGGGCGGGTCCTCCACGCTAACCACAGAGAGCTTGGAGGTCAGGTCCACACCTAGGTCTCCGGCCTTGATCACCTCGATCTTCTTCTTCTTGGCTTTCTGCACACAGGCACCCGCTGTTCACGGGGCTGCTGGAGCCCCTGCAGCCCCTCCGGCAGCCTCCTCCCCATGACTGCCACGTCTGCAGAACCAATCCCACTGCCCGAACTTGTCGGGACCCACCCATCAACCAAGACAACTGGGACATCTTCTGAGGCCGGTAGAGATCATGTCTGTGGGCGGGGATGGCCCGGGAAGCCCTTCTATTGAGGGTCCTCTTTTAGTCAGCTGCCTTGGGAGGCCCTTCACGGGCTGAAATGGACTGTCAACATCAACTTTCTGGCAGTCAAGACTCGATGGACTTTGGGCCAAGCAGACCCACTGAATGCTCCCTATTGGCTGACCTAACTCACAGAGCCCACCCTACTGGATGAGATGACCCACCGTGCCCTCCTATTGGCTGGGATGACATGCTAAGCTCTCCCTATTGGCTAGGATGACCCAATGAACCCATCCTACTGGCCATGACGGTCAGTGAACTCTCCTTTTAGCCAGATGAGCCGTTCCTTCGGATCAGAAGTCCCTTGAGAGAAGGCCCAGAGAGGCACTGGGCCTGCAATGCACTCACCCACTCCCGGGACCTCAGGGACCCATGCACCACCAAGCACTCACCATGATGTTGGGCAACGTGGCGTAGCGGGGTTCATTTAGCCGCAGGTCAGCGGTCACCACGGCAGGCAGCTTCAGCCGCAGGGTCTCCAGGCCCCCATCGATCTCCCGCTCCACTTTCAGCTTGTCCCCTTCCAGTATCACCTGGGAGGCGAATGTGCCCTGGGGAGAGGAGGGTGGGGGTGAGGTTAACTTAAGACAGGTACAGAGCAGCAGGAGTGCATGCACGGATGAGGTAATGAATGAGAGAACAGGAGAGAGTCCCACAAGGTAACCTATAGACACAAGTTCATAAACAGGACAAAGCCACAGAAAGGGAGCTCAAAAATCTAGGGCGGGTATCTGTAATTTCACTGGGAACCAAGATGCGGGTCCTAATGACCTGAACCTGCCAGTTAGGTTCCTGCCTATCATCAGCCTACCTTAATAATGATGAACATGTATGGAAGGGAAGGGCACTGTTCTAAACAGCCATCAGGCCCTCATGGGAACACTGTAAGGTCAATGCTATTGTCCCCACTTGACAGATGAGGAAAACTGAAGCAGAGAAAGACTCCAAAATGTGTTCACTGTCACCCACCAGCGGTCAAGCCAAGAACTGGCTCCATGCCCTGCTGCCGGTACCCACCATTCTGTCCCCTGGGGCTCCCTTCCAGGCCCCTCTGCTAGGCTGACCCTAGAAACATCTGCCAGCATCCGGTTTTCTTTGCTCGGTGCCCAAGCTCTGGCCGAGCCCCTTGGTCCCCCAGTCCTATATCAACACTGGCTGATAGACCTGTACCTTCTCTTTGTCCAACCAACCTGTTCTCTCCACTCACTCACTCACTGGACAAGCCTTTCAAGTCTTAGCTGGAATGTTCCATCACTCCCAGTCTCATCCGAGGGCCCCGTGAACTAGCCTTCGGATACACTGTGAAAACGACCAAAAAGGCCCAGGCTTTCGTGCGCATTTTTTCTGGCCGGGAAGGCCGCCAGAAACCAAATACATACCCAGCAGCCACAGGACTAGAGTGTCTTCTGAATGTAGGAAATGTGGCTAGTAGTGCAATTGTGGGATGGGATTTTTCCTCTTAATTAATTCATTTAAATTTAAAGACCGAGAGGCGCCTGGTGGCTCAGTCAGTTAAGCGCCTGACTCCTGATTTCAGCTCAGGTCATGGTCTCCAGGTCATAAGAGTGAGCTCAGTAGGAGTCTGCTTCCTTCCTTCTGCCCCTCCCCCCATTCTCTCTGTCTCTCAAATAAGTAATAAATCTTTTTAATAAATAAATATATTTAAATATCCGTAAGCCAAATATATTATCCTGATCGTGATGATGGCTTCATGGGTGTGTATGTGTGTCCAAGCTTACCAAACTTTCACTTTAAATATGTGCAGTTTATCGTTAAGTCACTTAATCTCAATAAAGTTGCTATTAAAAAAAAAGATATTTGATGCAATTCCAGAAAACTTGTAAGTCTATTTGGAACAACCTGGGGTATGTGAGCCTACTTTTTCAACTGTGAGCTTTGGGAATCTAAACTAAGTATTTCTGATAGAAATTCAGCATCTGAACTGAGATGTGCTGTAGATATATAATTCACAGTGGATTTTGAAGACTTCATACAAAAAGAGAAAAGAATATAAAATAGCTCAGTATTTTCTTATACTGATTATATGCTAAGATAATCACACTTTAGATGTGTTCAGTTAAATAGAATATTACTGCCATTAATTTTTCCTGTGTCTTTTTACTTTTTTAGTCTGGCTATGAAACATTTTAGAGCAAAGGTGGCTTATGTTCCTATTGGACTGGCATAGGTGGGGAGGGGGCACTGGAATTTCATACAGGGTGGGGAAGGAAGGCCTTTCTAAAGAGCTAACAACTGAGCAGAGACCTGAAGGAAAGAGTGGGAAAGCCATGAGGCAGTCTGAGAGAATCATGTCCTAGACTGCGGGGGAACAGCAAGTGCAAAGGCCCTGAGGCGGGGATGAATTTGGTGCACTTGTGGAGTGACAGAGCTGATGAAAACAGAGCACCAAAGGCCTAGATAAGGCCTAGTGTCTTGGCTGTGCACATTTCTTTCCTGCCCGCTGGAGAAGCCACCCTGTCTTACTAAGCCTGCCTCCCTCCAAAAGGGCAGGGACAAGAGTGGCCCTTTTCTGAGCCCCCAGATCTGGCCCCTAGGAGATGCTCCCCACTCCAACCTCACCTGTGGCCAGTCTAGCAATCCAGCTGTCATCTGTCCCGTCTGATTACAGTCATCATCAATGGCCTCGGTGGAGAAAGAGAGAAGACTGTATGACAATATGGCTTTTCACATACCATTCAGGCCTTTGTCTAGATGCGGGTTTGGCCACACATCTGTCCATGGTCCACCGGCCTCCTCTTCCACGTGGACCATCACCACAACCCCTGGGGCTCCGATCCTACCTCACAGGACCCCAGGAGTCTTTCTGACGTCCACAGTCATCCTGCCCACCCTGTTCAAACCCTCCACTAGGCCTGGGCCCACTGTCATCACAGCGCCTGCCCCCACCTCTGGGGTGCTGAGCAGGGAAGGGAGTGCAGGGGTGGAAGTGCACTCACCTGCTTGCCCAGCAGCAGCAGATCCACCTTCTCCTTCTCTGCCAGCTTGGCCAGGACCCGGGCCACCTGCAGGGGACCCAGGCGGTCTGCCTCTGCAGCTGGCACCTCCACGTGGATGCCTCGGTCCGCACCCATGGCCAGAGCAGTACGGATAGTCTCCTGCCAGGAGAAGGGATGTGACGCAGCTTCCAGCCCCAAGGGGACCCAGGAGCCTGGTCCCAGGCCCTCCTCCCCCAGACCCAGGACTCGGGGCCCTGGATGGCACCTTCTCCCCAGGACCTGAGCACCTGGCACTGGGCGGGCCCGCAGCTGACGGCGATGACCTCTTTCACCAGCTTCTTCTCCTTGAGCCGCACGGCCTCCTCCACAGCGATCTCACAGAAGGGGTTCATGGAGTGCTTCACGCCATCCGTGACCACGCCTGTCTTATCAGGCTTTACCCGGATCTGCCGAATCAGCAAGGGAAGGCACGGGGTCAGGGGAAACAGGCAAGAAGGTAAGGGCTGGATGGGGACAACCGGGACCCTGAAAGGGGCAGGGCCTTGTTAAGGTCCCGCAGCTCTGGGGTCATAGCAGATGAGAATTCACAGCCAGAGGGTCGTCCTCTCATGATGTCACTCATGCATTTGTGGAGCACTGGGGGACATCGGACATGCTTGTCTGACTCTGTCACTGCTCCTAGGGCCCAAGACAATGTTTCCTGAATTTTGGTTTACTGTAAACCACAGTGTGAAATACACTTTAGGATTCTCCGGAGTGTATTACAAATACACAACATATACTTCCATACCAACATAAATATGGCAACACAAGGTTTAGTGAACAATGCTTCCCCTGATTTGTACACTGTACCCTGACATTTTCTGCTCTTTCTTTAAATGTCAACCCTCCACACGGATCTCATGACTGATCTAGTTTGCAAAACACTAGCATTAAAGGCCTATTCTGCCAAACAGGCAAACTCCACTCACTCCTTTCCTCACACGGTCTGTCTTAACTGAGCACCGACTATGGGCTGGCCCAGAGCCAAATTCTGGGGACACCGCCACCAGCAAGGGAGTGAGGCCCACTGGCCTGGGAGCTCTGGGTCTAGCATGGGGTGGAAGGCAGTATGAACAACTAACCGTCCCTCTATTAATTTCCCATGGCTGCCATTCCAAATTACTGCTGACTCAGTGGCTTATTGTCTCATAGCTCCTGAGGCCCGAAGTCCAAAATCAGTTTCATTGGGCTGCCAGCAAGTTTGGCAGGGTGGGGTCCCTCTGGAGGCTCTAGGGCAGAATCTATCCCTTAGTTCCTCCAGCTTCCTCTGCCCCTCTCTTATGCAGACTCTGGAGATGGCATTAGGGCCCACCTGTGTGATCCGGGGTGACCTCCCCATCTCAGGAGCCTTAACTCAGGCCCAACTGCAAAAACCCTGCTTCCAAATCAGCTACCATTCACCCATGGATTGGGGCCTGGATAGCCTGCTGGGGCCAATTCCTAGCCCACCATATTCCTCTTAGCAGCCAACGGAGAGAATATTACTGGCCACCAGCACTGAAGGAGAATCACGCAGGAGCCCTGTTCTAAGCAAAGAACCTAACTCATTAATCTTGGTGACAGCCCAGCGAGGGAGGAGCAGTCATTGTCCCTGTGGACAGATGAGGAAACTGAGGCGCCCAAGCAAAGTAGCTGGCCAGTCAGTGGTTTCTAGGACCCAAGCGCTCAAATCCCCTGCTCTGCCACCTGCGAATCCATGAAGAAGTCTGGGGAACTCAGAGAAGATGATGGGGGCCTGTGACCCAGTCTGACGTGGGAGGCTATCAGGAAGGCCTCCCAGAGGCAGTGGCACTAGAGGGGACACCTGAAAGATGAACTGGAGTTGAATAGGTCAAGAGACAAAGAACAAGGCCGATAAAGAGGCGAGTGGATGTCGTTCCGGGTTCTTGGTGGGGAACTGCGAGCACAGCAAGGGTGGAAAGTGGGGAGATGGCTGGGCAGCTGTTAGTCAACGAAATGAGGAATGACAGTGCCTTGGACCGCAGAGCCAGCAGAGACGATGAAGCCATCATCATCAGCAGAGCCAGCAGAAGCCGATGGACGGACCGCAGGGGTCCCTGGAGGTGGGAGTGACAGAGCTCTGTGCTGGGCAGGCGCAGGGAGAGGGAAGAATCCTGCAGGACTCTGGGGCGTATTGTGGCTACATCCTACAAGCGGGACGGGGAAGGCAGGTGGGTTCTGCGTCTAAGAAGCCCACGAGATGCCCAGGGTAGCCTTCCTTGGACGCCTGCATGATCCAGCCCAGGACCTGGCCTGCCTCTCTCCTCCCATGTGACTGCCACCAAGGGCTCAGGCAGCAGAGACCCGGGATGACAGCCTGGCCGAACTGGGGACTCTGTGACACTATCTCTTATTACTTCCTTGCACATTTCGTCTCTTCCCAGTCTGGATGCACCTCATGGACCCATAACACTGATGAGGAGGAGGAGGAGGAGAAAAAGGACAGCTATCATTTTCTATCACTGTTAGTTCATTTTTTTAAAAAGTCATTTTAAGATTTTGTTTATTTATTTGAGAAACAGAGAACGTGCACAAGAAGGGGGAGCAGCAGGCACGAGGCTCCATCCCAGGACCCTGAGATCATGACCTGAGTTGAAGGCAGATGCTTATTAACTGACTGAGCCACCCACGGGTCCCTAAAAGTCATTTTAACACCAAAAATAAGGCTCAAATTTCAGAACTAAATAAATTCATTTTACAAAATACAACTGGAGCCAACACCATGTTCTGAATCCATGCTTTTCCACTAGGACCTACCTTGAGTGTGTGGCACACGATCCCCAGAATTTGCCAGAACAGACACTGGCTTGACCCTGACCTCCTCCGCTGTCCCTCACCTCCTGTGTAAACCCCGTCCCTTCCAACTCTCGCATCCCTTAACCCTGTTTAACTCTCACCGTAGCACTGACCACCCCTGACATACGACATAAGCTGGACTGATTAACTATCAGTCTTCTCCCCACCAGAATGTCAACTGCCCACAGACAGGGACTTCCATCAGCTCTGTTCAGGACTGTACGCGAAGGCCAAGCACCTTCCAGAACCATGCATGAGAACCTGCATGAGAACCACTCAAACACTTGGAAACAGCAGGGAAACTAAACCACAAAAGCCTTCTCGTTACCGAAATAAAATCCAAGTCAGAGGCTTCCCCTTTCAACAAGAAAAGCAGCCCCACCAGTAACAGGCCAGAGCTGGTGAGCCAGCGGCTGGTGGAGGGCGCCAATCCTGCTCTTATTCTGAGGGGGCTCCTTACACCAAGCTCCTGACGCCCATGAACCAAGGGATGAGAGCCTCTGGCCCTGGGAAACGTGCCAGCGCCATCTTCTTGGTGGAAGACATTTTAAGCCTGAGTTGATTCCAAGCTTCAAAAACACTGTTTAGTTAAATTACGTAAGTCAGGAAACCATGGTTGGTCTGAAAGATCAGGGCCAGTCATTTTTTTCTATTATTATTATTTTAAATAATGAGGTTTTATAAATCAAAGAAGATAATCCTGCATGAAGCTTTTACTCTTTCTCTTGAATTTGCAAAATGTGAACCTTCAAGAGAAACAGCCATGAGCCAGATAGGTAGTGCTCCAAGGGCTTTAAATATATTAATTCATTTAACTGCCCTAACTGCCTGGGAGGTTGGTTGCTGCCATTACCATGCCAGTGACCAGATGGAGCAACTGAAGCACAGAGAGGTCAAGCGCCTTGCCCAGGATCACACAACAAGGAAGTGGCAGGACCAGGGGCCTAACTCCAAGTCTGACTTGGGAATCATGAGACTCTCTAGGACGAGAAATGGGCCCTCAAGAGGTGAGGGAGCCAGTCCTTTTATTCCTGGCCATTTATTCGTGGCCCTCGGTCTCAGAGCAGGTGTATATAAAGTGACTTCTGAAAGCTCTCCCTGAACTTTTGACACAGCTCAAGGACTTCTCTGTGGTTCTGTCCTCTAGTTTTTTTCTGTCAAGTGAGTCACTCACTGGGCATGTGCTGGGACTCTGGGCACAGAGCACCCGGGACACAGAGTGACCAGGAGAGCCAAGGCCAGAGCGGGAGACAGTGGCCAGGGAGTGATGCCAGTGACAGATTACTAAGGCGGTGGTCACCACACTGAGACCCTTCTACAGCAGATCTCATCTCGAGAAGGCAAAGAAGACCAACAGCCTCATGGAGCTGACACGTGTGACCTGAGGGATGAGGAGGGGCCAGCCCTGCCGAGAGCAGGAGGGGCAAGGGGGAAAGCCCAGGGGCTCCCAGAACTGAGGGAAGGCGTGGCTGTGTAGGGTTAGGCCCAGAGCTGGAAACAGGTTTTCTGGGGCCTGAAGTTTCCAGCCTTTGGGAGAGCCTCTTTAGGAAAATGCATACCAAATCACGAATGCAAAATTGATCCAGTCTCTGCCTAGGCCTTGAAAGAAACGCTGAAGGTTACAACCTCATCAGCTCATGGAAGATGTATCCTGGCCAGAACTGAGTATTCCTGGGTTGCCAAATGCTTATGAATTAAAACCCTAGACAAATAATCGTAAACATACACACAGACACACACTGAGCAGAGCATTTGTGTTCTGAACGGACGAGTAAAAGAATGTCCATTACCAGTTCTACCAATAATAGCCACCCTTCCTGAGGGCCAGCCAACGCCGACTCTTACCCTGAGCCAAGCGCTATACTAGTGGCCCATTTAAACTTCACTGCCACCCAATAAAGGAGGTAGTACTGTTATCCCCTTGGTAGAGAGGAGGAAAATCGGGCTCTGAGTGGTTAAGCAACTCCCCCAAGGTCACACAGCAGGAAGCAGACTTGATTCCAGCTGTGGCTGGCCTGAAGTGGGCCCTGAACTGAGAGCCTAACGGGTATCTAAGGCAGTGCTGACTACGTCAGACAGACTCTCCTCCGGACCCTGGGCCTCGAATTCTGGAAGGACACAGACATCAAAGTGAGCGATCAGAAAATCGCCCTGTGGATTACAAAGTGATAAGAGTATGGGAGAAATTACAGCAAGGGAGGGCACAGGGATGGCGAAGGCTGCAATTTTAGGTCAGTGTCCAGGGAAGGACTCACAGAGAAGGGGACATCTGAGCAAAGGCTGGAAGGAGATGAAAATCCATGCCGGGAACAGAGTGGGTGAGACCCGGCACTCACCCCAAGGGGCTGTCATTCTGGGCGTGGGGGTGACACCTGGGTGAGCAGAGGATCCCAATCCAGTGTTTGAGCAGAGCTGAGAGAGGCAAGCCCAGGGGGCTGCAGGAGTGTCCAAGGACACATCAAGAAGCCTGAGAGGATTGGGGTAGAGGGGTTCCCTGGAGGAGGTGATCCCAGAGAATCATTAAACTTTTGATACAATTGATAGATCAGAGTGAGGCAGGACAAGGGAGGAACAAGGAGCAGAGATGGAGGGAAGGGTGCCCAGGCAGAAGGCACAGCGAAGGGCAAAGATCCAAGGCAAAAAGGGGCCAGGTCTGTCAGGAAAGACCAGGTGAGGGAGCCATGGAAGCACAAAGGGTCAGCATGGGACATGGCACTGTGGATAGCAGATCAGAAGCCGCAGTCAGACCATAAGGGTCTCAAACACCAGGCTGAAGGGCTATGACTTTGTTCTTAGGATGCTGGGGAGCTTCAGGGCAATTCGGGGAGTAGGGGAGAAAGAGCCCTGAAGCTGAGAGAGGATGGACCAAAGGAACCACTGAGAACCAGGGAGGAGACCCTGTGTGGGGCCAGCTGGGAGCAAGAGAAGCCTGAAATGCTGGGCCCATGAGGATGGAGAAGGGGACCAGCTGTCAAGTAATAGGTGGTGGGGTTGGTAAGGGAGGGAGGACAATGGTGCTGGGGCTCTGGCCCGGTGATCAGGTAGTTGGCAATGTTTATTTATTTCTTCAGAAAGGGCACCTACACACACAGCCAACAGATGGGATGCAGTGTTGGGAGCCCCGGGGCAGCACACACCCCTGGGATAGGACAGTGGCTGATACCTTCTCTTTGTTCTCTCATTCAGCACACACCTGTGTGCCAGGCCCTGTGCTGGATAAGGCTGGGACCCAAAGCTGGTCATTTTCGGGTCTGCCGGTGGGGAAAACAAGATACGACACAGGCACCTCAAGCCATGGAGACCAGGGCTGGGGCACAGGAAGGCCCAGAGAGCAAAAGAGCCCAAAGCAACAGCTAGAAGTAGGAAGAAACCAAGGAGAGAAGGTCCCAGGACCCCCAAGAGCAGCTAAAGAGAACACCCCTGCCCTTTGCTGTCAGGGCTTTGCTGCAGCCCTGACCCGACAGTGAAAAAGGAGGAGGGGCGCCTGGGTGGCTCTGTCAGTTAAACTCAGGTCATGATCTCAAGATCCTGGGATCAGGCTCCCTGCTCAGTGAGGAGTCTGTTTCTCCCTCTCCCTTTGCGCTCCCCCTATTGTGCGCTTGCTCACTCTCTCAAATAAACAAATAAAATCTAAAAAAAAAAGAGGAGCAGGAACTGGTGCACTTTGATCCTGACGATACCTGCCTGGAGTGGGGTGATCCAGCAAGCAACAGGATCTCCGAGGGCCTCACTCTCCTCACCCGCCCAACTGGCTTCATAATATCAAGCAAGAGGATACTGAAAAGTACTGAATGAGTCAGTGTCTGTCAAGGACTTGGAGTGCTGCCCTTCGCACAGTAAGCACTCACTAAACGTGAGCAGTTATGATCACTGAAGATTCCCTGCCAAGTCGGGCTCCCAGGCCCTCACTCCCCAAGTGGGCAGGGATCCCGGTTTCATGCACCAGGAGGCCTCTGGCATGGCAGGCCCGTACTGCACAATGCTGGGGACATATAGGTGGAATCCCAGTTTGATGGTGGGGACAGACATGGATGCGCAGTCACCCATCTACAGAAGATGGGGAGACCACCTACAGTCTGGTTTAAGCCAAGTATTTTGAGAAACTGGCCGGAGAGGCTGTTTCTGATTCACCTCTGTCCCCACCAGCTACTCTCAGAGTCAAGCCAGGACCTCAAAGACGCTGCCTCCCACCCCCGCCAAGCCCTCTCATGGGGAATAGGAGCCATTCCACCAGCTCAAACAGAAGTTCATCTCCAGCAAACATTTCTCCCTCCCTTCCTGGCTAGAGCCTCCTCGCTCACCCCGCGGCTCTGTAGGGTGAAGGCTTCCGGGTTCCCAAGTTAAGGCAACTGAGTGGGCAGTGCAGCATAACAGGTGAAGTGTGGCTTGTGTGCAAAGCACTAGTCGCGCTGAGAAGACAGACGGACCTGGAGGGGAATCTCAGCTCTACCCCATCCTAGCGGAGTGACCTCTCCGCGCCTCGGTTTCTCCAAATGTTACACAGGGGCCGCGGCACCTCCAGCCGGTAAGAAACAGAGAAAGTAACTCGTACTGCACACAATTATTAAGACAGTGAGTCCAAAACCTTGAGAAAAGGGAGCGGGGTCATGACCCCAAAGGGGCTGGGTCTGAATTAGGAGGGTCTGAAGTCTGAACCTCACGGTCCTTGATCTTTGCCCTCAGGTGTGACTTTGACTTTTAGGAGGAAGAGCGGCAGAGATCAGACGTACGAGAAGACCCCCCATACAGTTTCGGGATCCCCGGGAGGTGCAAGGAGGGGCCCGGTCACCTTCACCGCGAAGTCGATGACCCTCTTTACAGCCACGAGCGCGCGCAGCTCCGCCATCTTCCTGCGGCTCCCACCTGCGGGGTCACTCGGCCTCTGGAGCCGGACGTCCCGGCCCCCTCTCCCGCTCCCCTCTTTGCGCCTGCGCCCCGCGCCGCCGGCCAATCAACCGCGACGATGCCCGCCTCCGCCCCGACAAAGGACCAATCGGGGGCCCGGAGGGGAGGGAGGTGTGGCAAGAGGATCCGGACCAATGGAAAATAGAGTCCGGAGAAAGAGGCGGGACCTGAGGGAAGGGGAAAAGGACTTAGTGAAGGGGGCGTGGCCGGGAACTAGGGCAAAGGTCGTGCGCGTAGGGAGGTGCTCCTGCAGCGCAGCTCCTCCGGAGCCTCCCAAACCTTTCCCAACGCCCTCGCATTTATCCATCCCCCAGTTCCCCACTGTTTCCTCGCCTGTTTAAGTCGCTGTGCTCGCATCCCCTGCGCCCTCTTGTGTCTGTCTCCCCATCTTCTTCTTGTCATGTTCCTGGTCCCACGACCATGCCTCTTCCGTCCCCCTATATCCGTTTTTCCGCGTCCATGTCCCTACATCCCTTCCGAGCACCCATGTGCTCTCCTGACCGCACCACTCCTGTGCCCCTTTCCCCCTCTCAAGCCATGCGCCTTGTCCACTCCACCCAAGCTCGTGTCCCCATGTTCCTCATTCCCTATAGCTTCATGTGCTTATGTCCTCCCTGAACCCCCAGGTGTCCCCGTGTCCCAGTCCCCCGTCCTCTTCATATCCACATTGCTCCCGCGTGCGTTCCTGTCCCCCGTGTCCTTACAGCCCCCAGAAAGCCACGCGGAGCCGCGGCGGTGAAAGCCGTTCCTTTATTCTGCCCCAGGCAGGCCGCGGTCACAAGCACACGGGGAATCCACTGAGGGCATCCGTGCTCTGCAAGACCCTGTCCGCCAGCAGAAAGCAGAAGCCCGGCGGGAGGGGAACGGAGGGCAGAAGCCTGGGAGACGGTTTGTCCTGGGGCAGATGGCCGGGAGCGCCCCGGGACTGGGGCTTGGATCCCCAAGGGTGCTCCTGCCGGGTCTGCGGGTGTCGGGAGCGGAGTTTGGTGAGGAGTCCCTGGGAGGGCGGCTGGGAGTCTGCGGGCGGCGGGGGGACCACCGGGCAGTCTCCTCCACCCTCTTCCCGCTGTCCAGGTTACCCGCGAGAATAGAGAAGGGTAAAGCCAGCCACCCCGAAAAACAGGACCACGAGAAGAAGACGTCGTTCTTCCGCGCGTTCTTCACTGTGTAGCCTGTCAAGGCGATCAGCAGCAGCAGGCCTGCGCTCGGCGCACCAGGGGAGCTCGGCCTGGGCAGGGAGGTGGGGGGCGCACCCAGGCCCCACCCAGAGTACGCCCATCCAGGGCCACGCCCCTTTCCCTCAGCCACGCCCCCTCTGGGTCTCTGGTCCCTGTCCCCACTCGCATCCCCGCGACCCCTGGGCCCCTGTCCCCTGCAACCCCCAGGCCCATCCTATGACTGTGGGCCCGCTGCCGTCCCACCGTAGAGGAAGAAGATGCCGCTCGTAGTCTGGCCCCGTGAGTCGCCCTCGTGGCACAGGATCCTCAGCCCCATCACCAAACACCTGATGCCGACAGCACCATGCACGCCCCTGTCACCGCCAGCATGGCTGGGGAGAGGGGCCGCCTCAGCCGGTAAGGGGCTGGGAGCAGAGCTGACGGTTTGGATGGGGACTTGGAAGTTACTTCATGAGGGAAGTGGGTACCGAGTTGGGGGATGGTGGTAGTCTCTGTCGCAGTGGAGCAGATGGGCCTGAGACAGGAGTGGAAGGGGTAAGGGTTTGGCGCCACAGGATGTGTCCTGCTGTTGTGCCATCTGTGGTCTGTGCTGGGGGCTGTCTGTCCAGTAGAGGACATCTGGGCGGGTCGGACCTCACTCTGGCAGGGGATGTTGGAGCAGGTGCCACCATTACACTCCTGCCACAAGCCACTGTGGCCCCCAGGGTAGCGGATCCAGTAGTTGGTGGTAGTGGAGAAAATCGTGAGGATTTTGGCCAAGAAGCCCAGCAAGGTGCCCCCGCTCTGGAGGCTCCGCTTCATGCCCATGCCTGCGCGGCTGCTGCGGAGGGCCACACACGCAAGATTGGCCGATACTCCTCCCGTCCCCAGACCCCTCTCCCGGGTCCTTCAAGTTCTTGAGACACCCTCCCACATGTCCCTCCATGTGTGATTGCACCCCAGCACCGCTGCCTCCTTCAGGCCCTTCCCGAGACCTTCATGGCCTTCTGCTCCTACTGGGGGCCTTGAGACCTTACCCCCAAGGAATCAGTACTTAGAGACCTCCCTGTCTTTGGAAGATCTCCATGCCCCCAGGAATGTCCCTATAGTCTGTCCAGTGCCCTCTTCTCCATCCCCCCACCCCCTCCATGCACACATCCACCTAAGTGACTCACATTCAGCTCCCAGAGCTTCTTAGACACAGAGTCCAGTCTCCCTTCCCCCACGTCTCTGTGACACAGGAGGAGTTCTCAAATCCCCTCTCCCATCAGTCATTTCAAGAGATAAACCTCCCCCAACACACACACACACACACACACACACACCCTAAGCAACTCTACTAGCAGAGAGACCGCTCAGAGTCAGATAACAGGTCTGGGGAGAGCCAAAAGGCCATGCCATAACAGACCATAGCCTTGTGAAAACTCTTCCCTTGATTCCATACCTCTGCAGGTCCCCGTCTCTGTGACTGTGCCCTCTTAGGTTCCCATGCAAGCTCCCGCTCCTTCTCCCTCCACTTCATGCCTGTTGGCCTGGAGCCCCCATCCTGCCCCTTCTCACCAGAGGAGCAACCTCACCGAGTCTCTGTCCCAGACCCCCGACAACCACATCCCAACTGAGCTCAGCATCTTCCACCAAACTGGGGCTGACTCTGCCATCCCACCCAGTTGGTTGTGCCAGACCCCTTGGCACTGTCCTTGCCCCCTCTGACCCATCAATCCACGAAGCCCTCGAATCCCTGTGTCTGGTTCCTTCTGCCCCCCTGCATCTGGCTCCTTCCATCTTTCCCATCTCACGCCCTGGTCCCAGTCGCACCCATTGGTTGCCAAGCTCCTCTCTCCCTTTGGGCCTCCCTCCATGCCCCAGAGGAATCTTGGCACATGGAACTGGTGTTGACCTTCCCCAGCTCACAACCTTCTCCTAGCTTCCCACTGGCCTCAGGAGGGAGTCACTGTGACCATTGGGGCTGTTGCTCCCACCTCCTTCTCCATCCCCTGAAAACTTTGAGCCTTTCCACACCTCCCCCTTTGCGTCCCTCTGTCTGGATGACCTTTCCTTGGCCCTCAAGAAGCCCCTGAACAACCTTCCCCCAGAAAGCTCCCCTCCACCCCATCCAACAGAGTCAGTCCCCCACTGGACTTGCAGCCCCCCAGTGGCCAGAGCCTGGGGCAGCCTCTCATCAGCATCCCCAGTGAGACCAAGGATAAAGGATGAGCTCAGGAAAAGCCAGCTGAAGGAGTAAATGAATTAATGAAGTAAGTGAGGAGGACCAGAGTGAAGACAAGGGTGACAAAATCAGAGAGGGAGTGAGAAGGAAAAAGCACCAGAGTGGGAAAGACAAAGGAGAAAAGAGAAAAGACAGGGTCTCAAGGTAGAAACAGGGAGAAAGAAAAGGACCGGAGAAGGGAGCCGACATGGGGCCGTGCCTGAGTCCACGCCAGCCCCAGCTCCATGCCCATCTGTGCCCATCCGCACGTGGGGACTGCCTGAGGGCACATAGGGGTTCTGACTCCTTCCTGGGCTCCTGGGGTCACCCACCAGGGAGCTGCCCTGCCCTCAGCTTATGTCTTGGCTGAATTAATCTCAGAATAACCAGATCTCAGCAAATTGTTGTTGAATGGATGAAGAAACAAACAGCAGGGTTGTGGGAGGGCTGGGGTAGGGGCTAGGAGGAGGGCTGTGGGTTCCTGTGGCTCCTGACGAGGTCTTCCCCGAACAATGCTTCATCCTGCCTGGCTCACCTCTGGCTTACAAGGTCTCATAGCCAGACTGGGGGCCATTACAGTGAGCACACAGACTCAGGCTGCCTGGGAGGGGGGAGCAAAGAGAGGTTAACATTAGCCCCCACCCTGCTCTCTCAGAGCCCCCAGCAGGCCTCTCCAGGTCCCGGAGCAGTAGTCACCTGTACAGAGACAGAGGACAGCTGAAACCCAGCCCAGGTAGAATGACCAGGAGAAGAAGGTCTGGATCTGAGGGTGTCGAGGCTGGTTCCACCGCTCACTGGTATAGACCGCCATGGCCACCACAGCAAAAATGGCTGGGGATGAAGATGAGAGAGGGCTCAGACCCTCTGCGGAAACTCACCGGTCCCCAGAACCCAAGTGCAGCCCAGAGCCTACCTGCAGCAAAAGCCATGATAGAGGAGGAGAGGGGCCCGTAGCCTCGAATGGACAGTGAGGGGACGTAGGACAAGATCAGGAAGATCACCGACACCAGCCCCGACAGCGCGGCCAGAATGCTGAGGCTCTGCGTCGCGCGGATGTAGCCTGCCCCAAGGTAAGACTTCAGTGCCTGCCCTCGGGCAGCCCACCATCCGCAATAGGAGACACACTGTCCCTTACCTGGTACCTCACTGTTAGACTTCTCTGGCCAGAGCCCCGAGTGAGACGAGAAGGTGGGCCCCATGGCCACGAACCAGAAATCCGTGCTCAGAGCAATCAGGATGGTCACCAAGGCCAGGGAGCCAGTGAGGAGGCCCAAGGACCGACAGAGCTCCATCGAAGTGAGTCCTGGGTGTCCAGGTCCTGCGGATGAAGGGGCCAGTGATCTGGACTCTTGGGCCCTCTGAGCTCAAGAAAGAGAAGCTTTTAAGATTTTAAAACCAGGCCGTTTGGTTTCACACAGTTCCGGGTTGATGAGTCTTGCTCGGTACCCCCCCCTTCCCGGTTGCCTTGACAGCTTCCTCCCCCCACATAGGTTGGGTTCCCCTCACAGCATGTGGTGGGGAGAGTGTCACATCATCAGTGGTTTGGTGGTGGTTCAGAGCTTGCCTCTGCTTTAGGTTCTATACCTCCCACCTTGGAACCCTCAACATCAGAGGAGACTTCCTGGAAGAGGTGTGAAAGAGGCTTGGGGGCCCCAGGGTGGGAGGTGGTAGATGAGACCAGGGTGTGAGCTAAACAGGGGGATGTGGCCAAAGGGGACAGTTGGTGGTTGTGTCATGCTCTCCTGTCGGTTCTGTAACCTTCCATTCTGGAAGAGGGAGGCCCCAACTCTAGTGTGTCCACAGAAGGAGGAGGGCTGGAGACTAGGTGCTTGCAGCTGAAGGAAAAGAGGGCTGGAGGCCTGGACTCGGGTCCTGAGCAGGAGGCAGGCAGTCGTGGATCCCTGCCTGGAGCTTATCCCAAAGGCAACCAATGGTGGAGGATCACAATCCTGCAAGTCTGTGGAGAGCAAGACATGTCCACATCATCCTCTGATAAGAGTTCGCAGACAGCTCTGACTTGAGCAGGTCCTCATCCCAGGATCAGGGTGTCTCAGGGGCAGAGGTGGGCACACAGGACTGTCCCACCCTCCCAGCACTAGCCTCCTCTTCCCATCCCGGCAATAGGTCCTAGACAGAGCCTCACCTCACCGATGAGCAGGAAGAAGGTGAAGGTGTTGCAGCCCAGGTGGAAGGTGCAGGCTCATGTGACTTCCGAACCGGGGGAATGGCCTAGAAGAAGACCTCTGTCACAAAGATGACACAAGCCAGCAGTCCCACAGCAGCCGGTGAAGGGGAGGCTTAGAGGGACTCAAGAGGCCGGGGCCTCTTCCGTTACTGGAGTCTCCAGTTTGCAGGTCCCAATCTCTCACCCAGACCCTCACTACCGAGGTAACTGGCCAGTCCTGAGAACGTGCTCACGAATGCAGGCTCTCAGGGGCAGATTCGGGTCATAAGCAGCAGGGGCACCGACGCAAAAATCCGGTATGTGTACCTCTAGTGGAGAGCAGTGGACAGGCTTCAGGAATCCCAGCGAAGGGAGTGTCAGAGCGCAGAGGTCACCTGCAACCTCTACCCCACCCTTAACTCCACCCCTGTCCTCCAACACAACCCCAGTCTCATCCCCAGACCTAACCCCAAACTCAGCCCCATCCCTAACCTCATCTCCAAACCAAACCCAACCCTGTCCATAACCCAGCTCTACCCACAAATTCAACTCCGTCCTGATTCCTAAACCAAACCCTATTTTCATTGCCAAGACCGGCCCTAAACCCAGTCCCATCCCCAACCCCAAATACAACCCACTCCTTAACCCCAGCTCCAGCCTCTAATTTAACCTCATCCTCCAAACTAACCTGTTTGCCCTCTTATTCACAAACTCAGCCCCAACCCCATGTCCAAATCCAAGTTCAGCCCCAAACTCAAACCCATCCTCATTCCGAGACTTAATGCTAACCTTGTTTGGAACTTCACACCAGATCACACTTCCAGCGCCACCCCAACCTTCCTCCCGCTCTGTCCCACCCTTTATAATTCCGACCTTAGCCCTACTCATATTCATCTCAATCCCACCTGTTTCATCCCCCCCCACACACACACTGTAGAGAATGGACTATGGAGGGAGGTGGGGGGGTGGGGGACAGGAGGAGGGGCAGAGCTGGTTAGGAGGCTGAGGCCATAAGCCAGGTGAGATAAGATGTGAGTCCTAACTGGGTGATCAAGGAACCTGGACACAGTTTTAAGGTAGAGCCAACGCTGCTTGCTGGTGAATCAGATGTGGGACGCAGCAAAGCAGCTGCTGATGATCCCAGGACTCTTGGCAGGAGCAGCTGGATGACAATGGGGCAAGATGGGGAGATATGGGAGGAGTTGGTGTGGGATGTGGGAGAGACCAGGACACCTGAGATTTGAGATGCCTCTTCTTTTCAAGTGGACACTGGAGATGAGTCTGGAATTACCACATCATTATTATTGCTAGAATAAACTCCTATAAATATGATTCCTGGAATAAGCCTCAATAAATATGTCTCCTTAAATAGGCCTCAATAAATTACCATTAGAGAAGGCCTCAATTGCCATTATTAGTAGAGGAAGCCTCTATAAATACAGAACTATTGTTATTTGTGAAGTCCCCAATAAATATTTCTAGGGAGTAGGTCTCTGTTCATATGACAGTTTTAGCATAGGCTGTAATTAATATTCTTATTATTAGAATGGGCCTTGCTAAATAGTCTTATTAATTTATGGTGGATATTAGTAAATCTCACGGCAGTTGGGCACTGCTTATTGAATGAAGTAATGAGCGAGTGAATGAGAAGGTCAAGGTCATGAATGGTATGTGAAGAGTCAGGACAGGGTGTGGATCAGAGATCTGGTGCTTCTAGGTGTGGGGTCCATCCAGGGAGGGGAGGGGCTGTGAGGAATGCTGACTGGAGATGGTGTGAGCAGTCAGGTGGTTTTTTTCACAGACCTTTTCGTTTATCGTATTATCCCACTGATATTATGATTCATAAGAAACACATATTCTTTGTACCATTCCTGGCATGAAGCTGCTAAAAGCCTTGGAATTTCATAGGCGATGAGGGCCGTGAAGGTATATTTGCTACATTAATAGTTAATGAGGCAACTGGGGGCAGGGAGGTGGTGGCAAAGCACTGGAAGGTAAGGTCAGGTTGCTGGGGGAACCAGTCAGGTGTCTGGAGGGTTGTAACTTTCAGTCCCAGCCCCCAACCTTGGTAGGGAGGGGCTGAAGACTGAGTAATCACCAGTGGCCAGTGGTACACTCAGGATGCCTGTGTAATGAAGCCACCATGAAAACCCACAAAGACTGGGTTCAGAGAACTTCCAGGTTGGTGAATGTGTGCATAATAGAGAGAGTGGCCCCCTGAAAAGGGCACAGAAGCCCCTTGCCCCTTTCCCATACCTTGCCCTGTGGGTCCCTTCCATCTGGCTGTACCTGAGTTATATCCTTTTATAGTAAACGGGTGATCTAGTAAGTGGAATCTTCCTTCCAGTTCTGTGAGCCACTCTAGCAAATTATTCAAACCCAAAGAGTGAGTCATGGAAACCTCCACACTACTGCTGGTTGACCAGAAGCCCAAGTGACAAGCTGCACTTGTGAGGGCATCTGAGGTGGGGGTGGGGGGCAGTCTTTAGGACTGAGTCCTTCACTTGTGAGATCTGACAATACCTCCTTATAGAGAGTGTAAGAACTGAGCTGCTTGGTGATGTGGAATTAAAAAAAAAAAATACAGAATTGGATCTACACATCTGTTTCCTAGAAGTCATAGTTAACCCCTGGGTGGGAACTCTGTGGTTCATGTCTGTCCCCATCCCTACAGAGACTGAGCAGGTTGGCCTGCAGTCATCCAGACACCCCCACCCTGTCCACCACTCACACCTGTTTCTCATCACCCCAATCCCTCAAGGACCACACCTTAGTAGTTTCACATCAGTTTTATTAGATTCTCAAAAAGTCGCTCTAATGGAGATCCCATTTCTCTAACACCCCCCCCTTCATGGGCTGGGCCTTGGGTCTTCTCAACTGCCTCCCACCAGGCCCCAATCTTCCTCCCTCCCTCTTGGGACACAGGAGTCAGAGGCCTCCGCCCAGAGTCCACGATTGAGCCCCCTCCTGCCCACAGGAACCAGAACTTCAAGCCTCTAGACCTTCCCCCTCCTTTTCTGTGGTCCCATTTAACCTCCAGAAGTTGGGGGTACATTTGGCTCAGCGGGGAGCAGACAGGCGCCGACATTCATGCATCCGGTAGGCACACATGTAGAAAATCCCTGCATGAGAAGAGATCCCATTGGCCCCCCACCAAGTCCTCCTAACCTGGGCTCCTAGCCCAAGACCCCAAAACAGCACTCCCTTTCTTCCTGGGTGTCTGCAGCATCTCGATTCTGTCTCCTGGCTCAGTGTGGGGGGCCGTGTGGGAAACCCCATCATCTGGCCCTCTGAAGTGCTGCCCACTCTGCCACAGACATTGACCTTCCCACCCCCAAACCCTCATACCTGCGAAGAAGGCCATGAGCAAGGCCACCCAGCCCAGGATGTAAGACCAGGAAAAGCGCCAGTCCCCAAAGCGGCGACCAAGGAAGCTGACAGTGACTCCAGTGTAAATGGCCAAGGCCAACAGGACAAAAAAGGCTAAGGGGAGAGGATGGGGGGAGGTGGGTAGGAAAGGGGGTAGGGGTGGGGTTTGCAGATGGGGGTGGGAGTTAGATTGAGGAAGGGGAAAGGCTGGGGAGGGGTGGGAAGGGAAAAGGGGGAGGGTGCCGGGGGAGTAGGGGTCAGGTGGGGATGGGACGGGGCTGTGCTGTGTAATAAAGAATTTGACCGGGGCTGGTTTTGGGCTCTGGTTCCTGGGACAGAGACGCTAAATCCCTGGAATCTCCCAAGTGATAGGAGTGTCTTTGTTACTGCTGAGCCTCTTGGGTTTTTGTTGATGAGCTGAGATGACAATAGGTAGGACCTGATCCCCAGAAGGACCAGCCACAGGAACAGAGCAGCCACCAGAGGCTGTGAGCCACTTGGTATTGGACCACCGTCTGGGGAAAGAAGCTAGAGACCAAGTTCAGGCACAGGGTCAATGACACAATAGGGCCTTGGTAATGAAACTCCAGCAGGAACTCCAGACACGACAAATGTGCCAGAGTTTCCTGGCTGGTGAGGCACTCAGTGGGATGCCGTGGGGGAAGGGTGCAGAAGCTCAGCCTTCAAGACCCTCTCAGGTTTCAGCCTGTGCTTCTCTCGATTTAGCTGGTGCTGAGGTGTAGCCTTTATAATAAATCTGTAATTGTAAGTGTAGTGCTTTCTGGAGTTTGGTGACTTCTGGCAAATCTTTGAACATGACTGGGTTCTGGGGACCTCCGAACCCGCAGCCTGTGGGTCAAAAGTGCAGATGACCTGAGGACCCCTCTTGCAACTGAAGTAAGGGCAGCCTTGTTAGGAATCGCACCCTTAAACCTGGCGGCGGGGGGGAGAGGTTAGTGCCCACACCGGGCGACCGGACAGCAACTGATATAAGAGGCTGGCATTAGGCTTTAGAACCAGTCTTGGAGTTGGGGTTTGGGTCGGGGGGAGACTAGGTTAACCATGGAGCTGAGAATGAGGAATGGGGCTGGGGATGGAAATGGGAAGCTGGGGGTGGGAGTGGGGAGATGGGGAAGTTGGGTCCACTCACTGGAGGCGAAAAACATGATGCCGGCAGAGAAGGGCCGGGAGAGGCGGGTGAAGGTGGGTTGCTGAGCGAAGGCCAGGATGCCCATGATGATGCCCGAGGTGGCGCACAGGGAGGACAGGATCATGAAGGCCCGGGTGGCATTCCAATAAGCTGTGGTAGCACGGATCGGTCACTCCCGCACCTCCCCCAGCCCAGGAGGCCTACCTCTCCGTCCCTGACCCAGCTCCTCCTTCACCTCTGCAGTCCCTCTCTTCACCTGCAAACCCCTAATCATCTTCCACAGCCCAGCTCCCAAATCCCCTCTGGGAAGCACCCTTTCACCCCTCAGGTATCGTCCTCACCCCCTGCTCCTGGCTGTGGCTCTTGGGGCTGTGGCTCTTGGCTCGTTCCCCCTTCCAGTCCGATTGCTCCCTGAGGCCAGGTTTCTACTTTGGGAATACTCCCAGCACAAGACTGGTTTGCAAATGGGCCTGGAGAGATATTCGTTGGATGGATGGATGGATGGATGGATGGATGGGTAATGAATCAGTGTTGATTCCCCGCTATCTGCCTGCCACTCACTTCCTGTCCTCTCTCCCATCGCTCGCTTTCATTTCCCGGATAACCACTTGCCCATACTTGAAAATGACCTATTTATTTTTAACTTGTTTATATCTGTCTTTCCCTGCTGATCGCCCAGTTCTCTGAGGACAGAGGTCTTGCTTCCTCATTCACTTCCTCATGCACGGGTGCCTGGCACATAGTGGGGGCTCAGGGCATATGCTGAGTGAATGAACGTGGAGCCCGGAGAACCGTTTGTCTCTTGTGCTTGGCACTGAGCTGACCCTTTAGGACATGCTCTGGGAATAATCGGTAAGATTTCATCCTCCATTTAGCAGCTACCAAATACGTGTCAGACACGCATTCCTTGAATGAGCCTGTTCTTTCCTTCCAAGGGCCCTATGCTGTATGTACTATTTTTAATCCCCGTTTTTCAGGTGAAGAAACTAAAGCTCAGAGGTAAAGTAACTTATCCAGGGTGCCCTAATTGGCAGTGGGACTGGCGTTGACACCCAAGCATCAAAGCCCTTGTTCTGATCTGCTTGACCACACTGGCTCTTGGAGGACCCAGGACACCTGCAACCCTGGGACAGAGCCTGGATCCTGCCTCTGAAAAATAAAAAGTCTGGATCTTTGCAAAATGCATTCTTTTGCCTCGTGTGAATGTCAGTGAGAAATAAAAATTGCTGGCTGTTTCTCTGTGGATGTTGTCATGGGTTGAACCATGTCTCTCCCCGCAACCCCCAAACCCCCAAATTCGTATGTGGAAGGAAGCTGCAATCCTCAGAGTAGGACCTTATTTGGAAATAGGCTCATTGCCAATGTATTTAAGGTCTCACTGTAGCAGAGTGGATTCCTAATCCTAACTGACAAGTATCCTCACAAAATGGGGAAAGCTGGAGAAAGACAGACATGTGGGAGGGTGGGGAGCACCATGTGAAAATGAAACAGAGATCAGGATGACACACTGACATGCTAATAAATGCCAAAGAATGCCAGACAGCCTCCACCAGAAGCCGGGAGAGAGGCAGGCAACAGATCCTCCCTCATGGCCTCGGAAGGAACCAACTCTGCTGACCTCAGTTATCAGACCCCCAGCCTCCAGAGCTGTGAGATGGTACATTTCTGTTGTTTGAGTCACTCAGTCCATGGTCCTTTGTCACGGCAGCCCCAGGAAACTACGGATGCCTCTGAGTATTTAAAAGGCTGGAAGACTTACGGGATATGTTTTTGCCTATGTCCTCCCTGTAGTCCCACTGAGGTAGGAGTGCAAAATGCAAACGTCTCTGAGGGTTGCCTCCAGCTGCAAAAAGAGAGCAGCTTATCTGTCCCCCAGCAGGCTGAGGTGGAGGCTGTGGCGAACAGGCACGTGTGTCCCATGCCAGGTGACCCATTACTACCTCTGAGCTCCATCTTCAGAGAAAACTCTCCCTGTTCAAGTCACGGTGTGCCACCTGTCTCCTGAGGGCCCCTGACTGGTAGACTGCCTTCAAAGGAGGCAAAAATGGATTTTTCAAAGACAGCTGCAAGTCCAGATTTTTCTGGCGACATCAGAAACTTTATAAAACACTATACACACGTGTCTGTGGCTGGAGTTGGCCCCGGCGAGTTCACGTATGCCTGCTCTGGGCCTGGTGAGTCAGTTACAGTTGACCTGCACCGGGAGCCAGCTGTGTGGTCAGATACCCAGCAATCTATCAGGGTGAGGATTTTGGCTTCAAGGTCAAATGGACTTGCAGACCTGCATCCTGCCTTCCTCTCCTCCATCCCCAACAGAGAGATGATAGACTGGGATGTGGGCGTCCTCAGGGCATTCCCAGGCTGAAGCAGGAGAAATGGTGGAAGCGTGACGAATGAGACCTCCGGGAATGAAAGGGATGCATGAAGTCAGGAGGCTGACCAAGCCCAGGAGCTGGCGGTTGGGATAGGTCTTTCCACTGCTTCCTGCCTCGGTTTACCCCTCCTGCACACGGGCATCATCTTTCCTCTCCCAGACAGGTTCAGTGAGATGGGGCAGTTGAAATCTGCCCTAAGGGCTCTGGAGGGTTGGCGCCTCCTCCCAAAACCCCATGGAGAGAATGTTTGGCTTTTTGAGGGCAAGGCTCATGTTTTTTTGTTTTTTGTTCTAAGATTTTATTCATTTATTTGACAGAGACAGCGAGAGAGGGAACACAACAGGGGGAATGGGAGAGGGAAAAGAAGGCTTCCCGCTGAGTGGGGAGCCCAATGAGGGGCTCCATCCCAGGATCCTGGGATCATGACCCGAGCAGAAGGCAGACACTCAAGGACAGAGCCCCCCAGGTGCCCCGAGTCTCTTGTTTTATTCACACACACAGTGGTACCACCCTCAGTGTTGTTGGGAGACCAAAGGGCATTAATCCACGTCAAGCACTTAGAATAGCATGTAGGACTCAATGACTTTCAATTAATGCCAGTCATCATCATCATTATTATTATTACTACTACTATTTGGTACATAGAAAATATGTGACATTATATATTCTTAATTTATTAATATATAATACACCTTATATATTCTTAATTTATTTTTATATAATGTATATTGTGTATTAATTTATTACTATATAGTGCATATTATATATTATGTAATATAAAATATATGTAAGTATATCTCCATATATATGTGTGTATGTACATATATATGTATATGCATATGGAGAGCTATACATAGAGATATAGAGTATATTATATATTATCTTATATATATAATATGTTATTATAATGTAGCTTGCAAGAACTGTATGTTAGAAAAGCTATTTTTCGCCATTTTTACAACATATATTATAATGTGCACATACACACACACATATATATATATAGACATACAGACATATATATATATATATTACAAAGCCTGGTGCACAGTAGCTATTAAAAACTACCATCCAGGGGATGCCTGGGTGGCTCAGTTGGTTAAGCTGCTGCCTTCAGCTCAGGTCATGATCCCTGCATCCTGGGATCGAGTCTCACATCGGGCTCCTTGCTCAGCAGGGAGCCTGCTTCTCTCTCTCTGTCTCTTCCTGCCACTCTGTCTGCATGTGCTCCTTCTCTCTCTCTCTGACAAATAAATAAATAAAATCTTTTTTTTTTTAAAGCTTTTATTTATTTGACAGAGAGAGAGAAATCACAAGCGGCAGGCAGAGAGAGACAGAGGAGGAAGCAGGCTCCCCACGGAGCAGAGAGCCCGACGTGGGGCTTGATCCCAGGACCCTGGGACCATGACCCGAGCCGAAGGCAGAGGCTTTAACCCACTGAGCCACCCAGGTGCCCCTAAATAAATAAAATCTTTAAAAAAAAAAAAAACTACCATCCGGTATTTAGCAAATTTAGGGTCCGTATTGCTTCTGTATGCCACAGTACGCAACCTGGTTCCTGATACATCGTGGATTTTTAGGACACACTATCTGACAGCCCCGTCCCTGCAGCTGCTCCACAGAGCCGGTGCCTGGAAATGTCACCTGTCTACTTAACCTCTAGTACATTTCATAAAAAAATTCCTGAAATCCCAGTTCTGTCCCTTTTGTGCAAAGCGATCTCTGGCTGGTCCCTTTCCCTCTCTGAGCCACAGAGTTCCCCACCGGCCACACAGGTGGCAAAGGTGTGCCCTGAGGGGGGGGCTCTGAGCCCAGCCCCAGCCCAGCCCCAGCCCCGGAGCCTTACCGATGCTCTCTGTCTGCAGGTAGCACTTGTTTCCCAGGCAATATCGCCACAGGCCCTGGTGGGCAAAGGACCCCGACAGCCGGTACTGCATCCAGTGGTCTGTGGCTGTGGCCACCACCAGGAGGATGGTCCCCACCCAGGCACAGAAGAGGCCGCCACCCATGAAGCTGTACATGGTGATCTGTGGAGATGGGGAGAGGTGGGGTCAGGAGCTGGAATCCCGGTGGAGGGAGGAGGAGTTGGAGACTTAGACTCCCGGATCCCAGATGAGGAGGTTGCTAATGGCTGGGACACCAGGTCCCTAGGAGAGGAAGGAGCTGGGGGCCTGGGCCCTCGGGTCCTGGATGGGGAGGATGTTGGAGGCCTGGGCTCTTGGGTCCTAAGTGAGGAGGGAGCTAGGGGCTGGAATACCAGCAGGCCCCTGGGGGAGGAAGGAGCTAGAGCATGGATCCCTAGGTCTTGGTGGAGGAGGGAACCTAGAGGTCCAATGCCTGGTCCTTACCTGAGTGGCAGAGCCTACCACAAGCCTTCTGTCTGCCTCGGCCCTTCTCTGCAGACTGAGCCGAGCCAGGTTGCTGGCCTCTCTGCTCCCTGGGTCCCCCAAATCCCTTAAGCCTCCCCACACAATGGCCCTGTGACCTAGCAGCTTCCAGCAGGCAGAAGTGCAGTGGTGGCAGAGGCCCCAAATGGAATTCGCTGAAACAGGGATCCAGGCGCTCCCTCCCCGCAGCCCCTGGCCCCACTGGCCTCTCTCTGTGACCCTCCCAACGACCCCACCACCCTTTCACAGGCCTTGCTCACAGCACCCACTGGGTTAGCCTGAGCTGCGTAAGCACACACAGAGACACAAGACATAGGGGCAGCCATCCATTTATTGTTCAACCAGGGGTGAGGGAGGCGGGGCAGCAGGTATCTGGGTATGTTGGGCCAATGTTCTTTGCAGGTGGGTCACAGGGCATGTCACAATTGGGGCTAGGACCGGAAGAAGGATGGGACGGTGTTGGCTGGGATCAAAGATGGGCTGGGTTTGGGGTCAAGTTTAGGAGGCAGTTAAGGATGAGAACTGGGTTGGCCTGAGGTAGTAGAGAAAGAGGGTGCAGAGCTGAGACTGAAGGTGGAGATGGGGACGGAAATGGGAATGAGTGGGGCTGGGGATGTGGTATTGAGAGTGGGGATGGGACTGGGGTTACAGAGGCTGGTGGGGATGGGGTTGGGGCTGTCACTGTAGTTGGGGTAGTGCTGGGAATGGGGAGAGGCATAGCTTTGGGTGGATATGAGGCTCAGGGCTTTTGCTGGTGTGGGATCCCAAGTCAGCTCCAGTTTTCATGGGGTGACTCGCAAGACCCACTCCTGAGGCTGTGGTTTTGGGAGAAGAAACATGGGAGGATGGTGTTTCTTGGGGTATTTCTGCCATAACTGAGGTCACCCTGGGCTCCAGGAAAACCCTCCTGGTGACCCTTCTCAGGAGTCTGGGGAGCTGGACTTTCGGGGTCCTAGTACTCTGCCTCCCAGTCTTCTGCTGCAGCAGGCGGTGTGTCCTGGGGTGGCTCCTGACCTCGGGCTTCCTTCTTCCCATCCTGACCAGGCAGAGTTGGTGGTGATGTTGGCATCGTCAGTGGAGTCTTGGGGCCAGCCCCAGACCCCCGCGGCCAGCCCCTCTCAGCCCTTCCAGGTTGCCATCGCTGCTGGACCTGGCCCCGGCCTGGCCTGCGCTGGACGCCCCAGCCCCCGCGTCCCCTGGGTGGCCTTGTGGCCATGCCTGGCTGGGTGTAGCTTGCCTGGGGGGTGCAGCATGCCTGGGGGTTGCAGGGGCAGGAGGGCAAGGACTGTTGAAGGGTGTAGGCCCCCAGCAGGGCGCTGTGCAGGAGGTAGGAGAGGGCGTCCAGACGGATGGGGACAGTGACAGAGGCCAAGCTCTCAGGGAGCCCCAGGTGGGCTGGATCTGGGGTGCCCAGGGGGAAAGGTGGCAAGGCTGGGAAAGGTGCAGGGGGGCACGGCTCAGTCCCGGGTGATGGCGGGGACAGGTTGTTCCTGGAATGACAAGAGTACAGGTCAGTAGTTCTCACCATCTCTCTCTGGCTTTCCTACTGTGGTCCAGCCCTTCTCCTGGGAGCCCATTCAGCTCAGCGTCCACCTCTGATTCCCGTGCCTGCTTCTCTCTCTATCTCTCTCTCTCTTTCGCTCAGTCTCTCAATCTTTCTCTCATCTGTTTTTTTCCATCTCTCTTTACAGAGAGACAGACAGTTCAGCCAGGACGTCAGAATCAGACAGAATGAAATTCCAGCTGCAGGCTGCCTCGCTCAAGGTGTGTTTCCAGGCCAATCACTTCCCTGTGCTGAACCTTCATTTTTCACATCCAAAGATGGCTTTTGGTAGTACCAGAGGTGCATAGGCAAGGCCTAGGTCTGAAAATTATTATTTCTCCAGCTCTATGGCTGTTCCTGACATCTCTGATTCTCTTGGCTCCTTCTTGAAATTTCTCCCTCTTCCTCCAATATCTGTTTCTAGCTGTGTCCCTATTTCTAAGTATCTTGCTCAGCTCTGTCGGTAAGATCGCTAAGATTCTGTTTCTAACTGATGATACGTGAACCTTTTTGTTGTTGTTGTTCTGATACTCTCTTTGGGTCAGTCCACTCTGCCTCTGATTTTCTCCACCCCTTCCCTCGCTGGCCTCTGTCCTCCCCATGAGGAGGGTCTTGCGTCTCACCCCTCGGGCCCAGTCCCTTTCTCTTGCTGTTCCATCTTTACAAGGGTGTCTCAAGCGTCTTCTAGCACCTTCGCCACGATTTCTCCGGGCCCCAGGGAGGCGCGGAGGGGTCCGAAGAAAGTGCCCGGGACTTTGTCTGGAGTGGGGCGTGGCCAGCGGAACGTGAAGAGCCCCAGGCAAGTACACTAGGGTTGCAGGATCTAATGCCTCAACCCTACATATTTTAGGCTGCAGCCCCACCTTCCCGAGACGCAGAAGTCTGGTCCCTGAGCGTCTTCCATGCTCAGACCCAGGAATCCGGACCCCCAGACCTCTGCTTCCTCAGACCTAGAAGTCAGGACCCCAGCCCTTTCCTATCTTTCCACCTGTATTTCTGGCCTTTTCTTCTGGGGGCCTGATGGTGTTCTTTAGGACCAAAGGGAAATCAGGTCATCTGGATGCTCTTTAGGACAGAGGGAGAAGTAGATGGGTTGGAGTTGAGGCAGACCTTAATTCATGGAGCCACCCAGGCGCCCCTCTCTTGGAATGCCTTTGTATTCTGTTTACAGAATTTCTATTTCTGTTTACAGAAAAGTTACAAAGTTAATACAGAGAGTCCTCATATAGTCCTCACCCAGCTTCCCCCAATGTTATCTTCTTACATGGTTGCGGAAACTTTGTTGCAACTAAGAAACTAACATGACTATTAGCCAAATCCAGACTTTATTTGAAATTTACCAGTTTTCACACTCAGGTCATCTATTTTCTGTTCCAGAAGCTGATTCAGGTTGACATTTATCATCGGCTGCAGCCTCTCAGTCTTTCCTGACTTTTTACAACCTTAACAATTTTGAGGAATGCTACTCACTTATTTTATAAAATAGAGGTCCATTTTAATTAATAATTCTAATTTATTTCTTTGAGAATTCTAATTTATTTAATCCTCCCTTCACAGATGATCAGACTGTGCCTCAGAGAGTCTAAGTAAGTTTCTCAAGGTCAGAGAGCTAGGAAGTGGCACAAGTGAAATTTGAACCTCAATTCTGTGCTCTTAATGGAGACTCAAGTAAGAGCCAGATTATGTAGGACATGATAGGCTGCAGTGAAGACTTTGAGGTTTGGGGGTGTTGGTTTTTTGTTTTGTTTTGTTTTGTTTTTTTATTTTAGAACACTGAGATGGCTTCAAACATTTGTAAGCTGAGGTGTGACATACTATGACTTCTGTTTGAGGAAAAACCACTGTGTCAGCAGTTTGGAGAACAGGCTCTGGTGGAAAGCAAGGGAGCATGCTGATATCCTTCAGGCCAGGAGTGGTGGTGACGCCCAAGCAGGGGTGGGTAGGGGAGTGGGGGTGGGAAGATATGAACGGATTTAGGATGTTTTTTGGAAGAACCATCAGAATTTGTTGTGATTAATGAGGAATCAAGGATGATGCAAAGTCCCAGATGCCTGAGTGGCTCAGTTGGTTAAGCATCTGCCTCTGGCTCAGATCTTAATCCCAGGGTCCTGGGACTGAGTCCCACATGGGGCTCCTTGCTCAGTGGGGAGACTGCTTCTACTCTGCCTGCAGCTCCCCGTGCTCATGCTCTCTCTCTGCCAAATAATTTTTTTTTCTTTAAAGGATAATGCAGAGTTTTTGGCCAGAGCAGTATCTTTGAACATGATTTTTTTTTTTTTTTTAACAGAACTTCACAACATCCCTCTTTAAGGATGGGAAAGCCCAGATACCCAAGACCTTCCATTTATTGAGTTCTCTGGAATCCACGACCTGTGCTGGGTGATGCTGGTGACTCAGAGACGTCACCTGCCCTCTAAGGAGTCTGTCTTGAGGGGTGGGAGTCAGACACAGAGATGGATGGTAACATTCCCAGGTGATGAGAGCTTGCAAACAGGAACAGGAGGCGAGCAATGAGTGATGCTCCTGAGGTTAAAGGGGTGAGGTTGGGGGCCAGGAAAACATTGCTGCGCAGGCGTGGGGCTTCTTTGTTTTTTGTTTTGTTTTGTTTTGTTTTGTTTTTAGGAAAGATGGCCTTTGGTCTAGGTCTAGAGTGAGTGGGTATTTGATATAGAAGAAATGGTGTGAGCAAAGGCCAGGTGGCTGGGATTGAAAGTTTTTTTTGTGTTGTTATTGTTTTTTAAGATTTTATTTCTTTGTCGGACAGAGAGAGCACCAGCAGGCAGAGGGGCAGGCAGAGGGAGAGCGAGAAACAGGCTCCCGGCTGAGTAGAAAGCCCCACGAAAGCCCCACGCCAGGATCGATCCCACGACCCTGAGATCATGACCTGAGCTGAAGGAAGACGCTTAACCGACTGAGCCACCCAGGCGTCCCTGGAATGGGAAGATTTTTTTTATCACAAAGCAGGGGCTTTCCTTTCCGGGCAAGTGTGATTAGGCTTCGGGTCTCATCCATCCGTTATGTCCTATCCGGAAGAGGCAGGACTATTTTGTTCAGACGGGTCTCCAAAATGGGGTTCGAATCCCCGCTCCGCCACCGACGAGCGCGGGACCTAAGGCAAACTGCCTAAGCTTTTCGAGTTCCCTCTTCGCCACTTGGCGCTTCCTGCTCTACTGCAGCAGAACGAACTGCTTCCCGTTCTGCTCTGTTTTCTCCTATTTCTCTCATCAGGCGCCAATCGTCAATTTACCAATGACCCGGAGCCTTAAGGCCCTCCGCCCGCACTAGAGAGCGGAGGCGGGCTCTTGGGTCTCTAAGGGAAGGTCCTTTATGCGTCTTCCAAACTGGACAGGCACCTTCTGACCGCGACCAATCAACCCCTGAGTCCCGGGCAGCGAAACTTCCGATTCGCTGGGGAACGCAGTAGGCTGTACGTTGGAGCTCCGCCCACTCCGTATTACGTAACGTATCGCAAGATAGTCATCCTTGGCTCCGATTGGCGAGTGAGCTCGCGCTGCTTTCGAGTCCCCGCCCCGCTGCCGTCCTGTCGGCGAGCATGACCTCTTGCTCTTTGATTGGGTTTATTTCTGAGCGCTCTCTTGCTCTGTGATTGGTTATGGTCCCTCCGGCCCTTCTCCGGGCCTTCTTGCTCCATCGTCCAGCGTCGTCGGATGCCATTGTCACTGTTGTGTGGCGTCTGTAGCATGCTGGGGCGGGGCGGGGGGGGGCGGGAGGCGGTGGAGATCCTCCCCAGGCCTGGAG
This sequence comes from Neogale vison, assembly GCF_020171115.1. Taxonomy (NCBI): domain Eukaryota; kingdom Metazoa; phylum Chordata; class Mammalia; order Carnivora; family Mustelidae; genus Neogale; species Neogale vison. The sequence continues at coordinate 49,612,563 of NC_058097.1, read as the reverse complement.
ATGCCGTGTGAAACTTGGAGGGGGGATCCTGCCCAGGGGTCTTCTTGGCCCATGAGGGAGCCAACTGCCTCATCCCCACCCCACCTTAGGATCCCCTTCCTTTCACGTCCCCCACGGGCCTCGGGCAAAGTCCCAAGACTGGACCTTTAGGACCTCCATTCATTCCCTTAAGTCCCCGCTTCCATCCCCTCCAGGGGACCCTGGGATGCCCTTGGAGTCCCTGCTCTCCCTTGAGCCTTACCCGCTCTTTCAACCCATCCAACTTGGGGGCCCTCAGGAGTGCAGGGTAGGTGTCAGGCCCTCTGGGTCTTGGGGGCTCCTCCCACTGCCGCCCCTACCCTTACATCTCCCCCCCCCCAGGCCTCCCCCCACTGCCCTTCCTTACCCCCCTTAGAGACTCTCCCCATCTCTGGGGGCTCTGGCCTCACTGCGTTCCTCCCAGCCCAGGGGTCACTAGACTTTTACCCAAGAGTTACTCCTTCTTCCTAAAAGAGTCCTGCAGGCTGAGGAGTGGTTCCCAGCCCACAAGGTCAGCATTCCCCCCTTGTTGTTTATGCCTCCCCTCCCCCAACTTCTAGGCCCTTCAGAAAGGAGATGGGACCTCCCCACCCTCAGGAGTCCAGCCTCCTCTCCTTCTAGCCCCTTTCCCCTTCCTTCCCAGCCACCATCCCCTTGGGAAGTCCTTGAGCCCTGTAAGGGGGGACAGCCATTCTGAAGGCCCCCACTCCTTCAGGAGATCCCAGGTGTCCTTCATATCCAGGGGGAGAGGGTCTCCAGGGACATGTCTGCCTTCAGACCTGTATTTCTTCCCCTTCTTATTCCTTAGGGCCCAGCCACTCACTGCCATTCTCCCCTCCCCCAACCCCATCTTTCCAGGTGTTTTATTGACACTTCTGAAATTCAGGAGGTCATCTGTAGGACACCCTCACACTTTCATATACCCACTCCCTCGACCTGAGGGTCTTCTCTGCCAGCTCCTCTGCTGGGTTCCCTCCCTTAGACATCCCACTGTCTCCCTAGGACCTCTGTCCTCACTGCTAGCTCCCTCACACTCAGGATGCTCCAGGGTATCTTTCACGTAAAGGGGGTCATTCCTGCCCTGCGAACTTCCCTCTTTCTTGAGGCCTCCCCTCTCACAGCCCTCTCCCTGCACTGTCAAGAGGTCTGTAAAATTGAGGGTCTCTCCCTTCTTTGGAATCGCCCCTTTCCCTTTGCCATACATTTGGGACAATCCTTTCCATTGTCATCTTTTTTCAGGGTTACTTGCATTCAGGAGGGGGTCACCTGGGGAGCTCCCCCACATTTGGAGAACTCCCACACAGCACTCCCCAACTCAGCAACAGTCCCCTCAGCCCTCAGAGCAGAACCTTCTTGGTTCAGAGAGTGATTCTCAGGGCCTGCCTTAGCTGCAGCAGTTTCCCCTCTCCTGGGCTTCCTCTTACACTCCCGGAAGACCCAGCATCTTACCCCCATTCTTCCAACTGTCTCCCACAGTCACTGTCCTAAGACTCCTCTTTCCTTGGTTTCCCTATCATCTCACTCACTTTTAGCATCCCTGAGTCATCTTCAGCATCCAGGCCATCAATCCCAGGACCTCCTGTACCTTCCACCTCATCAGCATAACCTCCTGCACTCTCCCCTTCCCCCCACACCTGGGCCTGCCTGCTCTTGCCCTCACACCTCCCCCAGAATTAACCTTGGGGCGCTCCCAAGGATCTTCTCCTCACACTTATCACAGACAGAATTCCCTCTCTTGTCCACTTGGCCTTAGGATTCTCAACCTTCTCACTCCTTCCCAGCCTCGTCCAGACTCTAATTCACACTCCAGGTTCCCAGTACCTTTGTCTCATACATGGGAAGGGCTTTCCTGCTGGCTTTTGTGAGGAAGTGGAGGATCCAGGTTACTAGACTCCCAGTCAAACATGCTTAGGTCAGCAGTCACTGCTCAGGCCTGCGTCCCACGTGGGGCCTTGGAGCAGGGCACTTTCACCCCCACGCTGACCAGAGTGCTTGGCAAGAGGTTACTGGAGTGAAGGGGTCAGATTTGTGGGCTAGGTCTAAAAGGAATCCCCCTAATGCCTTGTGGCTATGACTGATTTTCAGACCACTTGAAAGTCGAGATTTGCTAGAAGCGTCTGCTAAAGAGGCAGTGGGAGACTGTAGGCCTAAGGGTCCCAAAAGGGAGATTACATAGACATGTTCCCTTGTATTATCTCATTTAAACTTTACGAACATAATCTTTCAAAAAGTGCTTAATATGTTTTATATTTATATTCATATTCTTTTAATACAAGTAAATGAACTCTTTCTGGTATATAGTTCCAAATTTTGGACAAATGCATCAAATGCATAGCCATGTAACCATGACGACCATCAAGACACAGAATATTTCTCTCATCCCCCCCCAAATTCTCTTGAGATGTCCCTAAGTCATAATAACCTAAAAGACACAAAACAAACAAACAAACAAAAAACCAATATCTTCTGGAGGGCAGTTTGGTCTTAGCTAACAAAATAAAAAGGCACAGCCCCTTAGACCTGATGATACTACTGCCTGGGGGTTACCTATACATGGATTAGTTACCTCCCCCCCACTGTTCGAAAAAAAAAAAAAAGATTTATTTATTTATTTGAGGTGGAGGAGGGGCAGAGGGAGGGGGAGAGAGAATCTCAAGCAGGCTCCCCTTTGAGCACAGCACCTGACTCAGGGCTTGATCCTAGGACCCTGAGATCATGACCCAAGCCAAAATCAAGGGTCAGCCACTTAACCAACTGAGCCACCCAGGCACCCCTAATTACCCACCCCTCACACCATTTTACTAACCAATAAACAATGCTCAGAGAAGTCACTCATGTCATTTTGGCAAACATGCAACAAAACCAGCCAAGACAAACTTGTTTTGATGCCAGAGCTTTGTCTTCTTCTGTATGCTGCATTCCAGACCAGCAAAAATGATGATGTCACAGCAGGAGAAAATAACACATTTTTTGAAAACTTGGAGGTAACTGGACTCTATTCCAAGTGCCTTTATCTAGTCCAATCTCACAGCAGCCCTAATAGGTATTATTCTCATTTTACAGGTGAGGACATGAAGGCACAGAGAGGTTAATGTCCTGCCCAAGGTCAGAGCTGAATGTATGGCCTTTCTGAGCTATTCTGGCTACCTTCCTTCTGAGTTTTTATGTTCCTTGGAGCAATCTGAGGAAAATGAAGGGATTTTTGAGATGACAAATTAGGTGGAAATCCACCAGTAGAGAATGAGATCTACTGAAAGCTGCTGGGAAAGAAAGTGTTGAAAGCAGGCTCAGAGAGAACAGGACAGGATACCTGTGATGTAAGATAAAAAATGGTAGTCCAAAGCTGGTATGCGTTGTACAATAAAGATTTTGTCAGGCCTTTGTTCCTGGCTCCTGCGAGGGAACCTCTAAAACTCTTGCAATTTTCTGAGCTACAGAAGTGTCTTTGATATTTACGGCGGGCCCTGAGACCACACCTAAGTTTATGGTAACAGGGCGACTCACGGTGGGACCCTAGATGGTTTGAAGGTGGGGGCTTTCCATGCTGGAAAGACCAACCATGTCCTTAGGGCTTTTGGGCTTTGAGCCTTGTGACGTCAGCCTGAACACCCTGGGAGTGAAAAGGGTCTAGGGACTAGGGACTGAGTTCAACCACATCATGTGACCAATGATTCAACTCATTATGGCTACATTAAAAAAAAAAAAAACACTAAAAACTCTGGACACCAAGGCTCAGGTGAGCTTCTTGGCTGGTGACACGCATCCACATGCTGAGAAGGCAATGCATCTTGAGGACACAGAAGCATCACAGTTGGGACCCTCCCTGGCCTCCCCCTACAAATCTCATTTGGCTGGTATGAATTTGTGTCCTTTCTTATTTTTTAAGCTTTTATTTATTTATTTATTTGAGAGAAAGAGGGACAGAGAATGGGTGGGGGAAGAGGGCAGAGGGAGAGTAAGAAGCAGCCTGATGTGGGACTCGATCCCAGAACCCTGAGATCATGACCTGAGCCAAAGGCAGACACTTAACCGATTGAGCCACTCAGGTGCCCAACTCACCTGTAACCTTGATTGTATCCTTTTATAATAAGTCAGAAAACATAAGGAAGAATTTCTCTGAGCTTTGTGAGCTATTCTAGAAAGTTATGAAACCCAACAGAGGGTAGTGGGAACCTCCATCTATGGCCAGTCCATCAGAAGCGCAGGTGGCATCTGAAGCAAGGGAGAAGGGCACCCTCGTGGGACTGAGACTGTCCCCTGTGGCATCTGATGCCACCGCCAGATAGGCAGTGTCAGAGTGGAATTAAATAGTAGGACACCTACCTGGTGTCAAAAAATGGCTCAGTGTGTGGCAAACGCACACCTCTGGGGTCGGAAGTGAAATGTAGTAGCTGCATGGGAGTAAAGGAGAAACACATGGGGCAGAGAGAAGGGCCACCGTTCTCATGTCAAGAAGCAAAGGAGTAACCAGAAAACTTCACTGAAGCCACCAAAGTCCTCATAGTTTTGCCTCATGAAAGAGCCAGTCTTTGGACACCTGCCACACAGGACACAGCCAGGATTAGCCAGAGAAGCGGCTTCAGCCCACAAGAGGCCACTGCTGTGTCCCTGCATGTGTCCCCATGCCTGTCCCTCTTCCAGGCCCCCAAACTTTGGGGAACCAGGGCTTTAAGTGGGATTAGAGAAAAGGTGTGTCTGGGGTGACTGGTCTCCCTCTCTTCTCCGAGGAGGCAAGTCCCAGCTTGAACCTCCACTGGATGGAGAGGGAAGCTGAGGGGAAGGTGTAAGGAGCTGTAATAATCAGAGTTTTAATAACCAGAACTGACTGGAAAGTTAGGGTATCTGACAAAGCTGAGACACCATTAGGGACTGAGAATAAATGTTTTGACAGAGAATGATTGTGTCAGTGACTAGAAACATAGAACAGTTTATTTTTTAAGATTTTATTTATTTTTTTGACAGACAGAGATCACAAGTAGGCAGAGAGGCAGGTAGAGAGGGGGGCGGGGAGCAGGCTCCCCACTGAGCAGAGAGCTCCTATGTGGGAATTGATCCCAGGACCCTGGAATCATGACCTGAGCCAAAGGCAGAGGCTTTAACCCACGGAGCCACCCAGGCACCCCTCATAGAATGGTTTTGTATTTATACTTCCTGGGGCCGATAGTCCCTGGTTAATTAGAGGAGGTATCTGGCAACACAGAGAATCCATGCTGAGACCTGCCTTGGAGCCTGCCTTCACTCTTATTTTCATTTACATGACTTTGCCTTTCCCCAGGGTCCCAGGTAACCGCCCCGCTCCCTCCAAGTCCCTAACTACTGCAGAAGTCAGGACCTTAGCTCACATAGTTCAAGGTTATGACCTTGGTCAAACCTGTTGCCCTAGCAACACACCCTTTGAAATTTCCCAGGTCACAGCAACTTTGAAGGAGGGCTCTCATGGTAGGATCTGGGGGTTCAGGGGGGAAACAGAAGCCCCCCAGCATCCTCCCCACCCCAACCATGGTTCAAGGAATTCATAATGTTCAGTGCCTATCCATTCTAGGACCTGTCTGAGTCTGAATTTCACTTCTGCCATTTCCCCACGTGGCCTTAGGCAAGCCCCCTTTATAAAATGAGGTGGTTGCATTGGGGGATCCCATTCGGAGTTCTTTCCCTCTGTGTATACTGACTCCTAGTGGCCAACTGCAGTCCTTGCAGCTAATTTACTGTTGAAGGTTACGCAGTCCCCAGCCGGCTGCCGCACTAAAAAGAGCATGACAGAGTGGGTGTCCCAACCATGCATATCATCAACCACCCAGTAACGACCCCATCAGGGCTCCTAGGATGACTATGGAGGAAGAACAGAGAGAGCATGGAAGACAGTGAGTTCTCGTATCTTGTTCTCGAACTTGCTCTGTATCTTATTCTCCAAAGCTATTTGCATTCCCGCTGCAGATTGGTGCGCCATGACTGACGCAACTAGGCAGGCCTTTACAAGCTGATAAGATTTAAAATATTATAGTTGCCATTAACAAACGTGAGATCTGGGTCTCAATAAATTCTCTCTTCTTTTGAATCAAAGAAGAATACCTCCCCCCTACTTAAATAATCACATTTAGGGATACTCAGATTATCATAGTCAATGTCTGGGGGATGGTTTGCAGTTTGTGAAGTACCTTCATCTATGGTTTCTATTCAGTCATTACAACACGACTTTGAATAGGTGTATCTCCATCATTTCCATACACGGGGGAAAAGTCACTTGCCTTCACTAAGTCGGGAAGTAGGTGGTAGAATCTGGACACAGGTACACCTTTGTCCTTGCCCTGTACCACAGTTGCACACCTCTTTATAAGGCACCCTCTGTCCAACCATCCACCAGGAGGCTGCTTTAGGGTCATGACCAAGAGCCTGGGCTCTAGAGTCAGATTGCCTGGGATTGAACCTTACTAATCATGTGTGTGGTATTGTGCAAGCCTATAACCTTTTGGTTGCTCAGTTTGCTCAACTGTCAAACAGAGTTAATAGTATCTGCATAAGGGAACCCTTGGAAAATTTCAACTCAAAATCTCCCCCTCCCTTTTTTCTCCTTAAAGATCTTATTATTTATTTGAGAGAGAGAGCATGAGTAGGGTAGGTGGGGGAGAGGGAGAAGGAGAAGCAGCCCTGTGACTGAACAGGGAGCCCAATGCCAGACTAGATCCCAGGACCCTGGGATCATGACCTGAGCCAAAGGCAGACACATAACCGCCTGAGCCACCCAGGTGCCCCTTTCCCCCCTCTTTTCTTTTCTTTTCTTTCTTTCTTTCTTTCTTTCTTTCTTTCTTTCTTTCTTTCTTTCTTTCTTTTCTTTCTTCCTTCTTCTTCTTCTTCTTCTTCTTCTTCTTCTTCTTCTTCTCCTCCTCCTTCTCCTCCTCCTTCTCCTCCTCCTCCTCCTCCTCCTCCTCCTCCTTCTTCTTCTTCTTCTTCTTCTTCATTATTTGCTATGTAGTGATCTTCTGGGAACCAGACTGATTCTGTCACCAGGAGATCCCTCATACCACAAAGCTCAGGCCATTTCATTCACAAGAGGGAAGTTTTATAAGCTGTGACTAATAAAAGGAAGAAAGTTAGGAGCTGTTCTTCAGTTTTCACATCTGATCCTATGTCATAAGCATTATTACCTGTTAACTTCTTTGTAATATTTATATTAGAGAAAAGTCAGAACCTGCGTTTTAGTGACTCGAATGAGAAAAAAGCTGTGATTGAACATGAGCCCTGTCAATCATTTCAGATATAAAAAGAGGAGAGCCTGTCACCTCATCTTAGGAGGAAGCTGTGTTCAGACTATGTCCATGCAGCTGGTCACTGTTGATGATTTCTTTGTTTGTTTTTTTGTTTTGTCTTCCTAAGAGTATGGTGGTGGGGATGGGAAGAAGGGAAGAAGGACGTTCATCCTTAAAAAGATGAACAGAATTAGATAAGGAAATCTTGGGATACCTGGGTAGCTCTATCGCTAGGCATCTGCCTTCGGCTTGGGTCATGATCCCAGGGTCCTGGCATGGAGCCCCACGTGGGGATCTCTGGCCAGCGGGGAGCCTGCTTCTCCTTCTCCCTCTGCTGCTCTGCCTGCTTGTGTACACACACACACACACTCTCTCTCTCTCTCTCTGCGAAATAAATAAGTAAAATCTTTTTTTAAAAAAAGAGCTTCTGTATTGAGTGGGATAAGCATTAAACAAAGCACAAAGTGAGGTAAGCAAAGTGAGGTAAACAAAGTGAGGTAAGCGTCCAATATATGTCAGTCAATGGTACACACATTTCCACAGATATAGGTGTGGAATTTGAGAGGGTTTAGCTGAAGTGGGGTTATCTCTGAACAGCCTGTTATTTTCTCCCTTGGGACAGCCTCAGGACCCCAGCCCAGCACCCCTTCCGAGGCTTGGAAAACATATCCACCACCAGCTTCTTCCCTCCCCAGAGTTGTAGCCTTTTGAAATCATATGCCTTCCCTTCTAAACTTTCCTCTGCTCTTTAGCTCTTACCCCCGTTCACTATAAACTTGGTCAGAGATGGGCCTTTCATGCCTCAGTCCCTCCAAGTGCCCTGGATTCCCGCCTGGGGGTCCGAGTCCTTGTCACTCAAGAGCGCCCCCTTCAGGAGGGATTGCGAAGCAGTGGGGAAAGCTGGGATTAAGAGCCAGACAGCCTTTGCTGGGGTAGGTGGCACTCCTGCTTCCACAGATTTCTCCTGTGTGGCTTTAGAGAAGTTAGTTCACCTCTCTGAGTCTGACTTCTCCACAACGGGGATGCTCTTTACTGCACACCAGCTGTTACCGAAGGAGGTAATTGTTTATAACTGGCTCACAGTGTGATACATGGTAGATGCTCAAAAATGTTATTTTCTCCTTCCTTCCCCTTCCCTTTCTCTTATTATTTATTACATGGCAACTTAAACAGGGCGAGTTCCCTGAGAAAACTCTCTTTGACCTCCGTACCTATTTTTCTGCATTACGCATAACCTCTTCTGCTTTATCGGTAATTTTTTTTTTTTTTCAGCTCTCCCTGTCTTCCAAGTGTGTAATTTAAAACTTTTTGAGGGGGTTGGGAAGAGGAGCCTGGATGGCTCAGTGGGTTAAGTGTCAGACTCTTGGTCCCAGCTCAGGTCTCCACCTAAGGGTCATGAGTTCAAGCCCACATGCTGCTGCAGCCTACTTTAAAAAAAAAAAAAAAAAAATTAATGCAAAGTCCAACATCTATTCTGGGCTCCTCAGTTTTCTGCCTGATAAGTGGTAATCATGCCCCAAGAGAGCTTTCGGAGAAGCATTTAGAATTCTGATCTCTGGGGAAGGAAGAAGGGAAGGAACGCGTCTGTTCTGAGAAACAGACCCGTTTTCTCTCTTCACCAGCCCGTTGATTCAGAGTACATTCTGAAGTTGTTGTTGTTGTTGTTTTAAGATTTTATTTATTACTTGACAGAGAGAGACACAGCGAGAGAGGGAATACAAGCCGGGGGAGTGGGAGAGGGAAAAGCAGGCTCCCCACTGAGCAGGCAGCCCTATGCAGGCGTGATCTCACGACCTGAGCCAAAGGCAGACACTTAACGACTGAGCCACCCAGGTGCCCCTGAAGTTTTTTTTTTTTTTATTCCACTTGGAAAGCATTTCCACTCCCACGACCCTCATGCGTTTGCTCTTCCTGGGTTGGAGAAGGCATCTTCCCCTCAACCTCCATCTGGTGTCCTGGCCTTGAAAGACCTCACTCTGGGGACTTCCTGTCTTGTCACACAGCTAGCCGTTGTGACTGCTCTTGAACTCATTCTTGGCATCTGCTTCTGTTCCTCTTCTGTAGAAATAAGGGGCTGTGATTACTCTAGATTAAGATTCCGCAAACTCTTCCTGCAAACGACCAGACAGCAAGTATCTCAGACTCAACTCTGCCAGACATAGGCTGTGGACATACATAAAAGAATGCATGGTCCAATAAAACTTTATTTATGGACACTGAAATTTGAATTTCATATCATTTCCACACATCACAAAACATCTTTCCTCTTTTGATTTCCCCCAACCACTTATTTTTTAAGATTATTATTTTTTTAATTTTTATGGTTAATAATCTCTACACCCAGCCTGGGGCTCACACTTGGGGCTGGGAGATCAAAAGTCACAAACTCTTCCCATTGAGCCAGCTGGGTGCCCCTCCCCCCTACCATTTAAAATGTAAAAAGCACTCCTGGCTCAAAGTTAGGCAGAGGGCCAGACTTAGCCTCTAAAGTTAGCTTGCTGACCTCACAGAGCAGTAGTTTAATTGTCTTTAAAGGCCCTCCCACCTTTGAGAAACTATGGCAAAGCCAAGACTTTTCCTTGCCTCTCAGAATAGTGTGCTCAGGTCTGGGATGGGAGAAGCCATCCTTGGAGGACGAGAGAGAGAGAGAGAGAGAGAGAGAGAGAGAGAGAGGCTGTCTGGTGGCTCATTTTCTCACCCTCTCCATTCTGCCTGACCTGGGTCCCAGCCCTGCCACACCGCAGCCCAAGACAGCCTCAGTGGAACTTGACGTCTGTGTACTCTGAGTGGGTATCCTTGGGCTCCTGGGTCTCTCGTGGTCTGAGGCCTGAGAAGTAGAGGGTTGCATAATGGAGCTCCTCTTGGTTATTCTGCGATTCCGAGGCTTGAGTGAATGATTTGGGTCCTGGACAAGTGTGGGCAACAACATGGAGCTCCTTCTGGTTCTTCTTCAATTCCAGGGAGTGAGCATGGGGAGGAGGGGCTTGGGAAGGACTGCGTGGTGCGGCTTTCCGATTTCGAGCCTGAGGGGAAAACAACCATCCTTCATTCCCTCCTCCCTTCCTTCATTCAACGGCTGCTCGAGAGCTTACCATGTGCCAGATGCTGATCGAGGACCTGGGGATTGATTACATCTTGGGGCAGGAAGAAACAGTAAATAATGTCTGTGTGGAGGCCAAGAAAAACAAGGCTGTACACACCTCAAGTCTAGCCCTGACATAAGTACAGCCATCTTGGCAAAGCAAAAGCTGGCACCTTGCACCCCCTCTCTATCTGCTCCCCTCCCCTCGGTAGTGTGTGTGACATCCCTCAGCCACCCCTGGCTGCCCGAAAAGAAAAACAAATAGTTAACTTGCAGAGATCACAATCCTGCAAAACAGGAGTCTCCCTTGGTTTACAAATGTCCTAGTGATCTACAACAAAGAAGCTATCTTCTCAATAGCCCAATTTCAAGAGACAAATAACTCAGTTCCTTAAGCCCTAATGTCGCCCTCCCCACCATAAAACTGAAGGAGGCTGAGGCAGAAGGAAATGTAAATAAAGTTAAATTTCTTCTAAACCTAAATCTCACTAACAAGGTTACTTGATAGAAGAAATGTGAAACTTTATCTCTAAATCTCCAAGATAGTGTCAGCGATCATTCCCAAGCATATGACCCACTGATATACATCTAAAGGGTCTCACAAGAAGATTTTTATTATTGGTAATGAATAACCTTTTCCCCAGACAACAGCTAGCCCCTCAAGGTCCTGGAGACCTCACGTCCAAAATTCCTTAGACTCTTACATCATTCATAACCCCCTTTGTCCTCACCCACCGCAGAGTCCACCCCTACTCCGCCTTTAAAAACTCTGACTATAATCTAGTTCAGGGTCCAAGTCCCTACTCCGCTGTGTTGGGTATACTTGGGCCCAAGCTTAAGCTTGCTGAATAAGCCCTTGTGTGATTGCATTGGTGCTTGGCTCCTTGGTGGTCTCTCAGATGTGAAAACTCGGGCATAACAGGGCTTAAGCCGCCCATTCTGTGGTTCTTTGCTGTGGCAGCCTGAGCAAACAAACACAAGCAGATTCCTGTGGCCACCACCACAGTCAAGATGAGAACTGTCCCACTGCTGCAAAGCTCCTCCCTTGCTATTCCTTTATGGTCCTCATCAGCCTCCTGTCCCCAGCCCAGGCAACTATGAATCTGTCCTCCATCTCTACAATTTCACCATTTTCAGGGTGTTATAAATATGGAGTCATGCATATATGACCATTTGAGGTTGGCTTTTTTTTTTTTTTTGTCTCTAAGGTTTTCAACCAGTAGCTTCTTTTAATTGTTTGTTCCTTCCTTTTTTTATGATTTTATATTTTATTTATTTGACAGAGAGAGAGCACAAGTAGGCAGAGAGGGAGAGAGGGAAAAGAAGGTTCCCCACTGAGTAAGGAGCCTGACACAGGGCTTGCTCCCAGGACCCTGAGGTCATGCCCTGAGCTGAAGGCAGATGCTTAACGGACTGAGCCACCCAAGTGCCCCTCATTTGTTCTTTTTGATTGCTGAGTAGTACCCCATGGGGGTAGAGGTACCTGTTTGGGCTTGTAAAGGATAGCATGCACAAGAAAGAGAGCCAGGCGGTGAGAGAGGAAGCAGGGGGCATGCACAGGAAATGGGTGGTGCATGGTCGGGTGTGGGGTGGGAGAAGTGGTTTGGGCATATTTTGAAGGGGATTTGCTGATGGGTTAATTGTTGGGTGTAGAGAAGAGAGGAGCAAAAGATGACTTCCAGGATTTCAGCTTAGGCAGCAGGGCGGATGTGGTGCTGAGATGTGTGCTAAGATGGGCCGGGGGGAGGGGAAGCCTACAGGGAAGAGTTAGTCTTAAGTTCTGTCTCAGGCAGGCTCAGTCCAAGATGCCTGTTAGACATCCAAACAGAGGTGCTGCCTCAACAATCAGCTGTCAGTCTCAAGGTCAGGGGTGAGTTTGAAAGATGTAAATTTTGGAGGGGCACCTGGGTGGCTCAGTGGGTTAAGCCGCTGCCTTCGGCTCAGGTCATGATCCCAGGGTCCTGGGATCGAGCCCTGCATCAGGCTCTCTGCTCAGCAGGGAGCCTGCTTCCTCCTCTCTCTCTGCCTGCCTCTCTGCCTGCTTGTGATCTCTCTCTGTCAAATAAATAAATAAAATCTTTAAAAAAAAAAAAGATGTAAATTTTGGAGTCATCGGTGTATAAATGTTCTCTCCTGAAACTCTCCAGCATCTGTAGAACACTTGCTAGGTGCCAAGTACTATTCTAAATGCTTTACAGTTACAATGAGCATGGTGAACCCTTAGAACGATCCTAGGTGGAAGAAAAAAAGAAAAGAAAGAGCATGATCCTAGGTAATAAGGATTACTATTTTCCCCCATTTTATAGGTAAAGAAACTAAGGCACAGGGAAATTAAGAGATTTGTCCATGAACGCATGATGATAATACCAGGACTGAACCAAGACCAGCTGACTTCAGAGCCCTGCTCCTAATCACTAAACACACTGCCTCTCGACAATATTAATAATGACCATATCATTAGTTATAATCAGTAACATCATCAGAGTGGTAATCATGGCATGGCCGCTCCATTTTAAGCAAGTGCATGCATTCTAATCCTTGAACCGTCTCCCGGAAGGAAGCAGAGGGAGAAATGGAGGCTCTGAGGGAGCGACCGATCTGGTCAAGGTCTCACAGAGAGTAGGTGCCAGAATCAGGACTTGAATCCAACACCTGCTCCTTTTCCACCTTGACATCCCTCTGGGGAAACGTTGGGACAGGACAGGACAGGACAGGACAGGAGAGGGGCCAGGGGAGAAGTCTGAGCCGAGAAAGCACAGGCAGCCCAAGAGCAACTCACCAGGGGGCCAGGGTTAGGGAACACATTGATATAGTCCAGGATTGTGCTTCTCCTTGCAGGCCTGGGCCTCGGTGGCATCCCTGCCTGGGCCGGAGTTCCCGCCTGGGCCGGAGTCCCCGCCTGGGCCGGAGTCCCCGCCTGGGCCGGAGTCCCCGCCTGGGCCAGAGTCCCAGCCTGGGTCTGTTTCTTCCTCAGAGTCTTCCTGCTGGGGAAACAACCAGCATGTGCCCCTTGGAACCTCACCAGCCCCAGCCCCACACACCAGCCCCACACACATTCTGGCTCCTCACTCACATGACCAGGAGGAGGCAGAGGAAAAGAAAGGTCATGACGCCAGTTCCCAGAAATGCTCCATTGGAGAATGCTTGTGAGACGAGACCCTTATCTGCACAAGGAAACCATTGGCCATCCCTAAGCCCCTCCCATTAACCTGGAGCTTCACGCCCACCTGCCACAGGGCACCCGGGCTTTCAGCTCCCTTCCCAGATGTTTTACCCGAAGCCCCTTCTGTCCAAGTCTTGGAAACCCTGGGGCACCCCAGGCCCAGGTGACAGGACTTCCAGTTTGGATTTCCCTCTGCATCCCTAGCCACAGGGGCTGAGTGCCCTTTCCCAGCTCCTGCTCCAACCACAGAACCCTGGTCCCTGCCCCATTCAGCATCCAGTTGGCGTCCGGACCTGGGAGCAGCAAGACTGCCGCGCTCTGTTTCCCGTGCACATTCCAGGCCTCACAGGTGACTCTGAGGCCAGAGCCCAGAGGCCCACTGAGGCTCAGGGAGCTGTTGGCCCAGGGCCCCGCAGAGTTGGAGGAGACGGTCCAGGAGGCGTTGCTGTGGTTCCCCTCCAACAGCTCCTCCCCCAGCTGCCAGCGCAGTGTGGGGGCCGGCTGTGCTCGGGAGGAGCAGTTACAGCACAGCCCCTCACCCTCCCAGAAGCAGGAGGGGCTGAGCAGCCTCGGAGGGTCTGCGGGAGAAAGGGGAGGGGTCAGCCGTGTCTCTCCTCCCCAGGCCCCGGACAGCCTGCCCCCAGACGTCCCCACACTCACAGACCACAGAGAGATGCAGGGAGATGTGCTGGGAGCCCAGTGCGTTCTGGGCTTGGCAGGTGAGGTCTCCTTCATGCTCCATTTGTATCTGAGGGAGCTCCAGGATCCCAGGGTCTGTGGGCTGGGAGGGGCTCAGAGTCTGTCCCCCCAGGACCCAGCTCAGCTGGGCTGGGGGGTTGCTGTGGGTGACACAGAGCAGACGCAAGCTTTGGCCCTCCAGGACTGAGAGGGATGTGCCATTCCCGAGGTTTTCCATGACTAGGAGAGGAAAGAGACAGGACAGATGCTCAGCTGAGGGCACAGGGACCCTTCCGGGTGCCAATATTCCAGACACTGAGGCCCCCAGCATGGCCCCATGAGGCCCTGGTTTCTCTGGTCCCCTTCCTACCTGTTCTATTTGCATTCAGGGTCATCACTCTCAGGTTCTCTGGGGCGTCTGAAACAGAGACAGGGTTCTGGCTTTAGACAAGGGGCTGCCCTCTGGACAGAGAACCGTCCTTGGAGACCAAGATGGCAGGATGGGGTTGAGGGGGTGGGGGCGGGGGGGGCGTGGATTAAGTCACCAGCTGACCAATTCTCCCCTGAGTGGCCCAAGGGAATAGATAGGTAAGGAGGGCTGGCATCTGTGATTTGTGGTTTATAATAAGAAATATCTGTTTGGTCTCTGTCTGGTTCCTGGTACAGAGCTCCTAAAACCCTTGGAATTTCCTACGTGATAAGAGTCATAAAGGTGTCTTGATATTAATATCTTTCCACCATACCTGGGTTTATGCAAATGAGGCGATTTTTGGAAAGCCCCTCCGTTCCACCCCACCCCTGACTTCCAGGTAGGGGAGAGAGGCCAGAGGTGGAGCCAGTCAGCAATGGCCAGTCATTTGCTCAATCCTGCCTTATTGAAACCTCCATAAAAACCCAAAAGAACAGGCTTCGGAGGGTTTCCAGGTGGGTGTGCATGTGGAGGTGGCAGGATCAGGGTGCACCCAGAGAGCGGCCCTCGCCCCATGCCTGCCCACCCCCCGCCCCACCCGCGTCTCTTCCACCACCCGCGTCTCTTCCACCAGCTCTTCCTGTTCTATCCGCTTGTGGTAGCCTGAGACCATCAGTAAAATGTTCCCGAGTTCTGTGAGCTACTTTATCACATTAATTAAATCCGAGGAGGGGGTCACAAGAAACTCCGATCTATAGACGACGGTTGGTCAGCCTGGGCTTGAGGCTGGCCTCTGAAGTGGTGGGGGGTGGGGGTGGGTGGGGGGTGGTCTTGTGGGACTGATCCCCCCCACTGCGGGATCTGACTCTGCCTCCAGACAGAGTGTGGTGGAGCTGAACCCCTAGAATGCCTAGATGGCATCAGAGGACTGCCTGGTGGTGTGTGCAGGGGGAGCCCACATCAGAGATGGAATTGGAATCGTCAGCCCCAAAAGGCCTGGGACCCTGCCCCCAGCCCCAGCCTCCTCATCCCTCTCCCTTTCTGGAAA
Source organism: Neogale vison (assembly GCF_020171115.1). Lineage (NCBI taxonomy): Eukaryota > Metazoa > Chordata > Mammalia > Carnivora > Mustelidae > Neogale > Neogale vison. The sequence goes on along the minus strand of NC_058097.1, from coordinate 49,596,921 downwards.
CCAGGGCCTGGCAGGTCGCACTCACACTGCACAAAGAGGTCCAGTGTGCAGCTCCGGGAGCCAAGCCTGTTCTCCGCTCGGCAGGTGTAGCAGCCCGAATCCCCAGGCTTTACTGCCGGCAGCACCAGCTCCAGGGTTCCAGAGCCCCCGGGATGGGACCTAGAGAGGACCCGGTCCTCCAGGGCCCAGCTCAGCGTGGCTGGGGGCTGGCCGTCAGCAGCACAGAGCAGTCGCAGGAACTGGCCTTTCTCAGCCTCCAGATGTGGGCTGTTGCCCTGGGGCTCCAGGGCTGGAAACAGCAAGAGAAAGGCTGCAGGGAGGAACAACGTCTCCCTCGCCCTCCTGACACCAGCTTGTCCTCCTGCCAGGACTAGCCCCTGCCCTGCCCCAGCTCCTCAGTACCTGACGTGTTGACTCGGGAAACGCTGATAACCAGGTCTTTGGGGGCATCTGCAACAAGATTGAGAGCTGACTCTGGGGAGGAAGATGGGGTTCCTTACAGTCTGAGAGAACGCCCACGGGATGGAGGCAGGGAGAAAGTGAGATTACCCTCGGGACACAAGTGACAAACATGCGCTGAGGCAGTGTGCTGTGCGCCTCACTGGCCTCTCTGGGCTGCCCCCACCACCACCAGCTGCTGCATCTCTCCACCTGCACAACCTCCGTGCCCATCAGCACGCTCCCATGCCCCGCCACCAGACTCACAAGCGACATTAAGTCTGGCGGTTCTCTCTGTGCTCACACCCTTCCTGGAGAAGTCCACACGGCAGGTGAGGTAGGTGCTATGGTCCTGGGGTCTCGGAGTGAGAGTAAGCACTGAAAAGTAGGAGGACTTGGGTCTGGGCCCTGGGCCGGAGACGGCATCCCCCAGCCAGGAGAAAGTAGGGGCTGGACATTCCTCAAAGTTCCAGTTAAACACACAGATGACTGCCACCGGACGTCCTGGCTCCAGGATCTCTGGGACGTAGACATCTGGCTTCTGGGTGAGTTCTGGGACACAGAGAGGGCACATGGGAGCCCTGGAAGGGGATGTTGCAGGGGGCGACCCCTGGTCTGTTCCCCACAGTACCCCCTTCCCACTGGGCAGGAGGTGGGGGATGGCAGGGAAGAGGAGAGGCCCCACCCCCGGTCAGTTCCGCACCTGTCACTTGCAGATTGAACTGGTTTCTCACAAAATTGTATTGCACGTGATAGCCTCTCTCCACCCGAAAGAAGTACCATCCCGAGTCTTCCATCTGGGCCTCTCTGATCAGCAGGGAACAGCTCCGATTCTGGGGATTGCCAATGAGCTGGAATCGGTCCCGGGGCACGGTCTGCACTGCTCGATTCGGGTTGTTTGTGGCCACTGGCCTCCCGATGCCCGAGTCTGTCCCGGTGAGGAACCAGTAGCCAAGAGCCGGGGTGTCCTCCGTCCAGCCAATCGGGGGGTAGGAGAGGGTGCAGGGCACAAGCACACACAGGCCCTCCTGCACAGTCACCACCTTCTGTACTTGCAGTGAGAATCCCTGGGACTGAACCAGAGACCCTGTGGGAGACAGAGGTTCAAGCTCCAGCCCCTGGCCCCGGGCCCCCACCCAGGCCCCTTCTGGCCCTTGGCCCACTCACCACCGGACAGCAGGGCCAAGAGCAGCAGTGGGAGCATCTCTGCACAAGGAGGCCCTTGGGCCGGCCCCCACCAGACGCTGGGACAGGCAATGGGCGCGGCAGAAGGGGAAGAACCCGGCAGAGGAAGCTGAGCCCCAGGCGCCTGATGCTGGGCCCCACATGACACTCCCCGACCTTGCCACTCCCCACCCGAGCTCATCCACTGGGACCCAGTTCTTCCCTGGGGTGCCTGCCGGGTGCACAGGACTGCAGAGCTGATCCTTCCGGAAGTCACCTCCCCAGGGAGGGAGTGGAAGGCATGTGAGGCTGTAAGGCCGTGGGGCCGGGGTCAGTGGAGGGTAGGGGCTCTCCCCCTGCGCCCTGGGTCACTGGGGAAGCAGAAGTGAAAGTTCACGGTGAACCCTTCTTCAGACAGGGGCCCTAGGGATGGTGGTCAGTGCAGAGGTGGCTTTTGGGGGGATGGGGGAAAGGCTGGTCTAGAAATTTAGAATGTCCAGCTAAAGTCTTTTTTTTTTTTTTAATTTTAAAAATATTTTATTTGAGAGACAGCAGGAGAGAGAAAGAGAGAGAGGATGAGCAGAGGGGAAGGGTGGGGGGCGGCGGGAGGCGACAAGAAGACACACGGCTGAGCAGAGAGCCTGACCCGGGCTGGATCCCAGGACCCAGAGATCATGACCTGAGCCAAAGGCAGACGCTTAACCAACGGAGCCACCCAAGCATCCTAAAGTTCACTGTCAATTAAACAACGAATAATTTGTTTTGATGTAAGTATGTCCCAAATATTGCAATGGGACATTCCTGTATTAAAATTATTTGTTGTGGAGCCCCTGGGAGGCTCCATTGGTCAAGTATCTGACTCTGGGTTTCAGCTCAGATCATGACCCCTGGGTCCTGGGATCAAGCCCTGAGGCAGGCTCCTCACTGAGCAGGGAGCCTGCTTTCCCTCTTCCTGCATCCCCACCCCGTCCCCCTGCTCCTGTACACACACACTCTCTCTCTCTCAAATAAATAAATAAATCTATTTAAAAAATTAGTTATTGTTCATACCTGAAATTTGAATTTAACTAGACGCCTTGTGTTTGTAGTTGCTAAATTTAGTAACCCTAGGCCAGTCTTAGTTCCATCCCTTCCTCCCTGATTGGTGAGCTCACCGATCCCATGGTCAGAAGCTCCCATCCCCAAGACCTTAGTCTACTTCTACAGCTCCTCTTCTTTTGCCCTAAGATTGGATGCATTTACTTGTGTTTTTTTTTTTTTTAATTTATTTCAGAGAGAGAGAAAGCTCGGAAGCAGGGGGAGAGGGGCATCGACTCCAGGACCCTGGAATCATGACCTGAGCTGAAGGCAGATGCTTAACCGACAGAGCCACCCAGGAGTCCCTGGATGCCCTTACTTGTAATACTTGTGATAAGAACACCTGCACCCATAGGTAAGGGGGATGGGACTGAGTGGAAAAGCTCCCAGATGTTGTCCCCCTCACCCAGTCCTTCTTTTTGAAATGACCTGGGTCACATAGAGACACGTGTTGGTCCACTGAACCTCTGCGCCTGGGGACCTAGTACGTAGCAGGTGCCATGGTACACACCGGAGACACAGGCAAATCAGACACGGTGTCTGACCTCAGGGGACCCAGTTTGGTAAATGAAGCTTCTGAGAAACAGAAAAGCACTGAAGTACTCATAACTCCTCCCACTGCTGACCCCCTCCCCCACACTTGCTAGGAGAGATGGTGATGAGGAAGGCATGGTCACTTCTTCCTGGAAAGCCAGGAGAGGTCTCCTGGGGGAAGGTGACCTATGGCTGCCTCTGTCTTTGCTCTCATATCTACAGTGTTCATGTGCTCAGGCTGCCATAACAAAGCACCACAGACTGAAGGGCTTAAACAACAGAATAAATTTTCCCCAACTGCTCTGGAGGCTGGGAGTCTAAGATCAAGGTGTCAGTGTCTTCCCAGGCCTCTGTCCTTGGGGGGTGTACATGCCATCTTCTCAGTGTGTCCTCACATGGTCGTCCCTCTGTGTGTGTGCTGATCTCTCTTTCTTTCTCTCTTTCTTCCTTTCTTCTTTTCTTTCTTTCTAGTAGGCTCCACACCTAGCATGGAGCCCAAAGTGGGGCTTGGACTTATGACCCTGAAATCAAGACCTGAGCTGAGATCAAGAGTTTGACACTTCACCAAATGAGCCACCTGGGTGCCCCCAATGTCTTCTTAGGAGAATGCCAGTCCTACTTGATTTGAGTTTGCTCTATGACCTCATTTTAACTGAATTACCCTTTTAAAGGCCCTATCTCCAAATACAGTCACATTGGTCAGGACTGGGGTTAGGATTCAACATGTGAATGGGACAGGGCAGGGGACACAATTCAGTAGCTAATAGGCACCTTCTGCACTCTGATCCTGGTCCCCACTGCCCAACCTGGGCTTTATCAGGGGACAGCCCAAATCCCTTCTCCCAGGGAGCCTCCTGTCTGGGGTCTTCACAACGTGAAGCTCATAAAAGGCCTCCCAAAGGAAAGAAGGACAGGGAGGGAGGGATGCCTGGGTCTAAAAAGACCCTCTCTTACTTAGCCTGCCCTGATCGTACTACTGATAATTCCTTGATTTTTCTATTGTACTTAGTTGTGGAAGATGGTAACATTGGGGGACACCTAGATGGCTCAGTTGGTTAAGTGTCTGCCTTCAAATCAGGTTATGATTCCGGGGTCCTGGGATCGAGTCCAGCAGCAGACTCCTTGCTCAGAGCAGAGTCTGCTTCTCCCTCTACCTGATGCTCCCCCTGCTTGTGCACACACTCTCTCTCTCTTTCTGACAAATAAATATAATCTTAAAAAAAAAAAAAGATGATAACATTGGAGGGAGGAGGTTCAAATCCACGGGATATCCCTGTGCATTTCCTGGCAACCTCCCGTGATTCAATAGTTTCTTCACGATAAAGTTCAAAGCAAACCAAAATAGATCATCAACAACAATGAACAGGCTGATGACTATAAATTGCATCTCAGCCCTGACCCTTTCCTGTCCATTAGATACCTACTCAGAATCTACAATGTGTGTAGTAAAGGAAAAGTTTCGCGAGTTCAGTTTTTTATTATCAGACGCAATTGCTACTGACTGTCATGTGTCTTGACAGTGTGAAGTATCGAATTTTTCAAAGTGAAATGCCTGCTCTTTACGTGAATACCCAAGGCTGTCCGTGATCTGATCCCTGTTTACTTCTCTAGCTTTCCTATCTTTTTACTCCATTACTTTAAGTTTTTTTCCCCCTTTAATAAAGAGTAAAACAGCCCCTGCTGGCATTCACATCCAGGCCCTGGTGTTCTCCTATTAGATACAAATGATTTCACATCAGACACACCCACCCTGTGACCGCAGTGAAACAAGGTAAGGACAAGATTACTCCATAGTCATACCTTAACAAAGACACAAACAAGAACATTGTTTAAGCCACAAAATGACCACATAGCCCCCTCTCCCCAACCCCCAATCCAGGGTAATGTAAATGACTGTGGAATATTTACCAACTACAGCTTTAGCCTTTGCTATGGACCGAATGTTGTAACCCTCCCAACACTCATATTCTGGAGTGCTAATCCCCACTGCAGTGGTATTTTGAGATGGGATCTTTGGGAGGTGATTTGGTTCTGAGGTTAGTTTGCTGCATGAGATGTGTGCTCTTACGAAAGAGACCCCAGAGAACACTCTTGCTCCTTCTGCCATGTGAGGACCCAGTGAGAAGCCCCTCATGAATCGGGACACATGCTCTCACTAAATACCAGATATGTCCATGCCCTGATCTTGGATTTCTCAGCCTTCGGAACTGTGAGAAATAAATTTCTGTTTTCTATAAGTTATCTAGTCTGTAGCACTTTATTATAGCAGCCTGAACTGACTATGACAGATTCCACGGGAGCTCAGAGACATCACTTGGTGAGCTGGCATATATTCATCTAACTAAAACCCTTATCAAGATATTGAATATTTCTGGGGTGCCTAGGTGGCTCAGTGGGTTAAAACCTCTGCCTTCAGCTCAGGTCATGGTCCCAGGGTCCTGGGATTGAGCCCAGCATCGGGTTCTCTGCTTGGCAGAGAGCTTCTCTCCCTCCCCTCTCTCTGCCTGACTCTCTGCCTCCTTGTGATCTCTGTCAAATAAATAATTACAATCTTAAAGAAAAAAGATATTGAATATTTCCATCATCTGAGAAAATACTATCCATCATGCCCTTACCTATCAATGCCAGGGTTCAGAGTTAGAATCTCTGCCCTGTGGATAAGCAGCAGCTTGAAGAAGAAAGCCCCTAACTTCTCAGCTGTGTTCACCTGGAACTTAGCCTCTTCAACATAGCTGGCAAGGAATGAGAGGTGCTGGCAGCCTGCCTTTTCCTGGGAGGAGATGGAGCCTTGTGTCCTTGCTTTACCCACCTGCAATGCAGTTTCCACCATTTTGAACTAGAATAAGGATGGAAGTGGAACCAGCAACATTATTCTTAAAAGCCAAAACTGGGAGGGGCGCCTGGGTGATTCAGTGAGTTAAAACCTCTGCCTTTGGCTTGGGTCATGATCCCAGGGTCCTAGGATGGAGCCCCACATCAGGCTCTCTCCTCAGCAGGGAGCCTGCTTCCTCCTCTCTCTCTGCCTACTTGTGATCTCCCTCTGTCAAATAAATAAATAAAATCTTTAAAAAAAATTTTTTTTAAAGCCAAAACTGGGAATGATTGAAATGTCTATCAACTGGTGAATGCATAAATGAAATGTGGTGTATATTCATCCAATGTAATAATATTAAGAATAAAATGTTGTTAACAATGGATGTGTGCTCTAACATGGTTGAATCTCAGAAATTTAATGCTTAGTGAAAGATGGCAGACACAACAGACTTTATGTGATTCCATGTGTATGAAATATTCATAAAAACAGTTCATTAGAGACTGAAAGCAGATCAATGATTCCTGGAGCTGTGGAGGGAGTGGTATTGATTGAAAATGGGTATAAGAATCCTCTTTAGGCTAATCAAAATGTGTGACAATGACTACACAACTATAAATTTACCAAGAATCATTGAACTGTATACTTAGAACGAATTAATTTTATATGTCATATGTTATACCTCAATAAAACATAATTAAAAACCTGTTGGGGACTCCTGCTTCTGAGCATGAGAGGGTAACAGGGCCCAGAATTATCCTCCTGTAAACAACTAGAATACCAAACAAAATACAAGAAACCTCTATTTTCTTTTTTTAAAAAATTTTATTTATTTATTTGAGAGACAGAGATCATAAGTAGGCAGAGAAGCAGGCAGAGAGAGAGGAGGAAGCAGGCTCCCTGCTGAGCAGAAAGCCCAATGTGGGGCTCAATCCTAGGACTGTGGGATCATGACCTGAGCCAAAGGCAGAGGCTTTAACCCACTGAGACACCCAGGCGCCCCAAGAAAGCTCTATTTTCATACATGGAATGCAGACAGGGAAAAACTGTGCTTCTTGAGAGAAGGACAAAAATGAAGTCAATCATATAATCATCCAGGTTTTTTGAGAGAAGGATAGCAGTTTGTGGATAGCAGAGTGAGAGGCGATAGGGGCACAATAAAAGGGACTGCAATTTCACTGAGTTGAGGAGCCAGACATGGAGGGTTAAGGAGACTGATGCAGCTAAAATATGTAGGTCAGAGTTTCAGACAGGAGGGATTATTGTGGAGCAAGGGTTCAAGGTCTCCATGAAAGGTCCTTGATGGCTGGCAGAATACCAATATGCATGTTCACAGGCTGAAACCCCATGAGGCCAAACAAGAAAATTTCTAAGGAGAGAAGCAATTACTGGAGAGCTATTAGATGGGAGATTCCCAGGGCTCACAAAAGGGTCTGGACTTGTGCATATCCCCTCCAGTCAGAGTGAAGATACCTCCTTGAATCCATGGAGCACTCAGTAAAAGTTCTAAAAAGGCCATGGTATTCAAGTGAAAGAAACTGACCCTAACACTAGACCTATCTTAGGAGGAGCTAAAAATTAAATAGTCTTTTTTTAAAAGATTTTATTTATTTATTTGACAGAGAGAGTGATCACAAGTAGGCAGAGAGGCAGGCGGGGGGTGAGGGGGGAAAGCAGGCTCCCCGATGAGCAGAGAGCCAAATGCGGGGCTCAATCCCAGGTCCCTAAGATCATGACCTGAGCTTAAGGCAGAGACTTAACCCACTGAACCACCCAGGCACCCCTAAAAATTAAATAATCTTAAAAATATTGGCCCAGAGGTTCCTAGGTGGCTCAGTCGGTTAAGCATCTGCCTTCAGCTCAGGCCATGATCCCAGGATCCTGGGACTGAGTCTTGCATCAAGCTCCCTGCTCAGCAGGGAGCTTGCTTTTCTCTTTCCCTCCACCCCTTCCCATGCCTGTGCTCTTTCATTCTCTCTCTCTGTCAAATAATCTTAAAAAATATATTGTCCCAATATACAAGTAACTTAACTGCCTTTAAAAAAAGTTGGTTCGGGACGCCTGGGTGGCTCAGTTGGTTAAGCGGCTGCCTTCGGCTCAGGTCATGATCCCAGCATTCTGGGATTGAGTCCCGCATCGGGCTCCTTGCTCCACAGGGAGCCTGCTTCTCCCTCTGACTCTGCCTGCCACTCTGTCTGCCTGTGCTCGCTCTCGCTCTCTCTCTCTCTCTCTCTGACAAATAAATAAAATCTTAAAAAAAAAAGTTGGTTTTTAAAGAAATACAACAAAACCAAGCAGTCAGACACATAAAATTGACAATGTCCAGCAGTCACTGAAAAATCACTAGACATACAAAATAGTATGAACACATGACACTCGACAAGAGAAAAGTCATCCAAAGGAATCATGGTCAGACATGACACAGGAGGCAGAAATAGGAGACAAAGACATTGAAAAAGTTATTACAAGTATGTGCCAGATAGACTCAAGGATGTAAATGAAAACATTACCATTATGTATTAAGAAGAAGATTAAAAACAGGAAACATAACTTTTTAAAAAAGATTCTATTTATTTGAGAGAGAGCATGTGTGAGCACACACGTGTGTGTGAGAGAGCAACGGTGGCGGTGTGGTGGAGAGGGAAAGAGAATTTCAAGTGGACTTTATGCTGAGGGCAGAGCCCAACTCAGGGTTGGAACTCATGACCTTGAGACCATGATCTGAGCCAACATCAAGAGTTGGACACTGAACAACTGAGCCACTCAGGCATCCCCAGGAAATGTAACTTTTTTTTTAATGTTTGTATTTATTTATTTGACAGAGAAAGAGCACAAGCAAGGGGAGCAGCAGGCAGAGGGAGAAGAAGGCTTCCCACTGAGCAGGGAGCCTAATGCGGGACTTGATCCCAGGACCCTGGGATCATGACCTGAGCCAAGAGCAGATGCTTAACTGACTGAGCCACCCAGGCACCCCAGGAAACATAACTTTTAAAGAAGAAAATATATTATCTGAGATGAGAGTTCCACTCACTGGGATCAATAGCAGATAGAACGTTGTAGAAGAATGATCAGCGAAGTTGAAGATGTAGCAGTAGATTCTGTTCAAACAGCAAATATAGAGGGGAAAAAAGGATGGAAAATGGAAAACACATGTTCAGGGCCCTGTGAGATAGCATCAGGCCACATTACATATGTAAAAGGAGAGACCCAGAGATAATGAGAGAGGAAGAATAGGGAAAAAATACTGAAATAAATATTAGCTTCAATTTTTATCAAATTTTTCCAAATTTGATTATAATAGTAAATCCACAGACCCAAGGTACTCAGCAACTTCCAAACAGGATAATATCTTTCTCTCTCATGTTCTCCCTCTCCTTTCCTTCTCAACACACACACACACACACACACACACACACACCCCAAGGCACATATTAACAAAATAATTTAAACCCAGGGGAAAAGAGAAAATATTAAAACTGGCCAGAGAAAAAGACAAAACTACAAAGAAAGAAAGAAAGGTAAAAACTACAGAATTCTCACAAGAAACTATGAAAGACAAAAGAATTTGAAGTACCGAAAGGGAAGAAAATGTGATCCTTAAATTCTTTATCCCATAAAAAAATACCTTTCCAAGCTAACTTAAACAGAAACTTTTCCAGACAAATAACAGTTGAGAGAATTCAGCACCAGCATACCCATGCCACAAGAAAGATAGGACAAGGTATCCAGCAAAAGGAAACTGATGCTACAGGGAAAATGTATACAAAGGAATAAAGAGACATCAAAGGGTTAATATGTGAATAAATATGAAATAGTTTATTTTTCTAATTTAAAAAAATCTCTTTAAAATTCTTTGTTTTAAAAAATGATATATTTTGAGATTTATAGCACTGTATTGTGGGGTTGAATTTTGGGCTTATCCAAGATAAACACACAGAAGCAACATATTACACAGGGTATGCCTAATTCAAATTAATTATAACAAAAATCCATCTGTGCCCTCCTCACCATGGATGCAGAACCAGCAGGAAGAGTCTTAGTGGCCAGAGGTAGAGAGACCTGATTCCCTGGAGAGGAGGCAGGGTCCAGTCCCCCAGGACCCCCTTGCTCCACAGAGCTGTACAGGAGCGAGTCTCTGCGGTGAGCATCTGTAGTTTGACAGATCCTCATCCGCTGGTCAGCAGCACCACCGTGAGGAAGAGGGCTCAGTTACAACTTGCAGCCTTACTCTCTTTGGAGCCTTTGAACCTGTTGGGGGAAACACAGTTCTGAAATAAGGGGCCAGTTCTGTGGAGGGCTTGCTTTGGAGAGGACAAGAAAAGTGAAGCCACCCAAGGTGTCCCAGAATCTGGGCTTTTCACCTGGTGTAGTAGATCCAGGTGAGGCCATAGGTCAAAAGGAAGCCAGTGCCCATGAGGGCCCCTCTGAGTAGGGTGAGGATTAGAGGCCAGGAGCCCCCAGAGATTTGGGGACAGGAACAGGAGATACCTGGGGGAAGAAGACCGAGAGGAGGAGGAGAGTGAGGTTCCTTAAGTCCATACCTTAGTCTCGTTTACTTCAGAATTCAGGTGTCCCACGTATACTCATCCTACACAGCTAGGTTCGGGCAAACATGGTAGGAGCTCCGCAAGTATTGAGCCTGGCAGGGGAATTCTCCTCCATCACCCAAGACCAGCTGGGGCAGCACTAGGACCCTGGGATTTGTGGGGAGAGGGGCTCAGAGTCAGGCTTCTCCAGCACCAGCTCAGCCTGGCAGGGAAGCTGCCACCAGTGTCACAGACCAGGCGCAGGGACCTGCCCTCCTGAACTTGAAGAGAGGTGGTTCTGACTAGGGTCTCTGGGACTATGAGACAGAGAAAGCCAGAAGGGCAGGGCTGAGAGCCCCTTCTCTTCCTCTGCCCTTCCACAGACACAGGCGTGGAAAATAGAGTCTCTCAAACAAGTGTTACAAGCACAGGCAAGTAAGAGTGAAGGGCCATCTGGTGAGGTGGAGAAAAGGAAAAGCACCCGATGATCCCAGGACAGGTGGATGGACCTCTGAGCAAGAGCCGGCATATCTAGACGTGGCAGAGGACGTCCCAAGAGGTGGGCTTTGATGTGTGATGCTGAGGAGGGGCGTGGGCACATATAGGGTCTGACCACTTACAGGGAGAGACGTGGAGGCTCACACACAGGTGATGCTCCCAACCTTTCCTCTGAGGGCCGCAGAGAACCCCGGGAGGGTCTGAGCAGAAGAGGAACAGGGCCAGATCTAGGGCGCACAGAGAGACACCTGCGGGCTGAATTGTGCTGGGCTGGAGGGATGGGGTGTTGCGCAGAGAATGGCAGGTGGGAAAGGAGACTGGTCCCAATGCAGGGGGTCTCACTACGTGCAGGTGAGAGGAGGCGGAAGCCTGAGTGGGGGCTGCTGCCATGCAGATGGAGGAAGAGAGACATTTGAGATATTTTCGAAGCTCGCTGAGTCATGGGGAGTGCTGGTTGAGGCAAAGAAATGTCTCAAGTGACTTCCAGGATGTTGACTCAGGTGGCTCAGGTGGGAGGGGCCCCCCAGGGAAGCTGAAGGGACTCCGGAGGATCTGGACTGGACGGAGACAGACAGAGGGTCTTCTGGGAAGTTGGGGACTAGAGGCACCAGGGCCCGGGCTTACTCACGGGGTTGTGCAGAAAGCAGCCAGAGGCCCAGTGTCCAGCAACAGGAACCTGTATCTAAGGCTCCTGGTACGACAGTGAAATGTCATGGCCACAGGAGAAGCAGAGAATCAGAAAAAGGGCATGATAGGAGAGTGAGGGGAGAGAGGAGGCAGCCACGGTGACCCCGAATGGTCAACTAGGATTCCCAGGGACTCGAGAGTCCCTCCAGGGGAAGGGGGGGCAGATTGGGTCCAGGGAGGGGATAAAGAGTGGTGGGGCTTCATTCTGGCAGAACCCCACAACATTCCCTTATTTGACCTCTGAGATGTCCGTGGTGCCCCGGGGCCTCTCCCACCTGTACTGTTTCTCCTGAAGGTGTGGACGGTCAGGTTTTGTGGAGCATCTGGAGCAGAAACAGATACGTGTCCACTCGCAGTGTGATGAGGCGGCCATGAGCAAGGGGGTGGGGCCCGAGAGTTCTCTCCCTCTTGACCCTGTGCCTCTAAGAATTCTCCCCAAGTATTTTACCCAACCCCTGTCCCCCCAACACCCCCAGCCCTCAGGGACCCTGGCACCCTGGTCTGGCACTCACAGGACACGTTGAGCTGGACGGTTTTCTCTGTGCTCACACCAGCTCCGGGGAAGGTCACACGACAGGTGAGGTTGGTGCCGTGGTCCTGGGGCCTCGGGGTGAGGGTGAGTATGGGGGAGTGGGGAGCCTTGGAGCCCCAGGAGGGGAGGGCAACTCCGATCCAGGAGAAGGTGGGGGGTGTCCCCCTCTCACAGGCCCATGGCACGCTACAGGTAATGTTCTTGGGGTGGCCAGATTCAAGGGGTCCTTGAATGTGGATGTCAGGTGTCTGTGTCAGAGCTGAGGAGGAGAGAGAGATTCTGGAGTGGGACCCTGAGTGTGGCCCTAGAAGCAGCCTCCACCCAGGCCAGCTGTCTCCTCCCCAGCCAGGATGGAGATCAGGGGGTCCCTTCCCAGCCCTGCCCCAGGAGCCCTCAGGATCCATGCATGGGAATGTGTCCTCTCCTGAAACCCATTCCTTACCCGTCACAAACACGGAGAGCTTATTCTGCAGGTAATTATATCTCATCAAAGACCCTCTCTCCACCCTAAAGAAGTATGTCCCCGAGTCCCTTCTCTGTGCATCTCTGATGTCCAGGGAGCAGTCGTAGGCCCAGGGATCCCCAAGGAGGCGGAATCGGCCCTGGGTCTCCTCCTGCACTTTACGACCTGGGTTGTTTGTGGCCACCGGAGCATGCTGGTATACACTGGCCCCTTCCTGGAACCAGTAGCCAAAAGCTGGGAAAGACTCAGTCCAGAACATTTTGGAGTGGGAGAAGCGGCAGGGCACGGAGATGCACAGGCCCTCCTGCACCTTCACCGTCTCCTGCACCTGCAGCTGGAAGCCCAAGCCCTGAGCCAGGGACCCTGTGGAGAATGGAGGGTCAGCAGCAGCCCCCGCCCACCTGGCCCCCTCCCCTGGGCCCACTCACCCGTCCAGAGCAGGGGTAGAAGCAGCAGCAGCGGCAGCAGCATCTGCGAGATGGAGGGTGTATGGTCTCCTGTGAGTGAGGGAGAAGAGAAAGACAGTGGGAGGAGGCTGAGGGGGACCCACGGGAAGCTGAGGAGGAGCACAGGGCCTCGTGGTTCACAGAAGAGGAACTACAGCTCCAGAGCTCTCCCCGCTCTCTATGCAGAGCTGGCCACACCCTTGGCTGGACACCAGGGAGACCCACTCGGGAAGGAGAGAGCAGGAGCAGACCCGTGTCCTGCCCCTCATCTCGGCACTTCCCTCTGGCACCAGAGCCTGGACCAGGACCTCTGAGGACACGTGAGGCCTGGGACACAGTGAGTCTCCTGAGGTCTCTTCCATCTGAGGGGCTTGTCTGAGCAGCACCATCTACACTGGGGAGCTAGTCAACTCCTGGCTAGACCTGGAGGGTCACATCCACATCTAGACCCTTGGGTGTTCTGTCCTGCAAGGTAGAGGACTCTTTAGGTCTGTGTGAGCCTCTGGGGCAGAAGAAGAGACGGGATCCTGAGTGAAGAGAAGACAGCGGCCATTCATAAATTCATTCATTCATTCTCCACGAGCTTAGTGAACATCTGTGTTGGTGGCCTGGTCCATCCCGTGATGGGGTCCCCACCCAGGGAGCCACTTCCTCCCCAGACACACTATGCTGCCCCGCAGGGCTTAGAGCTACAGGCACCTGTGACTGTCACATGTCCTGGATATTTTCTAAAAATATGAGTATGGGATTATTTTTGACTTGAGTAAAACAAGTAGTAAACAAGAACAACTCTTTTTAAGCTGTAAAACTTGAACTCTACCCATTACTTTTTTTTTTTCTTATTTGACAGACAGAGATCACAAGTAGGCAGAGAGGCAGGCAGAGAGGAGGAAGCAGGCTCCCCGCTGAGCAGAGAGCCCAATACGGGGCTTGATCTTAGGGCCCTGGGATCATGACCTGATCCGAAGGCAGAGGCTTAACCCACTGAGCCACCCAGGCACCCCAAACTCTACCTATTAAAGAACAACTTCCCATTTCCCCTCCTCCCGGCCCCTGAAACCACCATTGCACTTTCTGTCTCCAGGAATTTGACTCCTTTTGAGAACTCACATAGGTGGAGTTATCTAGCACCCATCTTCTTTGTGACCCATTTATTTAACTTAACGTAACATCCTCAAGGTTCATCCATGTGGCAGCATATGTCAGAATTTCTGTCCTTTTTAAGGCTGAATAATTTTCCATGATAGGGGCGCGTGGGTGGCTCAGTTGGTTAAGCCCCTGCCTTCAGCTCAGGTCATGAGCCCAGGGTCCTGGGATGGAGCCCCGCATTGGGCTCCCTGCTCAGCAGGGCATCTGCTTCTCTGTCTCCCTCTGCTCTTCCCCCTGCTTATGCTCTTTCTCTCTCTGCCAAATAGTGAAATTTAAAAAAATCTTTCGAAAAAAATATTCCACGGTAGGTTAGGCCAGTTTTTTATCTGTTCAGCTGTTGAGGGATCCTTGGGTTGCTTTTACCTTTGGGCTCTGGTGCCTAACGCTGCTATGAACATGGGTGTGCAAATATCTCTCAGGCCCCTGCTCTCAGTTCTTTTGGATATGTACCTGGACGTGGCATTGCTGGATCATATGGTGATTCTATTACTCATTTCTTGAGGAAAGGTCATACTCCTTTATAACTTTATCTATTATCACGTCACATTAGCTATGCATTTTAACATCTCCACTCTGGACCCCTCTTCTGATTCTGGACATTTGTACTCCTGCTTTCTCACGGACATCCCCGTTGGAGGTCAAGGGGCTTCTCCACATGAATCTTTCAAAACCTGGCCCTCTAGATTCTTGCCTGGAACAGGACTCTGTCCTTCCAGCTGCTCAGGGGGAGACCCTGGGCATCGTCCTTGCTCCTCTCTTCCTCCCATTCCCCAAATCCATTAGAGCATGCTGTTGGCCTGACCTTCGGAATATATCCAGAATATATCCTCCCCCACCTACAGTGCATCCCTGGTCCAGTGCACCACCACCTCTTGGACCCCCCTGGACCACCGCTGGGACCCACCCCCCACCCCGTACCCCCAATGTCGTGCCTCTCTTTTTTGTTACCCTGGCCCCCGTCTGGCTGATTCTGAACAGAGTAGTCATGGGGATCCTGCTAAAATGAGGGTCTCAGCATGCATCTTCTCTCTGCAAAGGCTCCCAGAATCCTGCGGTGGCTGCAGTGGCCTTCCATGGGGGTCTGTGCCATCTCCCGGGCTCCCCGACCTCTGTACTCCTGTGCTTTTGGCCTCAGAGCTGCCATACTCGCAGTTCCCCTCTTCCCATCTTCCTGGAATACCTTCCTCTTAGGCAAGCAAAGAGTCTGCTTCTTCCCTCCCTTGGAGCCTTTGCTCCACTCTCACCTCCCCAGCCTCTCCGCTCCCGGAAACCCAGCCCAAGGCGCCGGAGAGCTTTTCCTCCAGGTCTGTATCAATCCGTGACATGCTCTCATTTTATTTTTACTTTTTTGTATTCTTGTCTCCATAATGACAGCACTTTGACCACAGAAGTGCTTGCTGTCCCCTTGAGTTTCTTGTGATAAAATATTCGTAAAAATAAAACTTGCAAATGTTTGATACTGTAGAGGGTGCAATTCGGGGACAGCAAGTACACTCACAGTGTGGTGTAAACCGCTGCCTCTTTCCAAAACTTTTTCATCATCCCCAACAGAAAGGCCACACAGTTACCCAACAACCCCTCCCCACCTCCATCCCTGAGCTCCTTGCAACCCCCATTCTACTTTCTGTTTCCATGAGTTTGCCTGTTTTGAGTAGCTTAGAGAAGCAGAATCAAACAACATTTGTCCTTTAGTGTCTGGCTTTTTCCTTTAGCATATTGTTTTCAAGGGCCATCCCTGTTGTGGCTGCATGACCTTCCATTGTGTGTCTACACCACATTGACTCATCCATTCTTTTGTTTTTAAATCATCTTTTATTATTATATTTTGATTTTGTATTCATTTGAGAGAGAGAGAGCTAGAGAGAGAGCACAATCAGGGGTAGTGGCAGGCGGAGGGAGAAGCAGACATCCCACTGAGGGCGGAGCGTGACTTGGGGCTCAATCCCAGGACCCTGAGATCATGACCTGAGCCAAAGGCAGACACTTAACCAATGGAGTCACACAGGTGTCCCAAAACTGTTTTGCTTCTTGCTTTATGATCTGGATAATTCTTTCTTTTTTTTTAATTTATTTTTTGACAGAGAGAGAGAGAGAGATATCACAAGTAGGCAGAAAGGCAGGCAGAAAGAGAGGGGAAACAGGCTCCCTGCTGAGCAGAGAGCCCGATCTGGGGCTTGATCCCAGGATCCTAAGATCATTACCCAAGCCGAAGGCAGAGGCCCAACGCACTGAGCCACCCAGGTGCCCCCTGATCTGGGTAACTCTTATTTCTACTTCTTGCATTTATTGCAGTGGAAAGGATCTATGAAATACTGTTTAACAGAAATGGTAAGGGCAGCCATCCTTCTTGTGTTTGATCCTGGTGGGAAAGTTCTGTGATCTCTGGGACTGGCCCCTCCAGGCCTTCAGAGAAATTGTTATCAGAAACTTTCTGTTAAAGCATCTAAGAGAAGTCCTGACACACGCATGTGTGCAGAGTTCACAAAAAGCTTTGTGTCAGGACTTACTGACTCATCGATTTTTTGCTAGATGAGGATGACTTCGCTGCTTTGTAGAACAGTAAAGTAAGTCATAAAGTGTGTCCGTGGCGTAGACGGATTGGAACTCAGTCTTTTGGACACAAGTCCTGGGGTCTTCCACATGTACTAGGAGATTCAAACCATTGCCAAGAAGCCCATTAATTTTAAAATAGTCAAGGCTGAGTGTGATGGGTTGAAAAATCATAAGATTAATATATTGAAATCCTAAACCCCAGTACTATAGTACTGAGACTGTAGGAGATGGGGTCTTGAAAGAGGAAATTTCAGTTAAAATGAGGTCACTAAGGTGGGCCTTAATCCAGTACATCTGGTATCCTCAGAAGAAACTTAGGACACAGACTCACACAGAGGGAAGACCAGGTGAGGACAGAGAAAGAAGACGGCCAACTACAAGCCAAGGAGAGAGGCCTCTGCTGACACGTCGATCTCAGCTTCCAGCCTCCAGAACTATGAGAAAAACAGTTCCTCACTTGTGTGTCTTGATCTCTGAGTACTCGGTGTGGATGTCTTCCTGTTCCTGATACTTCGGCTTGGGAAATCTGAGGAGAGCATAGTGGAGCTCCTGTTCCTCTTCTGAAATGGGTCTGGCCTCAGCAGGAGCTGGGGGAGCTGCAGGGATGTCCGTCCAGGACTGGTGCTGATATGCCTGAGTGGAAGCAAGAGATACGCAGAGCTGGTTAGTAGGGTCTGAGGGAAAGCAGCCAAGGACCAGAAGGGAATTGGCCCTGATGGGACTTTTATCACTTACCCATTCATTTATTTTTAAATGTTTAATAATTAAGATTGGCCAGCCCTTAATTAGTGTTTATATCAATTACGTTACATTCTTTAAAAAAAAAAAAAAGTCTGAGAGAGGGTATTATTTATGTATTCATCATACAAATAATAAAACTAAGGCGAAGAGAAATGATACATATTGCCCTAAGGACACACTTCTATAAAGGGGTGCTTGGAAGGTTCAGTCGGTTAAGTCTCTGACTGTTGATATCAGCTCAAGTCTTGATCTCAGGGTAGTGAGTTTAAGCCCCAGGTTGGGCTCCATGCTGGGTGTGGAACCTACTTTAAAAAAAAAAAAAAAAGACACATGTCTGTTTAAATGCACCATTGAGCCAACTCAAAATCAGTTCTAACTATAGTACCATCCTTTGTCTGGACAGTGTACGAGCTGTTGTGTGGAGTGACGAACAACACAACAACACAAGTACAGTTCCTGAGATCTGATGGCTTATGATTCTAGGAAAGGCAGTCACTAAACAAATAGAAAACAAATACATTCAGGGGCGCCTGGGTGGTTCAGTGGGTTAAGCTGCTGCCTTCGGCTCAGGTCATGATCTCAGGGTCCTGGGATCGAGCCCCAAATCGGACTCTCTGCTCAGCAGGGAGCCTGCTTCCTCCTCTCTCTCTGCCTGCCTCTCTGCCTACTTGTGATCTCTCTCTGTCAAATAAATAAATAAAATCTTTAAAAAAAAATAAAACAAATACATTCAAAGTTCTACATTTGTGATAGGAGACATTTTGAAATCTAAAACAGGCAGGATTGGCGTATCCAGTTCCCAGGCAGGGGCAAGAAGACCCAGCAGAGGTCAGATCTGGCCATCAAGATGGCAGCCCACCTCTGCTTAGGACCCACAGCACCCTCGGGCTGTGGCAGCATGAAACAGAGGCCCTCACACAGTGGCTCAGCAAGACAAAGAGAAAGAGTTCTCAGATTAAGAGGAAGCAGGTATTTCTCGGGGCTCTGGGGATACAACAGGGGATAAAACAATAGCAACAGCCACAAACCGCCCTTGGGACTCCCCTGCTTAGGGGAGGGAATGATTCTGATTGGAGTCAAGAGTACTGGGCTTAGTCCATGCCAGGCACTGTGTTAGACACTTCTTGTCACTATTCTATGATACTCTATGGACTCATAATGTTCCCATGTCACCAACATAAAGAGCGGTCAGAGAGGGTGTGTCACTTGCCCAAGGTCACCCAGCTTGTCTATGGGGAAAGATGGGATTTGAATGCAGGAGTCTAGCTCCAGAGTATATGCCTTTGGCCACTATACTGTACGAACTGCAAAAGACATTCCCTTAAAAGAAAAAAATACCGAGAATTTGAAAGTAAAGAAATGGAAGCTGTATTTCCTGATTCCCAACAATATGGGGATTTAACACACAATAAGGGTCCCATTCCCCAAGGTCAACCAAGGAGAAACAAGACAGGGAATTATAGTAATTAAACTTTTTTTTTTTTTTTGCAAATAAAAAGTTTAATTTCAGAAACTGTGTTCACCATTTATAAATACACTAAAACATAGTCAATGCAAATCCAGATTAATAATAGGTCCTTTTTTAACAAAACAACTTTTCTAAAAGGTCACAGGCAAATGAGTGACTTGTTTCATCAGCGAACACTAGGTTCCAGAATGTTCTGTACTCGACATGCTTTAGAGCCTGCAGTTAGAAACTGCTCAGCCAGGATGGCTTGAACTTTAAAAATGATTTTGTGTGTACTTGTTCTGCCAGTTACTGAAAGAAGAGTTTTGAAATCATCATCTATAATTGCCAATCTGTTCTCCTTGCTGTTCTGTCAGTTTTCATACGTTCATTTTGATTAATATAATAATAATAATATATTATTATTATATTATTTGTATTACTATATTTATATTATATATTATTATATTTATATATAATTATATATTATATAATGTATATAATATTATAGAATATTATATATTATTATATATAATATATAGTATAATATTAATTAATATTATTAATTATAATATGTAATCTAATATAATTTATTATTATTTTATTATTATAGGAGGCATACATGTTTAGGACTTTTACATCCAGACAAAGGGAGTAAATATTCCATGATTTCATTTATATGAAGTTCCAGATGGGGCAAAACTAATCCATAGTGATAGAAATCAGTGATTGCCAGAAAGGTCAAGCTGACTGGGCAAAGGAACAAAGGTATTTGGGGACCTGATGGAAATGTTCCACATCTTGACTGGGGACGTGGGCATGGGCGAACACCTTTGTTAAAATTCATTTCACTGCATACTTAAGATAGGTGCATTATTATGTGTAATGTATACCTCAATGAAGTTGATATCAAACACACACACGGGGGTAGATTTGAAAAATGAAAAGTGGGAGTGATGAGTTGTGAGTTTGGGTTTCCCCAGTCTCTCTACCCTAGGGCCCAAGTCCACTACTTCCCTAGCACCCAGTGGGTCTGGCACAGACTAAGTTTGGGTCATTGTACTTCTGGGTCATCAACCCCACAAGAAAAAGCTAATATTCCAGGGGAATGTGATACTCTGACATAGGAGCCATAAATATCCCTATAAGCAACTGGGCTATATACTTAGTCCATCAGAAGCAGAAGTATTAGAGCAGTTGAATTAGGAATTTAAAATAACCACATGTGGAACTCCAGGGAGTATTAGATGTAAATCAGGAAATGCTCAGGCGCCCTTACTGAGGGCTCCTTCCAAAAGCCATTTGCTGGATAGGAGCTCACAGCCTGTCACTCACCCCAGAGCCTGAGCTGCCAGCTGGACTCATATCCGTGCTTTGCACTGGCTGGACTGCTTTCTTCCTGCCGGTCTTCACTCTAAGGGAACAGCCCTGGGTCTTTCAGCTTGGTTATTTGGGGCATGCAGTAGGCAGACCATCCCTTGCACCCCCATCAAGGGCATAGAATGAGATAGGTGGAGGTGGGTCCGGTCCCCAGGTGCTCGCCCTAACCCAAGAGCTGGGCCAGGGGCTGGAAGAGACCCCAGGCTTGGCCCAGTTGGGTATGGGTTGATTCACACTACCACTCAGTCTCCTTCCCTGACTGCTGGATTTCCAACCAGCCCAGGTTCCTCTAGCTCAGGCTCTCTGAGATTCCACAACCTTATCCCCTTCCCTCTCCAGGCTTCTCCCTCTATCCCTGGACCCACTCTCACCTGAAGATGAGGCAAAGGCAGAGGGAAAGCAGGGCCATGGTGCCAGCTCCCGCAACTGCTCCTATGACCGCACTGGTCCTGGGTTCCGGTTTATCTGCTGAAAATTTGAGTTGTGTGTAAGCTCCAGCTCCAATACATGGCATGTTCCAACTGGCCACTTCCTTCTCTCCCCACCCTCTGTTAGTATAGCCACTCTCCATCTAGGACTCAGTCATGTGACATTCCACTGCCCAGGGGACCCTGAAGCAGCCCCTTCCCCAGGCCTCAGGACTGAGGATCTTAAACCTCCAGCTGCCCCATTTGGGGTCTTGATAGCTCTCCCCCACCAGCCCCATCTCTCCGGGGCTGTTATGAGTTGAATTGTGTCCTCCACCAAAGTCATATGCTGACGTCCTAGCCTTCTGGTATATCCTTCCACCCAGAATCTCAACATGGGACCTTATTTGGAAACAGGGTCTTTACAAAGGTAACCGAGTATTAAAATGGGACCGCTAGGGTAGGCCATAACCCAATATGGCTGGTGTCCTCATGAAATGGGGCTGTTTGGACACACACACACACACACACACACACACACACACACGGGGATGACATGTAAGCATGGAGGTAGAGGTTGGGGTGATGCTTCCACAAGCCAAGGAACACCAGATTGCCAGAAAACACCAGAAGCTAGGGGAGAGGCTGGAACAGGTTCTCACAGCCTCAGAAAAAACTGATCTGCAGACACCTTGATCCCAGGCTTCTAGCCTCCAAAACTGGAAGACAGTAAATGTCCATTGTTTAAGCTGTCCAGTTTAAGGTACTTTGTTACAACATCCCTAGAAAATTAATACAAGTGCCAAGTTCTTCTTCCTCCAGGCATCACTCCCCAACAGACCCCAGACCTGGGAGCAGCAGGACAGTGGCGCTCTGTTTCCCCTGTGCATTCTGGGCCTCGCAGCTGAGTCTGAGGCTGGAGCTCAGCGGCCCACTGAGGCTCAGGGAGCTGTTGGCCCAGGGCCCCGCAGAGCTGGAGGTGACGGTCCAGGAGGCATTGCTGTGGTTCCCCTCCAGCAGCTCCTCCCCTAGCCGCCAGCGCAGGGTGGGTGCCCACTGGGCTCGGGAGGAGCAGCTACAGTGCAGCCCCTCGCCCTCCCAGGAGCAGGAGGGGCTGAGCAGCTGCAGGGGGTCTGCAGGAGGAAGGGGAAGGGTCAGCAGAGCCGCTGCTCCCCAGGGCCTGGGCAGCCTGCTCCCAGGGGTCCCCACACTCACAGACCACAGAGAGATGCAGGGAGATGTGCTGGGAGCCCAGCGGGTTCTGAGCTTGGCAGATGAGGTCTCCTTCCTCCACAGCCCCTACTTGAGACAGGTCCAGGATTGGACTCCTGCAGATTGGGGTGGCTTTCCAAGTGGGGGACCCCTGGAACCAGCTCAGCTCAGCAGGGGGGTTGCTGTCAGTAACACAGAGCAGCCGCAGAGCCTGGCCCTCTGAGATGAGAACTGATGAGGTGTTTTGCAGAGTCCCCAGGGCTTTGAGGAGAGAGATAGAGATAGATAGAGAGAGAGACCTGAGTTGTGTGAAGTTGTGTTTCTCTCCTCTTGCAAGGTCCACACTTGCTCTGAGGAGGGAACTAGCAGAGTCCACGCCGAAGGCCTGCAAAGGAGGCTCGGACGATTTCCCTGGAGATGCTCCAACTGTCCAGCAGATGGAAATCTGAGGACCCGGGACAGGAACATGGTGAACAAAGGCAGGGAAAGGGCCAAAGAGGAGCCTGAAATCAGGAGGAGGATTTGCCCAAAGAAAGTTGTAGGTGAGCGAACATTAACTTCAGGGAGTCAAGGTTGGTGGGGGCTTCTTCCCACCACTCTCCCCATGCCTGAACTTGGCGACTGGCTTCTTGTACATGTCTCATGCAATTCCTGGCCAGAAGGAGCTCTGAGACCCAACGAGGACTGTCCTGGTAGGGACCAAGTTTCCACCCCAGCCCTGGAGAAAAGAGGTTCTTTTCTACCTGTTCTGCTTCCTTGGAAGATCCTGATGGCTGTGTTCTGTGGAGCATCTGGACAGAAGGATGAGGCAGCCTCAGCACTTGTGGTAAGAGAGGAGTGGGTGCTGGACCTTCCCCACAGGAGCCACAGAAACAGGTAAAGAGTTCTCTTCCTGCTTAGCTACCAAGACCCCATTGTCAAGCCCTAGCCCAGCTTTGCCCTGGTCTCGCATCTCAGGGATGTGGGCATCCTGGTCCCACACTCACAGGTGACATTGAGCTGGACAGTCCTTCCCACCATCACACCAACTGCAGGGAAGTACACTTGGCAGGTGAGGTTGGTGCCATGGTCCTGGGGCCGTGGGGTGAGGGTGAGTACTGAGGAGAAGTGAGTCCTGGTGCCGAGGGAGGTGAGGGCAGCTGACGTCCAGGAGAAGATGGGGGATGTGCCCTGCTCACAGGCCCAGGGCACATAGCAGGTCAGGTTCCTGGGGTATCCAGACTCCAGGGTCCCCGAGATGATGATATGAGGTGTGTGGCTCAGGGCTGTGAGGACAGAGAGGATAGATAGGGGCCTCTGGTTGTTTTGTTATCCTGTCCCAGTGCCTGGCCATGGCTGTCTCCACCCCTCACCATCCCCCAAGAAGAATAGAATGTTCATTTTTCTATCTCTGGGGCCTTCCCCTGGGCCCTTACCATACCTGTCACATTCAGAGAGAACATAGTATCTAGATATGAATATGTGCCCAATTGAAAGAAGTAAGTCCCACTGTCCCCCTTGTGGACTTCTGTGATGTCCAGGGAGCAGTTCCCAGTCTGGAGGTCCCCACGGATGAAGAACCGGCCCTGGGTTCTCTCATGCAGCTTCTGGTTTGGTTTGTTGGTGGCCACTGGAGGATCTTGGTTTACATCTGCCCCTTTCTGGAACCAAGACATGTAGGGGCTCATAAAGGAAAGCCAAGGATAGTAAAATTCGCACGGCACGTGGACACACAGGCCCTCCTGCACTGTCATAGACTTCTGGAGTTTCAGCTTGTAGCTCAGAACCTGAGCCACAGACCCTGGAGAGAGAAAGAGGGAAAACTCATCCCAGAGCTCCAGTGCCTCCCCCGAGTGGGGCCCCTTCTCCCCTCAGCCCGCTCACCTCTCGACAGCATGAGCAGCAGCCACAGTGGCATCCCTTCCCGATGCCTGGGACAGCCTGCCTTCTGCGGTTCCTCTGATAGAGAAAAGAAGCCACAGGATATGGGAGGGCAGAGGAAGCTTCAACCGGAAGCCTGTGGTAGAAACAAAAAGTCACAAACCTAGAATAGAGAACTTCAGACCCACAGTCAACTGTGAATAACCTTTGAAATAGTCTGGTTCCCTTTCTGTTTGTGGCAGGTGGGTGCTAAGGCTCGATGCTGCAAAGGTCTTGCTTAAGTAAGGCAGTGAGGAGGGATGAGAGCCTCCAAGTCCTGCCTCTTGGGCTCCTGCCCAGTTGTCCAAACTGGACACCTGTTCCTGGACAGAGAAGTGGTTCTGAACTTGGGTTTGGCTCTTGGCCACTTGAAAATAATATTCAAACACACCTAGAACTAATATAACACTGGATGTTTACTATACCAGAATTAAAGGAAAAGGAAAAAGAATCAATACTTGAGAGACAAAAGATGGCTCTTTATTCAGGAAGCTGGCAACCTGGGAAGATGGCAGACTGATGTCTCAAAGAAGGCATAGGAAAAGAAAAGGGAGGTGCGTGCAGAAGAAGCAGGTTAGTCATGTGAGGACATGATCCTGGACAGACTGGCTGACATCCACAGAAGCTCTGTTCACAGGTGGTCATGCCTTCTCTCTTGGGAAAGTCTGATCCTTCACGCCTCAAGGCTAGTGATCTGCCAGTCTCAAAGAAAGAAAGTTCTGCTGCAGATCAAGAGACGTAAGTCAGCATGCAAGGAGAGCATAAGCTTGAAGCAAATTAAGCCTTCAGACCTGGTGGAATGCAGGTAGAGTCCCAGCCAGCCAGCCCTCCAGAGGAGAGTCACAGCCTCGGGACTGTCATGGATGTGGCCTGCTAGGGACAGGTGTCAGGATAGCCTACATAGCTTCAGAGGCTTAAAAGAGTCCAGATGAAGCAAGAGAAGCAACACACGTCTTCACTTCACACAACACACACACTTCACTTCACATCCATCCATCCATTCATCCATTTATTCACAAAATAACATTAAAAAAAAAAAGACAGATTTGAATCAGTCCTGACCTTCAACTAACTCAAGCAGTGGGGGAAGACGACAAATTTGGACTTCATCTGAAGGCAATGGGGAGCCATGGAAGGTTCTTGAGCAGGAAAGAGGCAGGGTCATATTGTTATCAACATGATCCTTCTAAGGCCAGTTGTAGGGAAGAACTGGAAGAGAGAGGCTGGAGGCCAAAAGGCCAGAGAGGAAACTGTTGTGACTTTGGGGAAGGGGAGAACCAAGCCCACCTGGAGACAGCAGCCTTGGTGATGGAAAAAAGAATGATTTAAGACACTTTTAGGAAGTGAAACTGAAAGAGAGGTGCAGCAGGTGGGGGAGGGACTATTAGAGGGACTCCTAGAGCCCTGACTCTAGTGATGGGGGCTGGAGGTGCCATGGCCAAGAGTAGCGAATGTGCAGGGATAGGCTGGGAAGAGGCAGTGGGAAAGGTAGCAAAGTTCACCCCAGGGGCAGGTATACCCAGCGGGAGGAGCTGGGGTCCCTGGGCGGAACCGTGGGAACACACATACACACACACAAGCTTAACTGTGGAAATAGGAGTGAGGGACTGAGGTGGCCTGGCTAGGAAAGTAGCAGGAGAAGATGGTCCTTGGTGACCCTGGTGAGAGTTTTTCCGGGAAGGAGCAGCAGCCAGACCACGAAGGGGGCATTCAACAGGACATCATCAGCCTTCTCCCGTTTGACCTCTGACTTCTGCCCTGAGCAGCAGAAACCCCACTTCCATCACTTCCCCAGAACAGAGTGTTTTTCCTACTTGTGCCATTTCCTTGGACAGGGCCCAATACCAAGATTCCTAGACTATTCGGACCAGACAATGACAATATTTTCTATTTCAACTTGGAGGTGGCGGCTAACCCTTTGGGTCTACAGAAGGCTGGTGAAGTGAGACTGTCATGCTTTCTTCTCCTTCCTCATTCCAGGCTTTTAGTTAGGCCTCAAGTCACACAGGTCCTCAGGGACCCAGGTGTCCTGACCAACAACTGTAGGAGACGTTGACACAGGTGGTGTCAGGAGTTTAGCTAAGCAAGGGGTCTAAGTAGACAGCTCAAGCAACAATGAGTCAAAATAAGTAACAATGAAGCCTTTAATCACATACTATGGTATATTCTGCCGGAGTCTAAATGGGAGAAACCACCGCTTCCTCCCTGTCCCACTTTCCCCAACAGAAAGATGATTGGGTGCTAAAGGAAAAAATATATATGATTCTAGGGGCTCTTGGGGGGTTCAGTTGGTTAAGCATCTGCCTTCGGCTCAGGTCATGATCCCAGGATCCTGGGATCAAGTCCCGCATCAGGCTCCCTGCTCAGTAGGGAGCCTGCTTCTTCCTTCCCCTCTGCCTACCACTCCACCTGCTTGTGCTCTCTCTCTCTCTCTGTCAAATAAATAAATAAATAAATAAATAAATAAATAAAATATTTTTAAAAAAGATGTGATTCTAACTGTCAAGGGAAAAATTATTCATGACACTCCTTTAGGAAAGGTAAAGACTGTATTCAGGGCCATTGCAATAGATGCAGAAACCACCATAATGGGGTTTGGCAGCAGGAGAGAGACTGGGCTCAACTCTGAATACAATAAAGAGAAGTGGGAATTTAAAGCCAAGGAGCAGGATGAGGGTCAGTGGAGGGAAAATAATTTTGAGGGGTGGGGATGGGGAGGTAGGAGTGGAAAATACTGAGTTCTGAGTCAGAGTGGGGGAAGTGTCTTCAAGTTTTTCTCTTCTTTCCCCCATAAGGAGGCCTCAGTGGAGGATCCTGAAGACCTCTGCCAGAGGCCCCAGGTAAAGAGGGGTCAGAATGAAGACCCCTGGCCTGTAGATGCAAATATGTGAGGAGAATGACAAGCCAGAAAAGTCTGAGTCCTTGACAAGAGCAACTCTCTTCAGACCTTTTGATGCCCTGGCTGTCAGCAAGTCTGGAGCAGGGAAGGCAACTTTGTCCCTTGAGGCCTATCCTCCAAGGAAGACCTTCATCTGTGCCTGTGACTGGCCTGGAAAATCACATACAGGTTTTAACCAAGGGCCTTCTCAGATGGTACTGTCCATAGAACTACCACCTCCTAGGCAGGTCACCTGATATGTAGTGCTGGTGTCATGATCTTGGGATCTTAAGATATGTATGAGTACTAAGGGATGGGGGGTCTTGGGGCCCAGGGAGGTGAGAAACATCTTACAGAAGCTCCTGGCAAAATGCTCTTTAGATTCTGAAATGACTCTGCCCTACAAGCTATAAGGGTATAGATTTGGTGTATATGGTACAAACTGGGCAAGTCAGGTTTTCCTCTGGAGGAAAAGACTCAGATCCTAGAGTGTGATCTTGGGCACAACCTCTGCAATGGCCTCTCCTTCTATTAGCCTCAGTGCTCTGTACATCTCCCCCACCCTCTAGATAAGGAGATGCGTTCCTATTTCTGGGGTCCTTCCCTGGGGACCCTTGGCTATTTGTCACATTCAGAGATAGTGTCATATATTGGAAGCCATATTTCTCTACCTTTTTTTATTTTTTATTTTTTTATTTTTATTTTTTTTCTCTACCTTTTTTTAAAAAAAGATTTTATTTTTAAGTAATCTCTACACCCATTGTGGGGCTTGAACCCACAACGTTGAGATCAAGAGTTGCATGCTCCACTGTCTGGAACAGCCAGGTGTCCCTACATTTCTCTAACCTGAAGTATTTCTACTTCTCTGAATTTTGGTAAATCTGATGCTCAGAGAGCAACTGGGGGCCCTTGGGTCCCAGAGGAGGTCCTCTGTCTTTGGTTTTGTTAGGATCTGTGGCCAGAGAAGAATTATGATGCCTCTCGCCTGATTCCAAGATCTAAAAGTGGGCATTGATAGGTCAAAGTCAGTCCAGAATGGGATTAGATGCACAGACCCTCCTTCACTGACACTAACTGTAGGATGCAGATGATACCTGCACCAACCTCCAGGGACCATGACAACAAACAGAACGTCTGACTACAGCCCCACTCAGACCCCTTCCTCAGACCTCTGTTGCCCTCACATTTGCAGCCACCAAAGCAGTGGCAGCATCTCTGGGCTGCAGAGAATAGAGTCAATTCCCTTAACCTCTGGTTAGCCTCTCCCAGCTTGGAGATGGGGGCATCTGAGGGGTGGTAAGACAGCTCTGGATGCTTTCTGGATCAAATGTATGATTTCTGCCCCTAACTTCTCCTTTCAACAGGAAAACCCCTCTCTCCCTCAGGCCACTGCAGGGGAAATGAAAGCTGAGCTCTTATCTCCCTGGACCATGGTAGTGTGGACCTTCCTTCCTCCCACACCCTGGAACACTGCCTCTTAACTTCTGAAGACCAATCCACTTCCCTCAAGAGAGATGTGGAGTTTGAGGGTCTGTTTTCCCCAGATAGCTTTCTTGGAGACTCATGAGGATGGAGGAATGGAAGACCAAGACCCTCCTGGGAACAAATCCTCTCTATGTTGGATCTACCCTAGAGACCTCAGGAAGCCCTGAGTGAACTCTTGAATTTGTCTGCAGGGAAAGACCCTAAGGACAAAGGTTGGGACTGAGCCTGGAGCTCTGACACCAACCCCACACTTGGGTATGCAGCTTGGGTGAGCTGGAACTCATGACTAGGTCTTTACCTCGCCTCACATTTCCTATGAGTTCTGCACATACAGAACATCTCTCCCCTTCTTCTCCACAGTCTTCCAGGTGCTACAATTCCTCTTCTCCATGGAATGATGACCGAATTTCCCTCACCTCACTTAGACTCTAGATCTCCCACAGATAGTGCTCCATCTCTGAAGTCACAGAACTCTTCCTAATCTTAGGAAGGTCCCTCAGCACCTAAACACTTTGAATGTCTTCCTTTGCTTCCAAAGACAATGCCTTAGTCAGCCTCCTGATATTCCAGTCCTTTCTTTATCTCACAGAAACTAAAGTATATTTTTTAATTTTTTTAAGATTTTGGTTTTTTTTTATTTATTTGACAGACAGAGATCACAAGTAGGCGAGAGGCAGGCAGAGAGAGAGAGGAGGAAGCAGGCTCCCTGAAGAGCAGAGAGCCAGATGCGGGGCTTGATCCCAGGACCCTGGGATCATGATGATCTAAGGCAAAGGCAGAGGCTTTAACCCACTGAGCCACCCAGGCACCCCTGAAGTATATTTTTTAAAAAATCTTTTAGGATCTGGCACATAACTAGTCAGTAAAGGATCATGAGGCTTGTTCTCCATCTTCCAAGGTTCCATTTGGGTATCAGCGAGAGCCTGAGCAAGAGAAAGAAGGAGAGAGGGTGGAGGAGAGAGGGACAGAGGAAGAGGAAAAGGGAGAGGGAAACAGGAGGGAAAGGGAAAGTGGGGAGGAAGTTATCAGCTTTTTTGATAGAGAGGCCCTGCTTGTAAGAAGTGGAGGAGAGAGTAAAGGTTTATCCAGACAGGGAGGGATCTCTGAAGAGATTGGGGGTGGAGTCAAAACTGAGAGGCAAGAAACCAAGTGTATATGAGCAGTCCCACACTGAGGGTATGACCGCACATAAGGCCCTAACTCCCTAGGGTAGTAAGGAGTCTGGGAAGGGCAGAGCTAAACTGGGAGGCACTTACACTGTTGGTATCTATCCCCAGGACTTCCCGATTCTCCCATCGCGTCTGCCCACAGAGGGAGCGCTCTATCCAGCCAAGACCCCGAAATTAGGCAGTGCCGCTGTCCGTGGTGCTGAACAGGATTGGGTACGGATTTCGGGAATAATTGGGCTGTGCAGAATGGTCTCAGTCCAGGAAAGCCGCTGAGTCAGGACTGGGCCTGCCTAGGAGTGAGAAAACTGGGAAGGGGCCAACCCCTTTCCCACTCCTCCTTCCTTACCCCGCCAGCTAAAGTTGGCTCTGCCAAGCAGTTGAATCAAAGCCCCTAGCAGCCCATCTCTAAACTTAGTGTTATGTTAGAAAAATAAAACCCCATTTATTAAGGTTCCTGAAAGTCTGCCTTCTTGTAACTTAGAACAAAATGCATTTCTCAGGGCGCCTGGGTGGCTCAGTGGGTTAAAGCCTCTGCCTTCAGCCCAGGTCATGATCTCTGGGTCCTGGATTTGAGCCCTGCATCGGGCTCTCTGCTCAGCAGGGAGCCTGCTTCCTTCTCTCTCTGCCTGCCTCTCTGCCTACTTGCGATCTCTGTCAAGTAAATAAATAAAATTTTTTTTAAAAATGCATTTCTCATTGACACGTTAGGTGGGAAGTGGAGATGATTCTTCCAATTCCATCTGAAGCCAACAAGACATTTTCCAAAAGTGCCCTACTCATTTAAATATCCCCATGACACATTAAGACTGCCTGATATGATTGACTTTTCTCACTTTTCTAATTCAAGATTAGAGAAATAGTGTTATATTTCTTTATTTTCTATTGATGTGATTATAAATAACTTTCCTCATCTATTTCTGTTTAGTTAACTATAATCCTTCTTGGGACGCCTGGGTGGCTCAGTTGTTAGGCATCTGCCTTCAGCTCAGGTCATGATCCCAGAGTCCTGGGATGGAGTCCTGGGATCAAGCCCTGCATTGAGCCCTGCAGCAGGCTCCCTGCTCGACAGGAGGCCTGCTTCTCCTTCTCCCACTCCCCCTGCCCATGTTCCCTCTCTCGCTGTGTTTCTCTCTGTCAAATAAAATCTATTTTAAAAAAAGATTTTATTTATTTATTTGACAGAGATCACAAGTGGGCAGAGAGGCAGGCAGAGAGATAGAGGGAGAAGCAGTTTCCCTGCTGAGCAGAAAGCCCAATGTGGGGCTCGATCCCAGGACCCTGAGACCATGACCTGAGCCAAAGGCAGAAGCTTTAACCTACTGAGCCACCCAGGTGCCCTAAATAAATAAAATCTTAAAAATAAAATGAGATAAAATATTCGTCCTAACTCTAAATAAAAGGGACCTATTTGATGAAGTTCTAGAACCTAGACCTATGGTCTAGAACCTAGGTGAGGTTCGGTGGTGAGGTCTGGAGCCAAAGACCAAGAAAGAATTCTTGAGACATCTTTGGTGCAAAATGGTGGCTTATTAAAGCACGGGGTCAGGACCCTTGGGCAGGAAGAGCTGCTGACCTGGGGATATGAGGAATGGTCTATTATATACTTGTAAGTTGGGGTGGGAATTAGGGATGACATAAGTCTCTAAGGAATTTTGGAAGCAAGGTTTAGGACCTTGAGGAGCTAGCTATTGTCTGGGGGAAAGGTTATTCATTACCAGTAATAAAACCTTTTTGTGAGACCCTTTAGATGTTTATCAGTGGGCCACATGCTTGGGAATGATCGCCAACACTATCTGGGAGGTTTAGAGATAAAGTTTCCAAAGGAATTGTTAAAGTAGACTTACAGGATCCTGGTTGGGATTAGGGGGTCAGTCAGGCTAGGATTGCCCTTTGCCCTTAGCAAAGCCATAAGGTGGGGGTAGTTGAGTCCCTAGAAGAGTCACTCTGCCTGTTTTAAGGGCTTGTCAGTAGGTAAGGAAATTTAATAATTTTTCTTCTGCCTCTGTTTCCCACATCATATTCACCCCTGTTTGGGGAATCACAGCTTTGGAAGTTATGTTCTGTGATCTCTTTATTTGCAGCAAAGAAATTTTCTTTGTGTGATAACTCCACTGGTGTAATTTCTGATGTGGAAAAGAAAGGCAAAAGGAAATGTGGATAAAATTAAATTCCTTATACCCTGCAACCCATTGACAAATACTTGAAGTAGGCAGAATATGACATCTCTCTAGAACCCCCAACTGTCTTAAGGTTAATGCCTTCCTAGAGGGGGAAAACAAAACAAAACACCCTTAGCTCGACAACAGTCAGAACTCAAGGATCTTTTAAGGATCTTTTCTTTAGCATCTGAAAATCCTTTTGGAAACTTCTTTTGTCTTTACCTCCCCCAACTCCAAAGGATATAATCAATTGCTCCTCAACAATCCCAGTGCAGCTTTTTTGGCCCAGGGGTCCTGTCCTGCGTTTTAATAAAACTACTTTTTTTGTACCAAAAATGTTTCAAGAATTCTTTCTTGACCTTTTGTTCTCCAGCCCCACTTCAAATCACATCAGTTTCTATCTGTGACTTCACAAGGAAGGAACTCACATTAGTTCAGTTACACAATGACCTTAAACAATTTTTCTTGGGCATACCACAGGAACCTAATAAATATTTGTTGAATAAATGAACCAGAATATTTTTCTTACATAACAGCACAGTCTTATTATGTAACAGCACTGTTTTAAACATTTTTAATTTTTTAAAAAAGATCTTATTTATTTTTTTAAAGATTTTTATTTTATTTGACAGAGATCACAAGTAGGCAGAGAGTCAGGCAGAGAGAGGGAGGGAAGCAGGCTCCCCACTGAGCAGGGAGCCCAATTTGGGGCTTGATCCCAGAACCCTGGGGCCATGACCTGAGCTGAAGGCAGAGGCTTTAACTCACTGAGCCACCCAGGCGCCCCTGTTTTAAACATTTTGCCTGTGATAATTTAATTATTTAATCCTCACAACTTTTTGAAACAGGAAATTGAAGTACAGAGAGGTTAACTAACTTGCCCAAACTTGAACATCTTGCTTTAAACCCAGGTTGTCCAGCTCTAGAATCTTTGTGTTTAACCGTTATATCTGATGTAGGAAAGGTGTTAGGGTTGGAAGCCGATGGCCAAGAAAGAATTCTTGAGACGTCTTTGGTGCAAAAAGGAGGTTTCATTTATTAAATAATTAAAAAGGTGGTTTAATTTATTAAAGCACAGGGACAGGACCCATGGGCAGAAAGACTTGCACTGGGGTCATGAGGAGTGGCCCATTACGTACTTTCAGGATGGAAGGGGGTTAGGGATAACCTATGTCTCCCAGGTATTTTGGAAGCAAGGTTTCCAGGACCTTGAGGGGGTTAGCTATTGTTGGGAAAAGGTAATTTATTACCGTCTAATAAACCTTAGTCATGAGACCCTTTAGATGTGTATCAGTGGGCCATATGCTTGGGGATGATTGCCGACACGAATCTTGGGGGGGTTAGAGGTAAAGGAAATTTCTAAAGGAATTTTTATATGTTCAAGTAGACTTACAGTGGGAGGGCGGGGCATTGTCAAGCTAGGATTGCCTTTTCGCCTTAGCAGAATATTAACATTAGGCAGTTGAATCCCTAGAGGAATGCCACTCTGCTTGTTTCAAGGATTTATAAGCGGGCTGTAGATAGTAAAGAAATTTATTAATTTTTCTTCTCCCTTTGTTTCCCGCATTATACCTACTGCACTAAGCGGCTGCAGAACTTACAAACTACTTCAACACTGGGTCTGGCTTTATCTCTTCTTCTCTCACCTGCAGAGCACTGGGGAGTGGCTCCTATCAGTCGTAAAGGGCCAATCCCTGTGTTTGGTCTGAGGATTGACAGCAACCCCTGCCAGGCTGAGCAGGACCCTGGAGAGGCAAGCCCACAGCCTACCCAGTCCCCAGAGCCTGCCGTTGGAGCTACTTCCGGGGGAGTCTGGTGATAGAGAGGGGTTTGTCGGCCAGACTCATCACATGCTGAGATCCCATTAACTTTTCCGTGCAAGGTGAGTTTGGTAGGGAAGAAGGGACAGAATACCTGGGTCCAATAAGATGCCATGATGACTATGGGCAGTGTATCACTTCACAGTTTTTACCGAGCATGCGCACCGCTCATTCCAGGTCGCGCTAACAAACGCGCCTGGAAATCTAACCCAGACCGGAAGTGGCTCGGCGCGGCCATTTCGGTTGGGTTGTTAACTGGTTCTGACCTGTCACCCGTGTGGAAGGCCCAAGTGTTTCCGGAGATCCTTTGGGGTCCGTGAGGGGAACTCGGCTTAGGGTGAGTGTGAGGGGCTGAGGGGAGGAATGACGAGGGTCTGCGGAGTGAGTGACGGGGCCTCAGTGAAGGGGGGCTGTGGGATGAGGGGCGTTTTCTAATCCCAGTTGGGTGATTGGCTCGGTTATTTTCAGGCTTTGCGTATTTCCTCTATGTGTGTAAGTATTCTGGGAATTTAAACTCCAAGTGCTTTGTGTTTTTTTTTTTTTTTAAGAATTTTTTAGGGGCGCCCTTTGGCTCAGGTAAAGATCCCAGCATCCTGGGATCGGGTCCCACATCGGGCTCCCTGCTTGTCGAGAAGCCGGCTTCTCCCTCTCCCACTGCTCCTGCTTGTGTTCCCTTTCTCGCTGTGAAATAAATAAATAAAATCTTTTAAAAAAAGATTTTAGAGAGCAGGAACAGGGGGAAGAGGGAGAAGGAGACTCGAGGCTGAACAGGGAGCCCAGTGCGTGGCTCCATCCCAGGACCTTGAGTTGAGATAGGACCCAAGCGGGAGGCAGACGCTCAACCGACTGGCCACCCAGGCGCCCCCCAAGTGTGTTTTAATACCACGTTTTGCATTGTTGGCCCTTGAAACTTGCTCACTTGAGGACAGCGAACATGATTCTGGAGCTGGCCTTAGTAGGTGGCACTGGGGACATCCGGGGAGTGGCTCTGGAGGCAGTAATTGACTGGGAGCAGGAGCTTCAGGGATTGGAGGACCTTGAGGGTCCCGTTGTAACATCGTGGAGCAGTGTTTTGGGGACCTGCAGAAATCAGAGTGCGGTGCTAAGGGTAGGGTATGGGAGCCGAAGGACTGCCGGTCTGGATGGTCAGTTATGGGGGTTTCTGAGGCCCTTCCTTAGCGCCCTGTGGACATGGTGAGGGTCAGTAGTGGTCAGCAGTTGAAGAGATGGATGATGGTTTCCTGTTGGGTTGCGTTAATTGCAACCCCATGTTGGGGACTATTTGGGGTCCCGTGGAAATCACACTCCCTGGGAAACACTTAACTGGCAGCCAGCGTAGCCTGGTTACGTGGGTGACAGGGAGGCATTTCATGACCTTGTGGCAGTCCTGTGTTCCACTCCTTGGGGATATCTGGAGGTCAGTGCTGTCAGGGACTGCCTTTGATGTGGGGTTGGGAGGCAGTTCATTACGTACAGTCAAGACACGTAAGGGTTCTGGGGTGTTGGTGAGGAGGGAGCTGAAGACAAGCTGAGGACAAAGCAGAAGCTGATGCCTGCAATCTCCCCCCACTCCTCAGTCCTGGGTGAGACTGGTGGGACCTTCCAGGAATCTCCCATCTTTTGTTAAATACCTTGTTAGAAGGGAAAAACAACCTTAGCCTGACAAAGGCAAGGCCTCCAGTATCTTGTAGGTCCTCTTTAGCATATGAAAGTTCTACTGAAACCTCCCTTTTTCCTCACCTCCCCCAACCCCATCTATATAACCCACCATCCCTCAAAATGGGACCGCGGCTCTTTCTGCCCCTGGGTCCTGCCCCCATGCTTTAATAAATGGACTAGTTTGCACCAAAGATGTCTCAAGAATTCTTTCTTGGTAGTCGGCTCCGGACTCCACCCCACTGAACCTCACTTACATTCTAAAACTTCATCACTGGTGCTTGTCTGCAGGCTTTCCAGGTGAAGGGGGTTGAGGACAGGAAATTTAAGTTTCAGCTTTGTTATGGGGCTCCTGGCTGGTCAGTCGGTTGAGTGTGTGACTCCATGTGGGGGCTGTAAGTTCGAGCCCCACCTTGGGTTTAGAGATTACTTAAAAATAAAATATTTAAGAAAGAAAAAAAAGAAGTCTGGGCTGTCT
Source organism: Neogale vison (assembly GCF_020171115.1). Classification (NCBI taxonomy): domain Eukaryota; kingdom Metazoa; phylum Chordata; class Mammalia; order Carnivora; family Mustelidae; genus Neogale; species Neogale vison. Next base: position 49,561,311 of record NC_058097.1, on the reverse strand, counting down.
GGGATGGGCACTGAAATGTCCAGAAGCTTGCACGGACATATCAGCCGGGCCACCTCGGATCCTCACCTCTCTGAAGGCAACAGGAAATGGGAATGGTGTGTATGGAAGCTGACCACGTAGGGGATCACGTGGGATAGGGTCAGCTGTGTGTAGTTTGGAACAAGGCAGAGGAAGTGATGAGGGAGCAGGAGGCTGGCTGAGGACAGAGTAGAAGCTGGCGCCTTGCTTTCCCACCAGTAAGGGGGGAAGGGTTAAGCAGTCCAAGTCAGGCCAGAGAACACAGGGAAACTTCCCCAAAACAAAGAGAGTTTTGGCAGCTGCTTGGGAATATTCCTTACGGTCTCTGTCTCGAGTTAGACCAACTCCAGTTGGCTCCGATTGTAGCCATTAATCTGGGAAGTGAGTGAGGAAGAAGCCCCCACATCTATTAGGAGAAACAGAAATAAAGCCAGAGTCCCCTTTGCTAGGGATGGCCCAGCAATCTGGGTTTACTAGAAGAAGGCTTATTTACGTAATTATCATCGAATATGTCAGGAGGAAGTTTACTAGCTGACTCATTTGGGCAAACACATTCCGCAAAAGCCCCTTATTTGGGGTCCTGGTGCAGAGCAATGAAGGCCTAGGTATGAGCGGTGAAGGTATCCTAGGTCCATTTGCCCTGCTTCCTGCAGAGGAGATCTAACTGATAGATCCCACTGAGGCCATGCAGTGTTACAGGAGCTCAGTCCTTTCCTAAGTTTTGCAATTCAAATTATTTCCAGTGGGTTAAAAGGCACCCCAAGGTAGAGTCCTTGGGAACTGAAGAAGCCTACTGAGGCCATGCTTCCAGAAAAGTGATAAAGGTCCATTACGAAATCCCCTGACTCCTGGGTGGCGTCCCACACAGGGTATGTCAGAGGTTTTAGGTGTCAAAAGCGACCGGAGGCATCCCTCAAGATACGCTATTGATCACCATCCTGGCTTAAAGGGCCCTGGAGGGGTGCCGGCGTCCCTCCACTTCCCCTTCGCATCCTAGGCTACAGATGGGTGCCTAGTGAATGGACTAGAAACTGTACCATGTCTATCCTGAAGACTGTGTACTGTTTTGCCATATTAACCCATGGAAATACTAGAAAAGTTTGGCAAGGGGAAATTACCCAATTTCATAGCTTTAGGCAGTTTGTAGAAGACACTGACAAGAAGCAGTAAAGACTGAAATCCATCATGGTCTATGCGACATTCCAACACATGTGGTCCTTACAGCCAACTTCTCTAGGAAACGGTCCCCGGTTGCATTTTAATTCAATCGGGTACTGGTTTCGGCCGGCTCCCAGTGGAGGTCTCGCGGCCAGAAGTGGCTAGGCCAGTGATGTGGAGGGGATCACATTAGATCAATCAGGAGGAAACCTCACACGGGAGTCTTAAGATTGGCAGCCATCCTGGTGACTTAGGTGGCTGTCCCGTGCCCAAGAGAGACAACTTTCTATAAGAACAGGAATAAAGAGAGGCCATCAAGTTTCTGGGTCTTATTGCCATTCCGGCCAGGGTACTAACTTAGAGCCAAAAGGCAGACGTTCTCCTCCCCGTAGAGTAGCCACGGGCTAGAGGATTACAGCCTGAGCAATTGACATTCAAGTGTTCCAATAAGACCATACTCCTTGAAAAGCCCTGGAATGAGAGTAAAGGAAAAGGAGAGAAAGTACTCACCAATTTTGCACCGAAGCTCAGAGTCCAAATGTAAAGACTCACAAACCTCCTGGCTGGCTCGCCAAAAATGATGAAGTTTTAGAACCTAGGTGAGGTTCGGTGGGCTGAGGTCCGGAGCCGATGACCAAGAAAGAATTCTTGAGACATCTTTGGTGCAAAATGGTGGTTTATTAAAGCATGGGGACAGGACCCGTGGGCAGGAAGAGCTGCTGCCCCAAGTTGTGAGGGCAGGCGTGTTATATACCTTGTGGTTGGGGGGAGGTGGTGAAGGGATGGGAGATTTTGACAGAGCTCTCACGTGCTAAGGTGGGCCTACAAGGTGCCGGGGGGAGTCCTTGCCCTTATGACTTGATCAATGTCGTTTTTAGGTCAGGCATTAACATCAAGATAGTTGGGAGATTCTTAGTGGGGTATTATGACCCTGCTATCATTTACATTCCCTTCTACCTCAGTCTCCTCCAGTTTATAGTGGGGAGGGGGACATTAGGGCTTCAGGAAGTGAGAGTTATTCGCCTCTGGAAATTTGTGCTATTGATAAGATAACCTCCCTGTTTAGATCTCCAGGACATCTGTAGAGCAAGGGAGATTCCTGTTCTGCAGGATTGCAATCCCTGCAAGTTAACTATTTATCGTTTTATGGCGGTCAGGGGTGCCTGAGGAATGCTACACATATGGAGGGGAGCGGGTGAAGAGGGGGTGCAAGGCGCCAGCTTCTACTCTGTCCTCAGCCAGCCTCCTGCTCCCTCCTCAGAAGGACTGATTCTCTTTTCTTCCCTCTGCCTACTGACCACAAGGCAAAGCCTGGAACAGCTTCAGTTTCCTCGTCCACAAAATGGGCATAATAACGATCATAATGTTTAGTGGGCAGGGTTATATGGAAATTAAACAGGGTGTTCATGCCAGGTAGGTGCTGCAGGCTTAATGAGACTCATCACATGTCAGTGTCCCGATGCCTGCGATAAAAGCTGGCTTTCTCATTTTGGAAACTGCATTTAAAGTAATACTTGCCTATTCCCAAGGCCAAAAGGTGGCAGAGCTACAGTTAAACCTTCATGTAGTCCAAACTCTGTTTTGTTTCGTTTTTTTCCAAGATTTTATTTATTTGACAGAGCACAAGTAGGCAGAGAGAGAGAGAGGAGGAAGCAGGCTCCCTGCTTAGCAGAGAACCCGATGTGGGACTCCATCCCAGAACCCTGAGATCATGACCTGAGCTGAAGACAGAGGCTTAACCCACTGAGCCACCCAGGCGCCCCTAAGATTTGTTTATTAGAGAACACGAGTGCTGGGAGAGCCAGAGGAGGGAGAGAATCCCAAAGCAGACTCCCCACTGAAAGCGGAGCCTGATGTGGGTTCGATCCCAGGACCCTGAGATCATGACCTGAGCTGAAATCAAGAGTCAGCCACTTAACTGAGCCATCCAGGCGCCCCAGAACTCTCTCTTTTATTTTACCCTGATTCGTAACCAGTTGGGTTCTTCTGAACTAATATTCCATAGGGTCTAGCACAGTGACCCTTCCCTAAGGACCCTCAAAAATACTTGTGTGGAGCAAATGTTAGAGGAGCGACCATGTGAGCATTGCCTTTCCAGAACTTCCTGGTGGCTTTGCGGAGCTCATGGGTCAGACCATATCACTGAGCTTGTGGGTCTCTCTTCACAGCCCAGCCAGATACTCCCCAGCAGCTCTGATCGAAGCCTCCAGATGCCCACTGAGCTTCGAGATCCCAAGAAAAGTGGAGTTGTTGACAAGAGAACCCGAGAAGTGAAGCCCAGGGGAGACATGCCCGCTGATGAGAATGTGCCCCAAAGGTCCCAGGTCCTGGGTCCACAGGAGCAGAATGGGCCGTGTGAGGTAAACAGGAATGGCGCCAGGGACGGTTCTCCAGAATTTGAGGGCAGACACAGGAAGCAGTGGGCTCTGGACTGTTGCTGAGACCGTGTGCCCCTCCTCCTGAGAGTGGACCATGGGGGCTTATGTCCCCTCATCACAGGCCTTCTGTACAGACCGGTGGAAGAGCGTATGCTGTAGAGGGCTGGTTCTGGGACAAAGGAAGAAGAAAAGGGAGCCCCTGATCCAGGTGGGAAGCCTCAGCCACTGGCAAGGAAATGCGGACTCCTTCCTGCCCTGCTGGGAAGCGCCTTCATTCACCACTGGGTCTTTGCATGTTCTCAGCTGGTCCCAGTCTGACTTCTTACCTGCTTGTTGGGGGTTGGCTCTTTTCCCTCTGTCCTCATGGTTTATAGAATCCTAAGATACTAGAGCAAAAACGGCGTTTTAAGGACATGTATGGTTTTTCCTATTTTAAAAGATGAATACAAATGCCAGAGAGGGGTGTTTCCAAATTGCCCACAGATAAAATATTTGATATTGGGGAAAGAGGAAAGTAAGACACAGGCCCCCACAGAAGGAAGACTGTGTGAGGACACAGTCAGAAGTCCATGTACAAGCCAAGGAGATACCACAGAAGGTCCTTCTGTGGGGGTCTGTGTCTTACTTTCCTTTTCCTATAAGGATCCCTGGCCATACTGGATTAGGGCCCAGCCTTCTGACCTCATTTTAACTTAGTTACCTCTTCAAAGACAGCATCTCCAAATACTGGCACATTTTGAGGTACTAGGGGTTTGGACTTCAACATGAGAATTTTGGGGGGTGGGGAGATACAGTTAAGCCTGTAAAGAGTGACAGAAAATTACATTGTAGGAAAATGCCTCTTGTGTTTCATTGCTGTGGGTTTAAGTATTAAGAGTGTGATTGAAAGCATATCAAGTGGCTGTTAGGATATGGGTTACTTCAGGGCACCTGGGTGGCTCAGTGGGTTAAACCTCTGCCTTCGGCTTAGGTCATGATCTCAGAGTCCTGGGATCCAGCCCCACATCGGGCTCCCTGCTCAGTGGGGAGCCTGCTTCCCCCTCTTTCTCTGCTTGCCTCTCTGCCTACTTGTGATCTTGATCTCGCTCTCTGTCAAATAAATAAATAATTTTTAAAAAAAATTTTTTTAAAGATTTATTTATTTGACAGAGTTCACAAGTAGGCAGAGAGGGAGGCAGAGAGAGGGAGAAAGCAGGCTCCCTGCTGAGCAGAGAGACCAATGTGGGGCTCCATCCCAGGACCCTGAGATCATGACCTGAGCTGAAGGCAGAGGCTTTAACCCACTGAGCCACCCAGGCGCCCCAATAAAATTTTTTTTAAAAAGGGTATGGGTTACTTCATAGTAGCACATTCCCTTTGATACAATGAAAATAATCTTGCCTGCTTGCCTGGTTTTCATTTTGCCATTTCTTTTTCTTTTTTAGATTTTATTTATTTATTTGTCAGACAGAGATCACAAGTAGGCAGAGAGGCAGGCAGAGAGAGAGGGGGAAGCAGGCTCCCTGCTTAGCAGAGAGCCCAATGCGGGGCTCGATCCCAGGACCCTGGGATCATGACCCGAGCTGAAGGCAGAGGCTTTAACCCACTGAGCCACCCAGGTGCCCCTCATTTTGCCATTTCAGTAGATAACCCTTTTGCTAATTCAGAGTTTTTGGTCAGTTTGTAAATAAAAACAGCTGCCTTTGCAAACAGTGCCCTGTGGCAGAGAATGGAAATGGTCCTGACTCCGAGCTTGATTGAGCAGGAAGGTGTAACCTAGTTCACTGTTCTCCGTAAGAGCACGTGTTCCAGCTCTAAAAAAAACAAAACAGCTAACAGCTGTCAAGATTGTCTTTCTCCTCAGTGGCAGTGAATTTTTACCCTATTAATGAAATATGTGGCTGTTTACCTCCCAATCCTTTAATTACACTCTTACACAGCTGTGTGACACTGAGGTTTATGAGAAACGTGTATATTTGGTTGTCGGCATCCAGGGCTCCTGGCTCACAGCTCCCCAGATCTTTGGAATTTCCTGAGCTATAAGTAGTAGGAGGGGCATCTTTTGTCCCCGTTTTAGCCTTGTTCTCGGTTCCTGGCAGCAGGGGTCTGGGGAGGAAGCTTTAGAGCCTGAGAGGTGTGAAGTGCATGTCTTGTTATTCATAACAAGGCCATTTCCACCACAACTGGGTTTATGTAAATGAGCTGGATTTTGGAAATCCCCTAAGGGTGGTGGTTGCGGAGGGAACCGGCCCAATGGTTAGAGGGTTGGGACTGGAGTCCCACCTCTTCACTGCTGGGGAGAGGAGAGGGGCTGGAGTGAATCAGTTACCAAAGGCTCGGGATTTCCTCAGTCGCGACTGTGTGGTAAAGCCTCCATAAACATCCAGTGGGTTTGGGAAGCTGCCAGGTTGGTGAGCATGTGGAGGTGTCCTGGAAGTGATTCACCGGGAGGGGGCATGGGAACGCCTATGTACCTTGCTCCATGCACCCCTTCATCTGGCTCTTGATACGTATCTTTTACTATCTTTTTCTAATAAACTGCTGATCCCAGTGAGTAAACGAGTTTCCTTAATTCTTTGAGCTGCTCTAGCATATTAATTGAACCCAAGAAGGGGGTCGTGGGAACCTCTAATTTAAGCAAGTCAGAGGTACAGGTGACACAGCCTGGGCTTGTGACTGGCCCCTGTAGCGGTGAGGCAGTCCTAAAGGGCTGAGCCCTCGCCAGTAAGAGCAGTCGCCAACTCCAGGTGGATGGGGTCAGAACTGAGTTGAATTGAAGGCCGCACCGCTGTTGGAGACCTGCTTGGCGAGGGGGAGGGGGCATCCCTCCTTCCACACACATACTGGCTTTTGGTCCAGAACCAAAAAGAGCTACCTCAGTTGGAGTTTTGAGTGAGCGCTCTTTCATACCCTCCCAGACCCTTGGAACTAGCGTGCTTTTCACGCCCACCCTTCCAGGATAGGGATCAGCTTTTGGTCAGATCGGTGTTCCCTGTCGTAAAGGAAAACCACTTCTGCACGTCTCCTTTACACACATACAAAACTGCGTTTCTGATACTTCCGGTCACCAAACCCAATGTAAGGGCCTATTTAGCCAGAGCGGCCCCACCTCCGTTGAACAGCCATTTGGTTGTTTATGCAGTAAAACTTAAATTGACCCTGTCCCCCCCCCCCCCCCCCCCGGGAACTTCTTTAAAAGCAAGTCCGGGAAACCGGTCCCAGGCAACAGCCCAAATACAAGCGTGGGTCAGGTCAGGTGGAGATATTCAATCAGTGGGGGCCTTACTGTCTCCTAGCTACCAAGGTGATGGGCTAGTTTCCATAGCTACTGTGGGGTGAATTGTAATTCAGTTAGCCACCTGTGTGTGGCCAGGCCCAACCACATGCCCTTTGTCTGTGGTTAGTCTGGAAAGTAGGGAGGAGTCGTCCTCTCTGGAAGGGGCAGCCCCAACCCGTCTGTTTGACGCTCGGTCTGATTCTTGATGCTTGGCGCAAAATAAAGCTTTGCTTGACCTTCGCTTTGTATCAGTCTCGCTCCTTTTGTTGGGTCCATGGTCAAAGGTGCGAGACTGATACAAAGTGAAGGTCAAGCAAAGCTTTATTTCATGCCAAGCATCGAGAATCAAACTGACCGGCCAGTCTCTGTTACAAAGAGGCAACCTCTCCCAGCCTCACAGACTAACTTTTTTATAGAGCAGAGGCCATGTTGTTGAGCCTGGCCACACACAGGTGACCAACTGAATTACAATTCACCCTATAATAGCTATTCGAACTAGCCTATCACTCTGGTCAGAATTGGTGCCCAAAAGGCAGGGCCCACATTCTTGGGTGGTTAGGGAGGTGCTTTCCTGATTGGATGTCTCCACCTGACTTGACTCATCCTTGCATTCTGGGCTCTGTTACCTCCCCCTGACATGACTCGTCCTGGTATATGGGCTCTGATATCAGGGGCTGATCAGTCATATTTTACTGGTTTCCCAGACTTGTTTCTAAGTAAGTTCCTCTGCGGGGTGGGGTGGGGTGGGGGGGGTCTGTCAATCTAAGTTTACTGCATAAACAACAAAATGGCTCACTCTGGCTAAGCAGGCCCTTACACTTTGACCATGGATCCATCATTTGGGGACCCAACAGCATGGGGAATTTTTTCCCACACTGAGCACTTCCCTGTGACACCAGCTGGATGTCCTACAACATGTCAGCAATCTGCAGTATGAAGATTTGATCCCAGGCAAGGGAAAGGTTCATTGCCATCCAGTTGGCAAACTGGGAAACCACAGTCTTTGGGTACAAAAGGGGGAAGGTTTAGGGTTAAATAGGCAAAACCCACAAGCTCTGTACCGCTAGCAAGGGTGTCAGGCTGAGGTCCCAGACTTCAACCTCAGGCACAGCATGACAAGCAGGGTGCAGCTCCCGGGTTTCTGGCAGTGACTCTGGGATGTGGTGGCCAATGAGGAGCAGGAGCACATGTCTTGGGGGTTTCTCTGAATTTTGCGCAGGCGCGTCCGCTTGGGCTGTGCTGACCAGGTTCGTCCTCACTGTCTGGCCTGGTTGAAATTAGTTTCTCTCCCTTGACATGAGGGAACCCATCTTGTGCATTAGCTATTGCTAATTGTTTGGGTCTTGTTCTCAAATTCAGTTCTGGCACTGTCTGCCCGTAGATGGGGCCACATCCCTCATGTTAAGGGCACAGTCCAACAAGACAGCCCCTCTCCCCCGACCTCAGATGCCAGTTGCAACTCCGCGTTGTCACCAATGCTTCCGACTCTCTGGACTTCAGAGGTTCCCGTAACCTCCTCCTTGGGTTTAATTAATTTTCAAGAGTAGCTCACAGAACTCAGGAAGCCCATGTACTCACTAGGTTACTGGTTCACTGCAAAGGAGATTAAAGGGTAAGAATCAACAGCCAAGGGGGCCTGGGTGGCTCAGTAGCTGCCTTCCGCTCGTGTCATAATCCCAGGGTCCTGGTGTTAAGCCCTACGTTGGGCTCCCTGCTTGGCAGGGAGCCTGCTTCACCACCTCTCCCTGCTTGTGCTCTTTCTCAAATAAATAAATAAAATCTTAAAGAAAAAAGTCAACCTCCAGATGAAGAGATACACAGGGAGAGATTCTGTCCCTGTACAGTTGGGAGGCCGGGCAGGGTGGCATATGAAAGTGATCCTATCCAGCAACCTGGGAGCTATCCGAACCCTGCCCTTCTGAGTGCTTTTGGAGGCTGCGGAACACGCAACCCAGATTTCAGTGATGAAATCGTTGGCGACTGGTGGTGGGTTCCAGGTCGTCTCCCCTTCCTGGACTTCAGCGGTGGGGCTGAAAGTTCAGTCCTCTCATCACTTGGTGGGTTCCCCTGGCAATCAGCCTCCCCCATATCCACGCTGACCTATTAACAGAAGAGAAGACACCCTTTATCACTCTCCTCACTTAGGAAATTTCAAGGGTTTTAAGGAGCGCTGTGCCAGGGAACTAGAACAAAGACCAGCCCAGTATCAAAGTACGTAGTAGATGGCAGCGTATTTCTAGAGACCTTTAAAAACCCCCAAATACAACATGAAATGGGTGAGTTAGTGGAAAGCCATATAGATCGTGGTGAAAAGTCATTAAAAAGAAGTCTCCAGGTAGCTTCTGTGTTCACCGGTAGTGAGTAATTGACATCGGGGTGTGTTGTTACAGGGATTGGTGTCATTTGAGGACGTGGCCATGGACTTCAGCAGGGAGGAGTGGCAGCAGCTGGACCCTGCCCAGAGATGCCTGTACCAGGACGTGATGCTAGAGATCTACAGCCACCTCCTCTCCGTGGGTGAGCACACCTGACCTGGGAATCTTGGATGGACCTCGTTGGGATTTCCTTCCTTGTTGTGCGACGCAGTAGGGCATCTGAAGTATGTAATCCATGTGCCTTTGACTTGTCCCGGATTGTTCATTCGTTTAGGACACCCCTGGATATCACTTTGTTCCCAGTGAAAGATGTTGACTTTTCTGATGAGCCAATAGTCTGTAAAGCCCCGGACCCCATTCAGATCCGAGATTCTTTCTCATTACCAGGGTATCACAGTCCCAACCCAGAGATCATTTCCAGGATCCTCTGAGCTGAGAGGCTCAGCTCCCGTATCAGAGGCGTCAGAGTGAGTGACTATTACCTGGCCCACGTGGATATCTTTGAGAGGCGTTATCTGCCCCAGTGGTAGGCTATACATTGCCTCCCACTCCCAGTTTCTGACTAACACTGTGATACATTATCTTGTAAGCGCCCCTTAGGGAGAGGTGTCAGAATTTCTCTGAGGTGAACACTCGGGAGCGAGATTCCCTAACCCCTGGACAGAGTGTAGTTAATGTGACCATGGAAGCCATCCTGCTCTGGAGACGAGCTGTGTAACCTCCGCTCCCGTGGGAGAGTGCATCTCACCTGCCAGCACGGCTGTTCATCAGCTTTCTCTTGGCCTGTGTGGTGGGCGATAGGCCTATTTCTTGCTTTAATTTCATTTTTCTAGTAAAGAGAGCATCTCCTCATCTGTCATCTAATTGGGTTTCCCATCTTTTGTCATCTTGTTGGTCCATGGACTTTTTTCTTAAGGCCTTTATTCCTTTTTATTTGTTCCCTGAATTCATTGGTTTTTCTTTTCTGTGCTGGATCTTCTTTCTTCTTTCCCCCAGATTGTGGCACCTGCAGTTCAGGACCCCTGTGCTTCCTTTTTTTTTTTTAAATAAGATTTGATTTATTTATTTGACAGAGAGGGAACAAAAGCAGGGGGAGTGGGAGAGGGAGAAGCAGGCTTCCCGCCAAGCAGGGAGCCCGATGCAGTGCTTGATCGCAGGACCTGGGGATCATGACCTGAGCCGAAGATAGAAGCTTAACAACTGAGCCGCCCAGGCACACTGTGTCCATGCTTCCTTCTGATCGTCCCTTTATGTAGGAAGTCAAGGCCCCTTCTCTTCAGAACACCCAAGCTGCAGTTTTTTTCTGGTGGTCCCTAGATAGATCCCCTCCAGTCCCTGTACCTAAACCATTCTCTTAGTCAGCTACATGCAGACACTTCCCGTAGGAAGACTCACTTCCTCTAATTTTGGGAGATCAGAAATTGGAATCCTTACACAAATCAAACGTGCGTCTTGCCTTACAGATTTTACCAGAGTCTCCTGCATGTCTTGGCTCTTCCACCACAGTCCTCTTACTTAAAACTCTAACAATTTTTTCTTTTGAATGTGCAATTTAGTTGATGCTTTTTCTTAATCCCAGTGGTCTTCCCTAAATGAGCTCCTGTTTCTTCCTGCTTGTGTTTTTGTTCCTAATGGGTTTTGTGGATTCTAGATGAGGTCAGTCATGATGTCGTTGACAAGAGTTTTCCAATATATATATATTTTTCCCCTGAGATTTTGATGGAAAAACACAGTTATTACTATGTAGGATTAACAGTCTTCTCAGTGACATCAGTGTCGTGGCCACATATTTCTAATTTTTTTTTTTAAAGATTTTTATTTATTTATTTGACAGAGAGAGATCACAAGTAGACAGAGAGGAAGGGAAGCAGGCTCCCTGCCGAGCAGAGAGCCCGATGCGGGACTCGATCCCAGGACCCTGAGATCATGACCTGAGCCGAAGGCAGCGGCTTAATCCACTGAGCCACCCAGGTGCCCTCACATATTTCTAATTTTAAGTGTAGCTGAAGAGTTCGATTGCTCATGCTCTGTTCTGTTGAGTTCCTGTTTTGTTCCATGTCTGCTACAGATACATATGTATGATATACATAAAGGTAGACAATATATATTATCTAAGAAAACTGTAAATATCTGGGCATGAGCCTACTTAAAATAAGAAAATTTTTAAAAGATGGTTGAGATCATAAAGTTCAAAATTACATTTACCACGTATTTTTAAGATTTTAGTTTATAAGTAATCTCTGCACTGAACGTGGGGCTTTAAACTCACAACCTCAAGATAAGAGTCATGCACTCTTCTAACCAAGCCAGCCAGGCGCCCCTCTTTCTTTTTAGCATCTGTTCTATACTAATAAATTTGATGATCAATGACTCCCATTCTTGGTGGGGAAAAAATGGTGTATTAGGTGGTGTACAGAGACACCAAGGTTCGGTGACAATTTCTAGAATAATTTCTCTCCTGTAAAACAGTTTTTTAAGAAAGCAGGTCAGGGGCACCTGGGTGATTCAGCGGGTTAAGCCTCTGCCTTTGGCTCAGGTCATGGTCTCAGGGTCCTGGGATCGAGCCTCACATCAGGCTCTCTGCTCAGCGGGGAGCCTGTTTCTCCGTCTGCCACTCCCTTTGCTGTGCTCTCCTGCTTGCTCTCTCTGTCAAATAAATAAATAAATCTCAAAAAATAAATAAATAAAAATTAAAAAGCAGGTCAGCAGGAAGCCTCGCTTCTTGTATTCTTCAGGTGTCTTGAATTTTTCCCTCACTGTTGCACTCTGCTCTGTGATGCTGTCCCTCTGCAGCATTGAATGTGCCGGGTACCCAGAGGCAGGTCCTGCTGGGCAGAAAAGGGGTGGAGGGTACTGAGAAGCTGTGATCTCACCACCCAGGCCAGAGCTGGTGGATAATGCTGCATTCGCATTCTATCAGCAGAAACAGACTCACTGTCCCACCTCCTTGCAGCGGCGCTGGGAGCTGTTTTGTAGCTTGGCCTGTTCACAGTTAACTTCTGTGGAAGGGGGTGACACATGTCTCAGGAGACAGCTTACTTGTCAACTTCTTTAAGTTTTTATTTATTTATTTGACAATGCAGAAGTAGGCAGAGAGGCAGGCAGAGGAAGAGGGAGAAGTGGCTCCCTGCTAAGCAGAGAGCCTGATGCGGGGCTCGATCCCAGGACCCTAAGACCATGACCTAAGCCAAAGGCAGAGGCTTAACCCACTGAGTCACCCCTTGTCCACTCTTCCAATGTACTTTTTTTGGGTCATAAGTTTATTGGTTCAAGCAAACAAATTTCAGCTTCCTGGAGAGTTGAGTCTGGGCACAGGTGTCCTTTCCCTGCTTGGCCGTGTCAGGATTGGAGCTTTCTTACTTCTCCAGAGGATTAACAGGGCAGCTGGGTTTGTTATCGTTTCTAACAAGTGAGAGAAAACTGGTGGGTTAGTGACAGTTTAGATCTGAAAGCTGATGAAGAGCTGCCCTCAGAGCCCCTCCTTTTCAAGCCTTGGCTGTTCCCACATGTGTCACCCCCCTGTCTGTATTTTCTGTCATCGTAGGTATTGGTGTCTCCGGGTTTCTAGACTGCAGGCCTGCGTTAGGTGGAGCTGGCTTGTCTTTGTTCTAATTTTCCCCAGAGCTCCGGGAGGTGATTTTGGTCAGTTACTTAGAGACTCTGTGCCGCCTCCTGTTCTATGAAATAGAGAGTAAGCGCAGTTACGCGTGCAGGGTTGTGAGGATTGAAGAGTTTCCGCGCAACGCAGAGCGCTGTTGCACATGTGCTCTGTGCTGTACACAGACAGGCAACATGAAGCGAAGGCAGGGTGGGTGTCTCCTCGGCGGCGCCGCCCTCCCATCATCGTTATTACCGCGACTCAGCAATTCATGTTCGCCCTCAGTCCACTCCTATGATTTCTCCTCTATCCTCTCCTAACTCGTGTTTCTTTCATCTTCTTCCTCTCCTTCTAGAAGGGGCATTGGGACTTAAAACCTCCCAACAGAAAATATTTGAAAAAGCTTCATTTCACAACGGTAAGGAAAGTGAAGTCACAAGAGGTGGTATGTGGTGTTCCATTTCAGAAGACCTGTGGGGACACAGTGGCCGTGAAGCGAGGGGTCAGCAGAAGCAAGATGAACCTGCATGGCATGGGGCCTTCCTTGATGGGAAGACTCTGGATACAGAGAGAGACTGGGAGCGGAAGGACCTGGGAAGAATCATTCATGTGAGGCCTCACCTTGTTTGTTCACAAAGCAGACCTCCTAAACACTGCTCAGTTGCCAAGAGTTTGAAGCCTAATCCAGACATGAATCATCAGACTCAAAGCAACAGCACAGAACACCTTGGTGAGCTGGCTGGCTCTGGCCGGCTGTTCACCCGTAGCTCTTCCCGGGCTAGCTACAAACACGTTCATCCAGGAGAGAACTTCTGCGAAGGGAATCAACGTCCGAAAGTCCTCAGCCATAAACAGTCACACACGCAGCACCAAATTCGTAATCAGGAGAGACCCCATAAATGCGCTGAGTGTGGCAGGGGCTTCCCCCAGAAGCCGCCCCTCGAGCAGCAGAGATTCCATAGTGTAGAAAACCTCCAGGAGTGCAGCAGATGTACCAAGGGCTTCACCCCACAACCAAAGCTGGGTGTGTATCCGACAGCTCACACAGCTAACATCTGCAAGGAGTGTGGGAAGGTCTTCGTTCAGAGAGCAGAACTGATGACACACCAGAAAACTCACACGAGAAGGAAGTCCCATAAATGCCACGAATGTGGGAAAGCCTTTTTCCAGACATTATCTCTCTTCAGACACCAGAGGACTCACACTAGTGGGAAACTCTACGAATGCAGTGAATGTGGGAAAGGCTTCTCCCAGAATTCAACCCTCGCCATCCATCAGAAGATTCATACGGGTGAGCGCCAGTACGCGTGCGGTGAATGCGGGAAGGCCTTCACCCAGAAGTCAACGCTCAGCTTGCACCAGAGAATCCACTCAGGGGAGAAATCCTATGTGTGCATTGACTGCGGACAGGCCTTCGTCCAGAAGGTGCACCTGACCGTGCATCAGAGAGGGCACACCGGAGAGAAACCTTACCCGTGCCACAATTGTGGGAAAGCCTTCATTTCCAAGTCACAGCTGGATATACATCACCGAATTCACACCGGGGAGAAGCCTTATGAATGTGGTGACTGTGGAAAAGCCTTCACCCAAAAATCACACCTCAACATCCACCAGAAAATTCACACCGGAGAAAGACAACACGTATGCGGCGACTGTGGGAAAGCCTTCAACCAGAAGTCCATACTCAGCATGCATCAGAGAACTCACACCGGGGAGAAGCCTTACAAATGTGGCGATTGTGGGAAAGCCTTCACTTCCAAGTCACAGTTCAAGGAGCATCAGCGGATTCACACTGGAGAGAAACCCTATGTGTGCACTGAATGTGGGAAGGCCTTCAATGGCAGGTCAAATTTCCACAAACACCAGATGACGCACACCAGAGAGAAAACCTTCGCCTGTTACAAATGTGGGAACGCCTTTCTCCAGAAATCAGAGTTGGTGGCACATCAGAGAACGCATGTTGGGGAGAAGCCTTATGAATGCTATGACTGTGGGAAATCCTTCAGCCGGAAACCACAGCTCCAAGTGCATCAGCGGATTCACACGGGAGAGAAGCCTTACGTATGTTCTCAGTGTGGGAAGGCCTTCAACAACAGATCCAATTTTAATAAACACCAAACAACTCATACTAGAGACAGGTCTTATTAAAGCAATTACTGTGTGAAAGGCTTTACCTAGAAATCAGTTCCTCGTATGCATCAGCGTATACACGAATGAGACAAACTAAATTTCTCGAAGAAGAGAAAAATCTCCCAAGAGTTAGATTCAGTTGTAGGTTACAGGATCTAGGATTCTGAAAAACTCCAGGAACACTGCATGTTGCAAAGTTGCACATCATTTGACATGAAAGAAAGGGCTCAGAAAATAACATGAATTAACATGAATGAGGGTAAATGTCCATATTTGTACTAGCCTTGTTAAGGAGTATGAAACTCATCTGGGAAGAAACCCTGACTGACACACTGAGAATTGTGTACAAGACTTGTACCAGATGGGTTATAGGAAAACTTGTGAGAAATTAATGGTAACCCTGTTGAATTTGGAATATCGGTATTTTCAAAATACTAGAAACCAGAATGACCAGACAGTTTTGTGTGTGTGTGGGTGTGTGTACACCTACATAACACTCAGTTCTCTAGTGTTTGCTGTAGGCTTCACTGCATAGCAGAGGTGTGGGAAGGTTTATTTGTAAAGGATCTACCATAATTAAGTTTATCAAATTTATTCCCATTTGAATATATCCTGAGGTTGCACAGTCAGTAATTATTAGTTTCTTTATACACATAGGCACAGCTACCTCCTTGTGTCATGCTTTGCAGATACCGTGTTTTTACAAATTAAATGGTTTGTGGCAGCCCTGTGTCAGGAAGGTCACTGCCACCTTTCCCCACGGCATTTGCCCCCATCATGTCGGTCACATGTTGGTTGCTCTTGGGATATTTCCAAGTTTTTCATTATTATCCTATTGGACATGGTGATCTGAGATGAGTCATTACAACTCACTGAAGATTCAAATGATGGTTGGGTTTTTTTAAGTGTTTTTTAATAAGGACACACTTTCCTTAGGGGTACCGCTGTTGCACACTTCATAAACTACCATGTAGTGCCGACATGACTCCCACATGCACCGGGAAACCCAAAAATTCATTTGACATGTTTTATTGCGACATTCGCTTTATTGAGGGGCCTGAAACTACCCGAAGCTGCGGTATCTCCGAGGTGTGCCTGTCTCGACATGTGAATGTACTTTCTTGGTTAAATGTATAAATGGGATTTTGTAACATACACTGGCCTTCATAGTGCACCTTTTCTCTTTCGTGACCCGCTCAGCTCTACCACCCCGCCTTCATTTCTTCCCACTTCCACCGTCTGGTGAGCAGCTCCATAAATGACCAGTGTTAACCTTTCAGTATGGACTTCTTTGTATTTTTACACAGGCTTCTAATCATTTACACCAGGAATCAGCAAACCAACTGTCAGTCAAATAGGGTTCGCCACCTGCTCTTTGGAAAAGTTTTACTGGACGTAGCCATGCCTCTGTGTTGATGTGCGGTCTGTGACCGCCCCTGTGCTCCAGTGGCCTGTGTGCAAGCCAGAAATACACGCCATCTGGCCCTTTCCAGATTACCTGATACCCACCTGCACTGAAATCCTGTACCCGGGTGGGAACTCTGTCCTCTAGAAGCACCGGATCACACCACACACGAGCGTGGGCACCTCAGTTCTCCCTGCTGCCGTGCATCTGTTCAGTGGCTGGACCACCCTAACGGGTTTTACTATTCATTTGTTCTTGCCGCTTTCGTTGCTACAGGACAGCGGCCAGGCTGCCTGCTCTTCTGGGGCATGGGCCTAGGAGCCAGGTACCCAAATTTGATCAAATGTCGGTCACACAAGTGTTTAGCTCCTCTGCCCTGGGTTTCTAAAGGATGATGCTAACAGTGCCTGTGCCACAGGTTTTCATGACCCGGCGGGTGTGCGGTCAGCACTTAGAGCCACATGGAGAGAACCTGAGAGTTTGAGGCTCTGAATTAACGCCTGGAAATGAAAGGGTGGAGATGAAGGTTGGCGGAGAGGAGAAGTGAGTAAAATAAACTGTCCTTTAATAGGAAACCAGTTGAGAGGGCTGCCCTGCAGCCCAGGTCTTGGGGATCCTGGTCCAGCCTCCAGCTCCCCCGTAGCTTGCCACAGGGGCTCCTAGGACCGGGGAGTGGGTAACTCGATGTCCACGGTGAGGTTGGTGTAGAGGGGCTGCAGCTCCTTGGAGAGCAGCCTATAGCCCAATGAGTTGATGCTATCCTGCTGCCCTTTGTGGCGGATTGAGGCCAGGAGGTCGGGGCTTGGGGGAGGGAGGGCGGCCACATGAGCCCAGGACCTAGGGATCACCTGAGATGGGACATCCTGCTTCAAACCCCAGCTTACCTTTGGGGGCTCCGCTGGTGGCTGGGGTCCTGCCCCTCCAGCATGTGGTAGCGGCCGAAGAGCAGATGGGGTCGGGAGAGAAGCATCCCGCTCAGTTGCAGCCTTACAGGGGGAGAGGGCAGGGAGGCCAGTTGCCTGCCTCTGACAGGGAACCCATGCCACACTCAGCCCTTCAGGCGACAGTGGCCCGTGTCCCCCACACCATGGAGGGACCTGCAGCCCCGTGCTAGGTTTCTTAAGCAGGGCCCCCCACCTGGCAGCGATGTCATGGTCCTCATGATCCCAGCCCTGGTACGAATTGGGGAAGCCGTTGATCTTCATGTAGTGACTGGGACGCAGGGCAAACACACCCCCAAGGTAACCACGGTAGGGTAGCCTTGAGAGGCAGAGAGAGTTGGAAACAAGTTTCAGGCCACAGGGGCCCTGGCTAGGATCTCCAGGCATTATTTCTGGGTTTGCCCTTCCCCACTCACCCCTGTGATAACTAACCACTCCCCTGACCCCTTAGGTGTCCCCTCCCCTAATCTTAGAGTAGCTCTCCCTCTGCCCCTTGAGATGGGCCCTCATTTGACCTGGGATATTCCCTCTCCTAAATCTGACAGGCCCACTTTGTGACCCCTTGATGGCCCTTTCTCCCCAGACTTCTGGGATAACCTTCTCCTGCCCCCCAGACAACCTGTCCTTTCATACATGTTTTTCTCTGTTCTCCATCAAAACCCTATCACTGACCCCTCCCCCACCCCCCAGTCAACACCTGCATCCCAAAGGAAGGTTCTCCCCTGTCTATAAGGCTTTTCTTTGGGCCCCATCATCCCTCTCTGCCTCGGTCCCAGGGAAGCACAGGGCCTGGCCAACCATCCCCCACAGGAAGCTCCCTCCCTCCACCTACTTGTAGTCGAACTTGTCGATGGCCACAGACACATGGGCAGGGAAGATGTCGCAGATGTAGAGGTTGCGGTCATCCTCTGGGAGGAGGTTCACATCATGGAAGAAGACACAGTCCCATTCCTCCTCCTGCATGGCCTCCCAGAACCCCACGTTGCGCAGCTTGCCCCGGTTGAAGGCAGTGTTGTGCACCTGGGATGGACAGAGACGCTCCATTCTTCCTTGCCAGCAGACAGAGCATGCCCCCAGTTGCCAGGCCTGTCCTCTCCCCTTTTCAAGTGCCATTCTCCTGCCTGGACCCTATTCCCACCAGAGCTGGAAAACCCAGACCAGTCCACAAGGGCACAGTTCAAAGGTTACCTCCCCTGGAAAACTTCCTGAATTCCCACCCCCATCCTACACAGAGTCAGTATTGTCAGCCCCTTGGCTCCGTCCATGGCCATTTCCAAGGTTCTCAAGGAACCTCCCCTTTAAGAGACCGTCTGAAGGAGGCAGGGATTAGGGCGAGCAGGGGGCACCTATGGCTTTCTGCTCTTATCAAAGACTGGGTCTAATGCCCAGAAACCATGGCAGGGTTTGCCTCTCCCTCTCGCTCCATCGTCCTGTTCTCCTCCATCATCACTCTCATCGTTACCAGCATCACTTGCCATCACCAGGTTCATCGCCAGCATGAGCACCAGCACCATCCTGTTCGCCCGCTCTGATGCCATCAGCACAATACCCTCACCTCCATCACTGTGTCAACATCGTCCTCACCATCATCCTCACACTGTCACCGTCCTCAGCCCCGGCGGCAGCAGCACCATCAAAACCATCATCACCATCATCAGTAGCACATCACTTACTGAGTACCTACTCTGCACCAGGCCTTGAGTCATTAACTCTGTGAATGCTTCCCACAACCTAACGACGGAGGGGCTATCATCCCTGGGTCATAGATGAGAAAAGACTGGCAGAGTTACCCAAGTTTACACATAGTTACACTGAGTGACAAGGAGATGGATGGATGATCGGTTCCTCACTCTGACCACACAGATACTAATGGATAATACGAAGATTCAAACAAGCCTCCAGAGGACTCCAAACCCTGTGCTTTAAATTACCGCTTAGATTCATTGCCCAATCTAGCCAGCCCCGGTGGCAGGGAGGCCCAGACTCAGCGGGACTGAGTCTTTCCGACAGCCACATGAGCTGATCCCAGACTCGGCCAGTCTAAACCCAGCCTATAGCCCCAGCTCTAATTTCTCTCCAATTCAAGTTCTTGACTCATAAATCCAGCCCCCAAATCTGGCCCAAATGCTGTCAGCTCAGAGGCTGACGACTTCAACCTTGACTCTCCACGGCCATGCTCAGACCCCTCTGTCTTCTTGTCTCCAGCCCTCTCCGTGCTAGCTGTACCTGGTTCACCACGTAGATGGCGTAGTGCAGTTGCTGGCGCTGCAGGAAGGGGTGCAGGTGGAAGAGCAGGTGCTGCAGGTGCTGGTCTTGCCCAAAGTAGGGCACCACGACCGCCGTGTGATGTCGTGTCCAGCAATCAGGAGGCTGGTACTGGCCTCCCAGCTCCACCAGCGGGTTCTTCTTCACCACCTGCTCCATCGTCAGGTTCTCTGGGATCATCACCCTCAAGGGGCCATCTGAAAGGGGCAGACGTCAGGGACCTGCCCCAGAAACGCCACAACCCAGCTGTGTTCAATCATGTCCACCCTCACCACCCCCGCTGTCGCCAAACCATGTCCGCCAGCACTTCAGAATGGGACCTTGGAAATAGGGTCCATGCAGATGCAGATGGTTAGAATGTGGAAGTTCTGGATAAGGGTGGGCCCTCAATGTAATGACTGGTGTCCTTATAAGATCATCTGAAGACCTAGCGAGAAGGTGGCCATGGAGGCAGAAATTAAAGTGACCTGCTAACAAGCCAAGGAAAGCCAAGGATCACCACCAACCACCGGAAGCTAGGAGAGAGGCGTAGGATGGCTTCTCTCTTGGAGCATCTGGAAGGAACCAACCCTGCCCCAACACCCTGATTTTGGAATTCTGGCTTCTAGAACTGTGGGAAGATAACTTTGTGTTGTTTTAAAGATGTCTCCCGTGGGGTGGTTCTCAGGACACCCACTCTCCCTACACCTCGGACTGCTTCTTCCAGTTCCCTCACTGAGGGCTCCACCATCCACCTGCCCAACCCCAGCAGCGGCTCTGGCCCAACATGCCCTTCTTATAGTGTGACTTTGATGCTCCCCCCAGGGAGAGGTGAGTCTGTCTCCACCCCTTAAAATTGGTTGGGGGGTGCTTTATGACAGTTTCAATGAGTAGAGTATGTTAGAAATGACACTACATGGCTTTTGAGACTAGATCATGACTTCTGCCCGATTCATGTGCACACTTGCTCCTGAAGTTTGCAGTTGCCGCGTAAGAGCTCGAGCCGCCGTGCTGTGAGGAAGCCCACATGAGCCGGGGGAGGGGCTACGCAGCAACTCTGAGATTGCATGGGGAGAAGGGGTTGCTTCTACTCCAGCTGCTGTCTTACCTCCAGCTATACCACACTGCAACTGCGTGAAACACCTGGACCACGACTGCCCAGCGGGACCCTTCCCCAGACTCCCAACCCAAATAACGCATTGAGAGTTGGTGACTTTTAGAGACACTCATTTCTGGGGTCATTCGTTATGATGCAGCCACAGATGACCAGCACATCTCTCCATCACCCCTGGTCACCAGGCCTGTGCCGTCTGCTTCCAGGATCTGTCCCTCTCCCCTGGGAGTCCCTCTCCCCTGGGAGTCCTGCTAGCTCCCCAAAGCCCAAGGCAGGGTTTGAGGGTGTTGGATGCCTTGACAAGCTTACTGATGTAGGGGGAGATGAGGGGGCAGCTGGGCAGGTCCTCCTTCCTACGGTCCACAGGGTGGATCTCGCTGAGGTTGGCGTATACATCCTGGGAAGACGTCCCTGCAGAGGAGACCGAGACCAAAAAGGGCAACTCTTCTCCCACCGCTGGCCTGTCCCGTCTCAGGACACGCAAGAAGAGGGCAAGGCTGTGGCGGTGGTGGTTCTGGTAGAGGAACGCCCCCATTAGCAGCAGCTGTACCCCCAGAAATAATAACAGGAGCCCCCTCTGCTGTTCCGTTCTGGGAAAGGAAACAGAAGGTTATTCTTCCCATTTTGCAAAGCCCACCTTTACCCCATATACCTCAGTCGCAGGGGCCTGCACCTACCCTCCCTGACTGCGTGCTGGAAGGGGGACCAGGGTGAGAGAACGGCGCAGCTGCTCAAGGTGCACCACCCGCATGAAGACCCTGCCTTGTGCATATCTCCAGCCTCATCTCTTCCAGCTGGTTGCCTCCAAACCCCATGGTCACAGTGGACCCCAGCTGGTTGTTCCCTTGGGTGACTCTCTCTAAGGCTCAATGTCCTTGTCTGTAATGGGCACTTCGTGGGATCGAGCTCACTGGGTTGCTGCACTAGGACACACAGTATGCAATGCGACCAGCTCCAGATCATTCCAGACTGTGCCAGGTCTGATCATATCTCCAGCGTCCTGTATGAAAGGGACCTACATGACTCCTATTCATTCTGGGTGCTCTTCCCTGTAACGGGCACCAAGTATCTCCTAGAGGCTTACACAGCCTCTCTATCTACCTCCACCACAGTCTGTCATCCTGGGTTGTGACTGTCCTATCATCTGCCCCCATCAGACTAGGAGCTTGCAGAGAACAGGGTTCAGGACTGACTCATCTCGGCCCCTGGCACAGGAGGGCCCAGGAAATGAATGATGAAGAGTGAGTGCTAGAAGGATTTGCAACCTGATACACTCCTGCTCGTCCTCAGCCACCGCAATTTCTCCTCTCCTCCACATCCTCCCCTATCTGCCTCAGCCCTCCTGGCCCCCGGTATCTCAGCTATCACTGCTCTGGCCCCCAGACTGGGAATGATCTGTGTCTAGACCTCCTTCCCTCACCACACGGGGAGTGGGGCAGGCCTCGGCCCAGCTCAGCCCTGGGTCCCCAGCATTACCCAGCACAAAGGCTGAGTGTTTGTTCAACTCTAGTCACTAAGCATCACTTCTGTGCCAGGATTACTGTGCAAACCAACAAAGCTGCCACAAGCAAAATCAGCAAAAACCTCTACTCCCGAGAAACGCACATTCTGGTGGGAAGACTGGCAAGAAAAAGGTTTCAGTGAGCAATAAGAACCTATACGTCGAAAGGGGTGGAGAAGGAAATGGATGGAGGCTATCTCTGCTAGGTGGCTGGGCAGAGGGAACAGCAGGTACAAAGGCCCTGCGGTGGGTAGGGGGAGTTGAAGGGCACTGGAGTCACACACAGGCTGGTGTCCTTGTCACTAACTCGGCGAGCGTATTTTTAGATGAACCAAAAAACTATCTCATTACAGAAGCAAGCTCAGTACTGAATCTCAAATGTGGGACAAAACGGAATGTGATTGGGGACAGAATATCCTTCAAGTCCAAAGCACGGAGACAAGAATTGAGTGTCAGTAGCAAATTCCGTATTGTGGGGCAGGAATAAGGAAGAACTACCTGCTGGTAGAATTGCTCTTAGCTTTCCAGCTGGAAAGACTGCATACAAAAGAGTGTTGTTCGTAAAATACCAAGCCAACTTTTGAGTGGCACTCCAAATTCAGATGCCCCACCTTTAATCAAAATGAGAAGAAACACCCAGATATGGTGGAAATGCACCCCATTCTCACACAGAAGATGATCACAACTGATTATCAAGTATGTCTCAGGAGTCCTGGGGACCAAAACTAGTCTTTGCAACATGCTGGTAGAGTTGGCCCAGCAGCAGTTTACGAAAGTATTCACTGAAAACAGCGGGGCTCATACTAATCCCTATTTCTCAGCTGTGCATGCAGCCAGGTGTGGACCGTTCCTGAGTCCTGCTGCACCCGCCAGTGTCCAGCTGCTCTGTTAAGTCGGAGGTGCCAGCACAGCCTCAATGACGACTCTATTTCCTCTTCCTAGGCAGGGGGTCAGAGAGCTTGGAGGAGCAAGGAGTCTTCCACAGTGTATGTGTGCTCAAGAGTGTAATTCTTCATGCAGGAGTCGGCTGCATCTGGTAGTTTCCATGGGGCCACCAACAAAGGGAGTGTGTTGGACACACAACACCCAGTGTTAGGACACACAGGCCCACTTCTTCAGAGTTCCCCCTCCTCCTGCAGGACAGGAAAGGCTGCTGTTGAAAGTGTGGGCTGTCTCCTGGAGAGCAGAATAAAAAGAACCCCTCCGACTCCACAAGAAATGTGACAGGCACGTTTTTGTGGACGGCAACAAGCTTTATAATCGTTTTATAATCAATCCCTATTGCAAATACAGGGTTTTGTGTGGCTTTTTTTTTTTTTTTTAAAGATTTTATTTATTTATTTGACAGAGAGCGAGGGAGGGAGTGGGAGAGGGAGAAGCAGGCTTCCTGCTGAGCAAGGAGCCCGACACAGGCCTCAATCCTAGGAAGCTGGGATCATGACCTGAGCCAAAGGCAGACACTTAAAAGACTGAGTCACCCAGGTGCCCTGGAAACACAAGGGTTATGACTTAAGACAAAGTGTGACTGTCATTTGGGCTCCTGGGGAGAAAATTTAATTATGAACTCAAGTACTAAAAAAAAATTTTGGAAGCATAATCATGTGACTGTAGGTGTGGAAGCATAAATGTTCCTATTACTTCCTCAAAAAACAGAAAAGTCCATTTCACTACTGGTCAAAGGTGAACCAGGTAGGATGAAATCAACTGCATACTGTTCCCCAAAGTTACATAAGATTTCAAGGAAAAAAAAACCCAAAACCTGACATCTTACACTAGCAGCAACTCCCATGCATATGACATGATTCAAATTAGTACACCCACATTTCCCAAGTGACATGTTTCCAAGTCTCATTTAATAAGTTATATTTTCATTAGGCGGAAGTAAGCTTTGTCTGGCTCCTGTGTGGTACACGTATAACCAGTAGGGCCTACAGTGATTGGGAGACCTAGAGTCTCCCCCAAGGAGTCTGGACTCCCTGGATCGCCCTGGGAACAGGTCCCTTCCTCCTGGCAGGTTCCTGGTACATAGAACCTCTTTTATCTAGCAGAGGTCTTCCAAGTGGGGTGTCTACACACAACTCCCCTCATGGAAGTGTATTTCTATTCTAGTCATTTAAGGTGATGGTTGGTTCACGTTGGGATGTTTTATATTCAGAATAACCAAAGCATGAGTTATAGAGCTAATTTTTTTTTTAATTCAACTGCAATGTTCTCAGGGGAAAGTTTTTTCAAGTTACACTGAATAAAATATCTAGATAAAAATTAATGGTCCTCATTAGAATTGATATGCATTTTTCTCTTAGGTACTTAAAGCCTATTTGAGTCATGTCATAAAATATTTACTCCGTTAGCAGTCAATCTTCATCTCAATCACCTCGGAAAATGTGTAACATTTTCCACCTCTGATGCCTGGTTGGCTCAGTCAGTTAAGCTTGTCCCTTCAGCTCAGGTCATGCAAGCCCCACATTGGGCTCCCTGCTGCAGGCGCCTTTTTTTCTTCTCCCTCTCCCACTGCCTGCTGCTCTCCTCCTGCTGTGCTCTGTCAAATAAACAAACAAACAAATAAATAAAATCTTTAAAAAAGATGAGGCGAGGATACAAAATTCTTCAGAATGGTTTCCTCCCAAACAAAAGTATTTTAGAATTACTATAATATGCACATACACGCACACACTCAGACCCCTTCTGTCTTGGCTGGTTCCAAGATGTATGAAAAATTGTTTTAATAATTTCCTAAATCTTAAAACCAAATGGGAAAATCCACTCATTGGATCAGAAGTACATGTACTAAGCTTCTTGGTGAAGGTCCCTTTGTCCTGGGGAATGGGGTGGGATAACCTTGCAATTTGCTGAGATGTTCTCATGGTCCAAAGCGAGTATCACTGCAGTATAATGCAAGTCACAGATGTACTTTTACATTTTTTAAAAAAGATTTTATTTATTTATTTGACAGAGAGAGAAATCTCAAGCAGGCAGAGAAGGGGAGGGGAAGCAGGCTCCCTGCTGAGCAGAGAGCCTGACATGGGGCTCGATCCCAGGACCCTGAGATCATGACCCGAGGCGAAGGCAAAGGCCTAACTGACTGAGCCATCCAGGCGCCCCTATACTTTTACATTTCTATTAGTCACATTTAAAAAGTGGAAAAATAAACAGGTACAATTAATTTTAACATTACACTTAAGCCAATATAACAAAAATGTTATGATTTCAACATGTAAACAAGGTCAAGGATTACTGGAGAGATATTTTACATTCTTTCTTCACATGAAGTCTTCTACTCTGGTATTTTGTATTTACGGCACAGCTCTAATCAGACTAGCCACAGGTCATTAGCCACACACGGCCAGTGGGCGCCATACCGAAGAGCCATGCTGAGGACCCCTGTACGTTTCCCTCACGTTCCTGGGAAAAACCTGTATTTTCCCATCATCAGCTATAAGTTACACTTCAGACCCTTACTTAGTTCAAGCTTGTCAGGGCTCTTGTTCGAATTTTCCACAGCTTTATAGTTTTTTGTCTGCTTGATGAATTGTTGAGAAAGATGTGTTAAAATGTCACAGTGCTTGTAGAATGTGCCGGTTTCTTCTCATCCTGCTCATTTTGGCTTTATTTCTTTGGAGTCTGTGTTGTGAGGTACATCCAGCTGTTTTGCCAACCTGGTGATTCCTTTGTCATTCACGATGACATTCTTTACTACTCACGGTGCTTGTTGACTTGAAAATCTGGTGGTTGTAGATGAACTTGGATTTCTTTGTGCTGTGTTCCTGGTGTGTCTTCCTCCCCTCTCACGTTCACACTTTTGAGTCTTTACTTATTAGATGTGGGTCTCATGTGCACAACAAATGTTTTTTCTTAACTCACCTGGTGACTAAGACAATCTTGTTCATTCCTGTTTTGCCCCACACGAAATCTTATTAAGAGATTTTTATTTTTTTAAGTTATTCTGCACTCAATGTGGGGCTTAAACCTACAATCCCAAGATCAAAAGTCACATGCCTTTTGGAGACTGGGCCAGCTAGTGCCCCCACAGCAAATCTTACTTAAAAACATTCCTTGGGGCGTTTAGGTGGGGCTCAGTGGGTTAAGCCTCTGCCCTCAGCTCAGGTCATGATCTCAGGGTCCTGGGATAGAGCCCCAAATCCAGTCCCTGCTCAGCAGGGAGCCTGCTTCCCTTCCTCTCTCTCTGCCTGCCTCTCTACCTACCTGTGATCTCTGTCAAATAAATAAATAAAATCTTTAAAAATAAATAAAAGAAAAAAAAGAAAAGCATGAATTTGAGTCCAGGCCTGTGTGTGTGACTCCAAAGTTCTTTCCATTACCTGGTTGGGAGAATCTTGGGGGACAGGGTGAGCTCAGGGAAGGTTTCCCCTGAGAGGTAGCATTTTGGGGCAGGTCCCAAAGGATAAGCAGGCATTTAACCCCCACACCAAGGGAGGGAAAGGTACTCTGGGCAGAGAGAATGGAGGCATAAGAAAGCTCCTTGTACATAAGTAGCAGCAGTCATGGCACCTCACATCTCTGGAGCTCTTACTCTGGCCCAGGAGCTGCTGTAAGCACTCATCAGGTGCCCCCTCCTCTCAGCCTCAGCACGTACTGACATTTTAGGCATTTTAGTTCTTTGCTATCGAGGCTGTGTTAGACGTTTTACCACTGCTGGATGCCAGTAGCCCCCTACCCCACTTGTGACAAACAAAAATGTCTCTGTCAAATGTCCTCTGGGGGTCACAATCATCCCAGGCTGAGAACCACTGCTGTCATCCTATGAGGGCTGAACTATTATTTCGATCTTACAGATGAGAAAATGTCAGTCGTCCACAGTTACACAACCAGGATGGTAATCCCAGGATCTGAACCAAGCTGCTTCTGGTAACCACTAAGGCATGGCAAGCTTCCTGCCTGGCCTCTGTGCTCACTGGGGGGCAGATAACAGCAGGAGACAAGAAAGGAGGAGTGAGCCAGAGACAGCTCAGGTGACAGAGCCTCTGACAAAAGTGAGGGACCAGGGGCTGTGGGAGGCCAGAGGAGGCTTGTTTGTTAATGCAGTGCAAGAGAGGACGGGTCCTATAGGCTTCCTAGAGGAAGTATGTCCACATGGCTACCTGGATGAGAAACAGGAATCAGTGTGGTGAGGAGGAGTGAGGGAGGGAGGGTCTTCAGGAAGAGAGGACGGCATGTGTAAACACACTGGCATTGGGTGGGACCTGCCAGAGCCACAGGAAGCTGAAAAGTCACCAGGGGCCTGGTTGCAAACACCAGGCTGAGGGACTCAACCTTTCCCTGCAAGTGCTGAGTGGCCACAGTCCTCTGCCCTCTCCGGAAGCCTCTGACACCAGCTTACAGTCTTTTCCACTGGATTATTAATGTGTTGCAATAAACGAAACATGAAGTGCTTGCAAAGCACCCATGAGGAACTTCTGCCCAAACCATGCCAGCTTGCTGGTGGATGCTAGAGGGACTGATCTGGTTCTCACCACCACCAATTCCTGCCGCCCCAGGGAAGTGACCTGAGGAACCAGAGCACCCCAGCCCCAAGCACTTACTAAGCACGGAGCCCTGATCTTAACACTTGACACAGGTTAACTCGCTGACTTCTTTAACCCAACTATGCTATCATCATCTCCACTGGACAGATGAGGACACTCAAGAACAGAGAGTTTTCATCACTTACTCAAGGTCACGCAACTAAGCAAGCAGTGCAGGGCATCAACTGGCAGGTAGGTTTTCACATCCTCTTTCTGTCCCTGACGCCCAGTTTGAGGTAAACCTTTTTTTTACCAATGTCTCAGCTGAAAGTATGTGGGTGGTGTTCCGACCTGCTCAAGTACTTAGTGAAAGAAACTTGCAAAGTAGGAGACTAAAACCAACACAGAAACACCTGAACCTGTGAACCAGATACTAGTTTTTCGGTGAGAAACCAATGTGCATCACAGCAGAATACCACTTAGATCAAGGTTTCTCACCTTTGGCACGGTTGTTTTGAACCAGATAATTCTTTACAGTGAGTCACCAGCCGTACACACTATGTTTGGAAGCATCCTTGGCCTCTACCTACCAAATACCAGTCACACCCTTCCCCTGCCTCCTTGTTGTAACAACCAAAAATGTCTCCAGAGAGTGCCAAGTGTTCTCTGAGGTACAAAACCATACCCAAATTGGGAATTGACTTACAGACTATCTATCAGTAGGTTGCCTGAGGTTTTCAAACTCTCACCCCACTCCTCACTTTAAAAGAAAAATTAGGGGTAACCTGGGTGGCTCAGTCGGTTAAGCATCTGCCTTTGACTCAGGTCATAATCCCAGGGTCCTGTGATCAAGCCCCGCATCAGGGCTCCCTGCTCAGTGGGAAGCCTGCTTCTCCCTCTCCTACTCCCCCTGCTTGGATTCTCTCTCTTGCTGTCTCTGTCAAATAAAAAAAATAAATAAAATCTGTAAAAAAGAAAGAAAGAAAGAAAGAGAAAAATAGACCTGGTCACCAAAGGAAAGCCATCCCTGATTATGAAAACTAAATGGGGTGAAAACTATGATAGTTTACTGCTTGGTGAACACTTTCTGTATTACCTCATTTATCTTCACCAATATAGGGCAGATTCTGCTATTACCCCCACATTACAGAGGAGGAATTTGAGATACTGCCTGGAAATGCAGAGTCCATGCCAACTGCTCAGTAAGTACTGATCTTTCCCCCATATCCTGGCTTGGAGCACTTGTAGCGTCTGGGTCCCTGCAGCTCCTGACGTCTGGTCCCTCCACATCAAGCTTCATCATCCTTATCTCCCCAGCCACGCCTGACACTCCTATGTCCCCCAGGGCAGAAGCCTCAGTCAATTACTAATGTATGAACCCGATGACCCGGGGTTCAACCCTCTTGACAGCTTCAGAAGCTCAAAGGTCCCTCATCACCCTTCAATTTCAATCCTCCGTATTAAGGACTCACGGGGGTTAGAGACCAGAGAATGTTGGAATATAACACGCGGGAGAGGAGGCAATTTGGGGGCTGGAAAGCGACTGAGGGGAGCAGGGCTCTGGCTGACTCTTGAGAGAATGCACCCTAACCCTGGGAACCTCCCATCTCATGGGTCTCACCTGCCCTCCATCCCGAGCTCTGCCTTCAACCCTGCAAGGCTGGAGGTGCGCGCACTTGTCACTGAGTCACACCGGTGCGTAACTGCTCACCGGGGTCACGCCCCGACCCGGGCACGCGCCTGGAGAAGCGCAAACCGCTCCTGTCATCTCCGCGCACGCACAACCCCGCAGCTGCACTGCCGTGGCTCCCACCGCGGGCGCGCACCCAATCTCACTCTCACGGGGGCGCGCGCAGAAGCCCACGCTGTGTCCCGGGCGACGAGGCCAATTCGGGCACCTGCGCGGCGCACCTGCCGTCTCTCTCCCTTGTTCACCCCTATTCATTTCTCCCTCCACCCCGACAACTCTCCACCCGCACCTCAAATCCTATCAGACTCTCATAAAGGCTGAAAACCTAAAAGACACCCATTGCGTCTTTACACTAAAGTACACAGCGCGAGATAACGTCTAAAAACCACACGCCCCACCTGTTGTTGCGCAGGCGCAGACGACGGACGCACCGGCCGGTCCTGGAGCACTCTGGGAGTCGTGGGCGGAGTGCGTGACGTCACCGCGAGGCTCTCAGGGTGTGAGCCCACTGGGTCTCGGAGCACTAGGCGCCTCGGGCCAAACCGCCCCACCGGCACCTGGGAGTCGTAGGCGGGTAAACCCAAAGCCTTCTGGGAATCGTAGTCCTTTCACCGCTTCCGCGTTTTCTCGGAGCCCGGACTTTCCTGCGCGGGTTCTACTCACGTGAGTGCTCCCTTCCTCTGCGCGCGGACCCTGGCCCTTTGTCATACTCTGGTGTAGGAGCTGAGGGTCTCCATATTACTCTCCCACGCATTCCGGTAGGCATCCGTGGAGATATGGCTCTCCTCCGTGATCCCCCAACGCATGTCTCTGGCGACCCTCGGGGCTAGAGTGATCTAAGCAGCTGGTGTCCCTGCCGATCCGCTTTGGACTCTGCCTGTGTTCGGACTCCTCGTTTCCACCCCCCAACCTAAGGGCGGTTCCTCCTTTATCCTGATTACTACCTAGAGTGATCAGGGCTGGCGTGGGGGGCGTCAGGCAGCCGTGGGAGCCCAGAGGAGGTGCCAGACCCAGCCCAGGGTTCAGGAAGGACTTCCAGAGCAAAGGACCTCAAAATTTACCATGCCCAAACAAAATTACAGATTCTCTGGCCTAAACCTACACCTCTCACAGTATTTGCTCAGTTTTCCTATTTCCCCCACCTCCTCTCCACGAAATGGTCCCACTGTCCTTCCAGTGCTGAAGCCAGAACCCTGAAGTTGTCCGTGCTCCCTGCTTCTCTCACCTACTGCCTCGCTCAACCAAGTCTTGTGTGTGTCGCTCCTAATCTGTTTCCAGAAGAGATCCAGAATCTGACCCCTTCTCTCCACCTCCACTGCCTCTGCTCAGCCGTAAGCCGCATTATTGTTCACCTGGATCATAGCAGGGGCCTCCTTACTGGTCTCCCCTTGCCACTCTCCACCCTCCATTCACACGCAGCAGCCAGAGGGATCTTGTTAAAATATAAATCAGATACTGTCGCTACACAGCTTATAACCGTCCAGTGGTTCCCATCTTGTTCAGGATAAAATCCAACCTCCTCACTCTGCCAGCCTCCAAGCCCTGCTCCTCTTCCCTCCTCAGCCATAACTCACTTTCCAAACAACTGAACCTGAACCTGCCCTGCAGGTCTTTGCTTCTGCTATTAAATCTGTCTGGAACGTTCTTTCCACCCTGATGTAATACCTGACTCCTTATCCTTCTGGCCTCAGCTCAGAGGATAATTCCTCCATATTGCTCCTCATATTTGTAAGGTATCTTGGTTATTTACTTGTCAGTGGTTTGGCTCTTCCAGGAGAACTTGGTGCCAGCAACCGACCCTGTTTTGATCACTGCTGTCCCAGTGCCTTATGCGTATTGGGTAGATGGGAGGCAATGAATGGTGTCTGTTGGATGGAGAATGAATAATGAACGCTTAAGCTGAGACTTGAAGGTGTCGAGCTTGCGCAAGTGCTGAGAGAGTAGTCCAGGCATTGGATGTACTCAGTGCTATCCAGGCCGCCTCCCTATAGGCAACGACCCGGCAAGCCAGCATCCACATGTAACCCGCCTCCCCTCTCTCCCTGTCCAGGAGAAGCCAACTCCTCCCAGCCCACCCGGAACCCGCCCCGCGATGCCCGCCCCGCAGTGCTCCTCCTGCCACGCGGCGCGCGCTGCCCTCCGCCGCCCGCGCTCCGGCCAAGCGCTGTGCGGGCCCTGCTTCTGCACCGCCTTCGAGGCCGAGGTGCTGCACACGGTCCTGGCGGGCCGCCTTCTGCCGCCTGGCGCCGTGGTGGCAGTGGGCGCCTCCGGCGGCAAGGACTCCACGGTGCTGGCGCACGTGCTGCGCGAACTAGCGCCGCAACTGGGCGTCTCGCTGCGCCTGGTGGCGGTGGACGAGGGCATCAGCGGCTACCGGGACGCGGCGCTGGCGGCCGTGCGGCGCCAGGCCGCGCGCTGGGACCTCCCGCTCACCGTCGTGGCCTACGCAGACCTCTTCGGGGGTTGGACGATGGACGCTGTGGCCCGCAGCACGGCCGGCACCGGCCGCAGCCGCGCCTGCTGCACCTTCTGCGGGGTGCTGCGGCGCCGCGCGCTGGAGGAAGGGGCGCGCCTCGTGGGAGCCACGCACATTGTCACGGGTGAGCGCAGGCACTGCAGCGGAGGGGTGAAGGCCGGCACCTAAAGGGGGCTGTGCACAGGCCCGATATCTGGTGGAGGAGATGCTGGGGGTACCCCGGGTGGAGGATGTCCACGAGGAGAAGCGGATACGCGTGCCCGCTGAAGGCACACGGGCGTAGCGCTCGTGTGGGCCGGGATGGTCGCGGCAAGCTTTTGAGTCACTGCCGTCACACTGGCAGCTAGAGGGGTGGAGGGGTACTCCCGTGGGCTGTGGTACCCTGCCTTTTAAAAAATGACGCTCTTTGTGTCCCCTTTCACAAAAGGAGGCCAGTGAAGTGGTACCACCCATCAGAAGCCAGCTGTATTCTGAAACGCCCCTGTCCTTGAACTGCTTTTCTCTGTTAGCCTCTCCTCTCTGATAACACTTACCCTCTCCCCGTCATTACTTCCACACGTGATTCTTGACCATTTACTGTGTAGCAGATAAAAACTTGGTAGCCCAGAGTGATACCTAGCCTCAGTTACCTCTTCTGTAAAATGGGGTTATTAATATCCAGGACCCAGGGTTGTTGGGAATTAGATGACTTATGTGTGAGGCACTTAGACCAGAGACTGGAAAATAGTAGACCTTACGCAAATGTCACACAAGACAGTCTCTGTGCCTGCTCTTCTCTCACACGCATATTTAAAACCTGAGAAGCTCTACTAAGGAAAATCGCATAGACTTTGCCAGTTTATAGCAGAAACACCCAGTGGAAGGAGAAAAGTAGGGGTTAGGAAGCATTTCCAGAGTGAGGCAAGACCTGAAGGCCATTCAGGTAAGCAGTGGAGGGTGGACAGAGGGTTGGATTCTGAGCAGAGGAAACAGCTTATGCAAAGGCCCTGAGGAGGGTTAGTATGGCCTATTGGAAAAGCCCTGAGAAGACCAGTGATTTACTGTCTGGATTATACAGACTCACATATAAGATGACATGTAAATCTTCCCTTACCTCCTTCCTGGTCTTTCTAAATGCGGTGATCTGCATTCCCAGAGGCTCAAGGCTCACTTGAGAATCTCCACTGTTTAATGTCATTTTGACTTCTGTGCAGTGGGAAGCACACTTCTGAGACTGAAATGGTATTTGTAGAGCAAAGCACTTTTGCTACTTCCTGAAAAGGCAACTAGCACAGGGCCTGGTTGGTAATAAGTGGGTGGCTAATGGCACCCCATGTTGCCCCCTGGGAGGCCATGTGTGTTCCCCTCTTGTTTCTCACGGTGACCACCTCCAGCCTCCACCTGGCTGGCCCAAGGTGCTCAGGGGCCTCCGTGGCCCTTTCTGGCCCCTCCCTGCTGCTCCCCACACCCCTTCTGTATCTCTCTGGGTCCTGGCTGCCGCATAGTGTCTGGGGTGTGAGGTCTCCATGGCCCGGTCACCCACTCTGCCACTTTCCACATCGCCGTCTCTCTCTGGGTCCTTGGGTTGGGGTCGACCGGGGTCCATGGCCCGGTCTCACACTCCTTACAGTTCTCCAGGCCCCCCCACGTCTGGCTGGGTCACCGCTGCCCCACGGTGGCGCCTCCGCCTCACCTGCTCCCCCTCTCTCCCCCAGGCCACAACGCCGACGACATGGCCGAGACCGTGCTCATGAACTTCCTGCGGGGCGACGCGGGGCGGCTGGCCCGGGGAGGGGGCCTGGGCTCGCGCGGCGAGGGGGGCGCCCTGCCGCGCTGCCGCCCCCTGCAGCTGGCCTCGCAGAAAGAAGTGGTGCTGTACGCGCACTTCCGCCGCCTTGACTACTTCTCCGAGGAGTGTGTCTACGCTCCCGAGGCCTTCCGCGGCCACGCGCGCGATCTGCTGAAGCTCCTGGAGGCGGCGCGGCCGTCGGTGGCGCTGGACCTGGTGCACTCGGCCGAGCGCCTGGCCCTGGCCCCGGCCGCGCGGCCCCCGCCGCCTGGCGCCTGCTCCCGCTGCGGGGCGCTGGCCAGCCGCTCGCTCTGCCAGGCCTGCGCCCTCCTGGACGGCCTGCAGCGCGGCCAGCCCCGCCTGGCCATCGGCAAAGGCCGCGGGGGGCGCGACAAGGAGGGGCCGCCAGGGCCACTACCCCCGCCGCCTAGCGACCCCGAGTCTGCGCCAGGCCCCGCCGCCGGGGAGTGCAGGGCAGCCTGTAAGGAGCGCTGCGAATAAACCCCCTTCTGCCCCGGGCTTCGGTGTCATGATGGACGGGACCAGCCAGAAGCTGAGGCTGGGACCCCTGGGTCTGAGGGAGGAGGGGCTGGGACAGGAACTCTTGGATCTAAAAGAGAAGAGAACTGAACAACTTCCCATTCCCAACCAGTGGGAATTAGGGGGCTGCTTACTTAGTACTCTGCCCAGTTCTGGGCATGCGCAGGGTAGTCCAAACCTTCTTGAGCACCTACTGTGTGTCAGCTCATTTTTAAAGGGCATGTTTTCCTTTTGGCATCAGGTGCAATTGTGTGATGCGGCTCAGGGTTTCCACATCTGGAGAGTTTGGGAACCAGGCCTCTGAGGACGGAAGCCTCACTTGATTTGGCAGGTGACTTGACTTGACACTTGACTTGGCAGTTGGGCTCTGGTCATTTCCAGTAACCATGATGCTTATCTCTGAGTGCTGTGAGCCCTGCCACGCCACAAGGTCTCATTTCATCCAAACCACACACCATCTCATTGGCCTGAAGCCCCCTAACTGCCTGAGGTCACCTAGCTGGAGAAGGACTGGGGGCTCCCATCCAAATCCACACCTGGAGCTCAAGACGGTGGACTTGCTCCCCACCCCCACCTGAATCTTTCCTGGTGTCTCTGTGTGATGGGTGAGGAGCAGCTGGGTGGGCCAGGGTCAGTGACCTAACCTCTCTGGTCTTTGGTTTTTCCTCCTCTGAAATGGAATCACACACACACACACACCCCATCGAAGCACTGTTGTGAGAATTAGAAGTGCTCAACACGTGGTGGCCAAGTTCGTCGGTCCTATTACATTTTGGCCACCAGGGGGCTTTGGGTTTCAGATTTGCTACCCCGTGTTTCTAGAAGTGTGTGAGCCCGGGAAGAGCTTCCTGCATTACCCCTGGGGAGAGACTTGGCATTCTCATTTCCCCTCCGAGTTCTGCTGGCTTGGTCGCTTGTCAGGAATGTCGTCCCTTTGCCATCTTCCTTCTCAAATCCTCCAGGGGACTTGTAGAAGCTTCCCTGACTCTCTCTTCTCACCTGCCCAGCCCGGGACATAAGGCTCTCTTCCCAAGTCCCAGCCCCTGGGGCCTGCCCTCATGTGTGGCCACCCACACTCTGGTTCTTGTTTTCCCTAACTGGAATGAGGTTTGAGGGCAGATCTCCCGCCCCACCAGATAACCAGCATCATTTATTCAGTATGTATGGAATCCCTAATGTGTGCAGGGACATTTCTAGACATTGTTGAAAAAACAACAAACAAAACCCTCTCGCTCAGGGCTCCTGGCTGGCTTGGTCGGTGGAGCATGCAGTTCTTGATATTGGGGTCGTGAGTTCGAGCCCCACATTGGGTGTAGAGATTACCAAAAATAAAAAATAAACTTAAAAAAAAATAAAACCGTCTCACTCATGGAGCTTCCAGTGTTGTGAGAGGGGGACACTAGACAAATCAGGAAGCCTGATGAAGGCTGCTATGAATAACAAAGCAGCGTAAGGGAAAGGGGTGTGAGACAGGTGCTATATCAGTTGAGGAGGTCAGGATTTGAGAAAGTGACTTCAACAGAGACCGAAATAAGGAAGATTTCTAGCTATGTTGGAGTATCTCGGGTCTGAACAACACTACCACTGAGAGCAACTGAAAAGAAAAAATGGATCTTTAACAAAGCAATCTCTTTGAAGACATCAAAGAGGTACCAAGGTGGCCAGGATCCCACAGAAGAGGCTCATATTTGCTGCAGGGGCTCGTTTCTGCTGAGTAATGGGCAGATAGCATGGGCTAAGAGGCTGGGGATCTGAGCGGAGCTTTCAACATTGTGATGGGACAAGAGACAGTATTGGAATCCGGGACTAGTGGGTGGGGATTCGAGGGGCCAGAATCGGGGGTGAAGGGATGAGTATTGAGGTCAGCCAGACACTATGTTCATATGTTCTCCTGGAGGGTTTCATGGAACCAGGTTAATAAATTGGATGCTCAGGGTCTCATAAAAAATAGAGGCCCGGTAAGCATCTGTTAGCACCCAAATAAGGTCACAAATTAGTAAGGGTCACCTAGGGGCGCCTGTGTTGCTCAGTGGGTTAAGCCTCTTCCTTCATCTCAGGTCATGATCTCAGGGTCCTGGGATTGAGCCCTGCATTGGGCTCTCTGCTTGGCGGGTAGCCTGCTTCTCTCTCTCTCTCTGCCTGCCTCTCTGTCTGCTTGTGATCTCTCTGTTAGATAAATAAATAAAAATCTTAAAAAAAAAAGAAGAAGAAGAAGAAGTAAGGGTCACCTAGAAGTAGACCCACCCACAAAAATACCAGAACCTAGCTTCAAACACTCAATCCCAGACCCGGTGAAGAAGGTCTCTACTTCACTTGCCAGAAAGCAGAAGTAGCTGCTGAGCCTATTTACCCTTATGTTGATTAAAATTGAATTTACGGACTCTTGGTTTCAGCTCAGGTCATGATCTCGGGGTCCTGGGACAGAGCGTCGTGTAGGGCTCCGTGCTCAGCAGGGAGTCTGCTTCCCTTCTCTCTCTCTCTCCCTCTGATCCTCTCCCCACTTATGTGCGCTGGGAGAGGGTCTCTCTCTCTCTCTCTCTAAAATACATCTTTTAAAATTTTTTATTTAATTCAAAACGCAGTTCTTGGTTACACTAAACCCATGTCAAGTGCTTCACAGTCACACACGGCCGGTGGCTGCCATACAAAACCATACAGACACACTCTTCCTATTGTCACAGAACCTTCCCTTTTGCAGAGAGAGCTGTTCTAGAGACTTCTAGAATCCAGGGGGGAAAGATACCCACCCAAGCCTCAGGAAATCTCTACAATTTTCATACAAAATACCTGACCTTCACTTTAAAAATCTGCCACGGGAAAGGACAAAATGATGGCATACCAAGAGAAAAACAGCATAGACATGACCACAGGGGATCTTGAGGGAGGAGTTTTAGGCGTGGACTGGAACC
This sequence comes from Neogale vison, assembly GCF_020171115.1. Lineage (NCBI taxonomy): Eukaryota > Metazoa > Chordata > Mammalia > Carnivora > Mustelidae > Neogale > Neogale vison. The sequence continues at coordinate 49,524,348 of NC_058097.1, read as the reverse complement.
GTTATCATCATGCTTAAGAAAATAGACAATAAAGTGGAAAATTTCATTGTTGAATCGGATTGCATTTTTAAAAACACCAGACAGGATCAAATCACCAATACGAGACTTACGCTCCTAATGTAAACAAGTATAAAACTGTATGTCGCGTGTGGGGCGGTTCACTGTCTCACTCCCCATGCAGGCTGTCTTCCCTGATGACCAACACCAGCCGCAAGTCCACTACCACCCACCTGGCCAGGTGCCCACAGAGGCAACAGCTGCTCAGAGAACTTTCTGGAAGCTCCCGCTTTGGGCTCCCATGTTGGCAGCTGCACATTCTCTGTAAACTCTGACATGCCCCCTACCCCCCCCACATGCACCTGTACTTCAGGTGAGCTATGGGGGAATGATGCTCTCTCTTTCCCCTCTTGCCCCCTCTGGAGACCTTCTCCCCAGTGATGACCAGGGAGGAGAAAGCTGAGCTCTTTTCACTGCAGAACAGGTGTAACCTGTCACGGGGGCCCCTCCCCTCACACTTCTCACTCACGTTGCATTTCGCCCCCCCTCAGAATATGGATGTGGGGTGTCCCTGTCTGCTCAGGATTCTTGGACCACTCTCTCGGAGCAGGAGCGTCTGGGGGCCAGGATTCAGGACTGAAACTGAATCTTTTCTGCATTCTGGCTCTTAGCCCAGACTTGGTCAGACACGAAGCCTCCAGAAAGCAAGGCTGAACCCAGGCTCATCTGCAGGGGTCCCTAAGGCCTGCCCACCACTAGCACCGAGAGCTGGGGCCCTGGCTCCGGTCCCAGACTTGCCTGTGATATTTGCAGGTTTCTGCTGTCAGTTTGAACTCAGGACCAGTGTGTGGCTCGTTCTTGTTTCCCTGGGCCTGATAAGTCACTCATCTTCAGAATGAGTCCTAACCTCAGTATTTCCTTTAGCTCCATGAGGCCTCCCCTGTGGTACTTACTGGATCTTCCCTCCTTACCCACCACTGTTTCCCCCAATCTCGAGGCCTGACTGAGACCTGAATATTTACCTTTCATATAAAATGAAGGAAAACTTAGAATTTATCTCTGTGACCCACCGGCTCCCAACATAAAATCTCAACCTGGCTTCTGATGTTTCTTTCCTTCAACGGAGCTGAATCAGAGCTAGCCATGGCACCAGGCACAGAGCAGGATCACAAATCATGCTGTCATCGAGTTCCCTGGCGGTACAAGGAAGGGATTAAACGCAGGAGCAGGGACACCTGGGTAGCTCAGTTGGTTAAGCGTCTGCCTTCAGCTCAGGTCATGATCCCTGGGTCCCGGGATCAAGTCTCACATCAGGATCCCTGCTCAGCAGGGAGCCTCCTTCTCCCTCTGCCTACTGCTCCCCCTGCTTGTGCTCTCTATGACAAATAAATAAAATCTTTTTTAAAAAGCACAAGCAAATATCAACGTGAGGGGAGGAAAGTGAGGGGAGGAAGGGGAGGAATGGGACCCAGAGAAGGTTTTCTGGAGGGCATGAAGGCAGAGTCAGCCCTGGGGGGCAAGGCATCCCGTGTTCTGTGAGAAGTGCATTTTGTCTCTGACGTTAACTAAGCCCCCAGCATGAGGAGGTTCTCATAGGAAAAGGGAACGCTTGGCCAGTACCTCTGCCCCTAGGACAGAATATCCCACCAGTCCCATTCCCCAGCCCTCCTGTCTGCATCTGAGGCGGCACAGGGATCTGCCTCCAGGGGGCGCTCCACCTACAATGCCAGATCTGGAGACCTCCCCGCCCAAGGGTTGGCTCTGTCCGTGGTTCTGGAGCAAAGCTGGGTGAGTTCAGGACCCCCCAACTCTGCCAAGGACCCCAATCCACAGGCACAAGTTCCCGAGCTCTAGGCCAGCAGGGCACCTAAGTTGGAGCGGTTTCCGAAAGGCTGGGTCCCTCCTGGCAAGGAAGATCCAGAAGAAGTGGTGGGAGTGGGCTGGGCTCATCTCTGTGCTTTTCCCCTCAGCCCTCATTCTTTGGACGTCGTGGTGCCAGCCTGGCGAAGAGACAAAGAGGAGGTCTTCTTTGGGGTCTTCTTTGACGTTCCAGATTATGCTCATGCTGCTGGCCTTTGACCCAAACTATTTTTTTAAAATATTTTATTTATTTATTTGAGAGAGAAAGAGAGAGAACATGCCCACAACAGCAGAGGAGAGCAGCAGAGGGAGAGGGAGAAACAGGCTCCCCTCTGAGCAGGGAGTCTGTCAGAGGACTTGATCTCAGGACCCCAGAATCATGCCCTGAGCTGAAGGCAGATGCTTAAAGACTGAGCCACCCAGGCACCCTGGACCACACTTACACTAGCAAGTCTGTGCCCAGATCTCCCCTCGAGTAGAGGATAGGAAAAAGTGGGTGTTCACTGGATCTCCTCCTGTGCCAGGCTCAGGGCTGTGCCTTTCTGCACATTGCCCCACTGAACCTTCACGACCACCCCTAGAGAGGACTGGCTAACAATTCTCATCTGGCAGAGTGGGAAATGAGACTCGAAGTGGTAAGCAACCACCACAGGGTCACACACCGTTGATGAATATTTGGAGGCTGGACTCGTGACCCACACATGCTTGAGGCCATAGAGAGGGATACCTTAATCCATGGCACTCTGTTCCCAGAAAAGGAGATGATGCACGGTGGGGAGGTGTCTTATTTATAAGGGATAGGACTTATCTTATCAGATAAGGACTATCTGACAGTAGTCCAGGACTGATGGCAGCCACAGACAGCAGGAGAGACCTCCATAGGAGGGGGAGTCTAAAGGAATCAACATCATGTCTCCAAGGACCAGCCCCTATGCCATCTTCCAACTGGTCCAGGAGACTCTGCTGCTAATGAACATGCAACATGCTCACGAGTATTAACAGTGGATTTCACTTTGCATTTGCAACCAGAATGTCCCTAGAAGAGGAAGTTCCCCAGAGAACTTCATATCTTAGGGAAGTTACCAAGCTTATCAGGCCACCACTAAGAATTAAGATCTCAGTGTGACCTGCAGAGAGGTCGTTTTTAGGCCAACTATGGAGAACAGGGGACTGAGGAAGAAGCTGGGCATGAGTGGGAAGAATGTGCAGGAATTTATTAAAAAAAAAAAAAAACAACAACTCTGGGACACCTGGCTGGCTCAGTTTGTGGAACATGCAGCTCCTGATTTCAGGTGTATGAGTTTGAGCTCCAGTTTGGGTGTAGAGATTACATAAAAATAAAATCTTAAGAAAAAAAAAAACCCTCGTATCATCTTCTACCTGTCAGAAATATGAGAGGGCACCTGGCTGGCTCAGTCAGAAGAGCATGTGAGTTTGAGCCCCATGTTGGCTGTAGAGATAACTAAAACAAAATAAACTTTCCCCCAAGAGGTTTTATTTATTTACTTGAGAGACGGAGAGAGAGAGAGAGAGTGAGCAAGGAGGAAAGGGAGAAGCAGGCTTCCCTCTGAACAGGAAGCCTGATTCGGGGCTCTATCCCAGGACCCCAGGGACAAGACAGGAGAGGACAACCTGAGCCAAAGACAGACGCTTAACCAACTGAGCCATCGAGGTGCTCCTAAAACAAAATAAACTAAAACAAAACAAAACCAAAACGAAGAAACAACAAGTGTTGGAGAGGCTGTGGAGAAAAAGGAGCCCTCCTGCACTGTTGGTAGGAATGCAAGCTGGTGCAGACACTGTGCAGAACAGTATGGAGTTTCCTCAAAAAGTTAAAAATAGAACTACCGTGGTATCCATAATCACACTGAGTATTTACCCCAAGAATACAAAAACACTAATTCCAAAAGGTATATGTTTCGGAATTTACCTACATTTACTGCAGCATTATTTACAATAGCTAAATTATGGAAGCAGCCAAAGTGTCCACTGGTAGGTGAATGGATAAAGAAGATACAGGATATTAGCCATAACCTTCTAATAATCTTCCAATAATCTTCCAATACAGTGGAATATTAGCCATACACAGGAATGAAATCTTGCCTTTTGCAACAACATGTATAGAACAACATGTATAGAAAGTACAACGTTAAGTGAAATAAGTCAGGGAAAGACAAATGCCATATGATTTCACTCATATGTGAAATTTGAGAAACAAAACAAATGAACAAAAAAGAGACAAACCAACAGACTCTTAACTATGGAGAACTGAAGGGAGTGGCATTAGGTGGGGGGATGGATAAAATAGGAGAAGGGGATTAAGAGTATGCATACATGATGAGCACTGAGTAATGTACAGAACTGCTGAATCACTATATTGTACAGCTGAAACTAGTATGACATTAACTATACTGGAATTTAAAAAAAATAGTGTCATTTAGGCCAAATCCCAAACTGGGACTTAACACAAATCCTAACTGCAGTTTCAGTCTCCTATCACCAGGGCTCAGGAGTGCAGGAGCAGCTGGCTCCAGGAGTCCCAGACAGATGGGTTCAGCCACTCCAAAGGTAGAGACACAAGCGGTAGTGAAACAAGGCAGGAATTTACTCTAGGGAGGCCAACACTGGGACCACAGTGGACTAATGTCTCCAAGACTGTCTTCAGAGTGCTGAAAATCTTCCCAAGTTTATATGAGGAAAATGTAGGCAGCGCCGGGGTGGCTCAGTCGGTTAAGTGTACAACTTGATTTCAGCTCAGGTTATGATCTCAGCTCAGGTTATGACCTCAGGGTTGTCTGATTGAGCCCCACATTGGGCTCCACGCTCAGCACAGAGTCAGCTTGAGATTCTCTCTCTCTCTGCCCCTCCCTCCCCACTCCCACCCATCGCACACACTCGTGCTCTCTCTCTCTTTAAAAAAAAAAAGAAAGAAAGAAAGAAAGAAAGAAAGAAAGAAAGAAAGAAGGGGGGGCCTGGGTGGGTCAGTTGTTGGGCATCTGCCTTCGGCTCAGATCATGATCCCAGCATCCTGGGATCGAGCATGTCAGACTCCCTGCTCGGCGGGGACCCTGCTTCTCCCTCTCCAGTTCCCCTTGCTTATGTTCCTGCTCTTGCTGTCTCTCTGCCAGGTAGATAAATAAAATCTTTTAAAAATACAATAAAAATTAAAAAGAAAAAAAGAAAAGAAAGTACGTGAGGAAGAGCAGTGGGGACATGCTGTTAGGCAAGATAGGTCTGGTGGATGGTTGTCTTGGGGTCAGACCTACTGGGTCTCGCTGGCTCAAGGCAGTGCTTATTGGTTGAGGGGGTAGTTTCACTTCCCATCACGATGCTCCCCCCTCCTCCAAGGTCTCTCGCCTGAGTTCAGAGATAAGCTGGAATGAAGAACTTAATCAATTAGAAAGTACAGACTGAGGCAGCGCCTGGGTGGCTCAGTCTCGTGAAGGGTCCTATTCTTGATCTCAGCTCAGGTCTTGATCTCAGGGTGGTGAGTTCAAGCTCCAGGCTGGGCTTCATGCTGGGCATGGAGCCTACTTAAAAAAAAAAAGTACAGACTGAGGTCAAAGTAGAGGTGGTTGACATCCTCTGTCATTCCCCAGAGACGCAGTCCTAGCTGGTCAGTCAGGAATTTTCTGATCAGCACCAAAGAGTCTGCCACAAGGGTCCCTCCATCCCCCAAAGGAAGATGAGGTAATCTTAGGAGGACGCCCCTTACCTTCACCTCTCCACACAAGAGAAAGCAGCCTAGCCTGGACCAATCCTTTTCTCGAGCTATAACTTTCTTGCCCTACCTCCTTCTAGAAAAATTTCCATTTTGTACTTTAATTAAAAGCTTAATGTCAGGCACTTACGATCAGAAAAGCTCATTGGGCACCGGCATGACCATGCTGCTGGGAAAGTTTCAGCTGCTTTCATTTTAGTGCTTTCTTGAGAAAAAAAAATAATAATAACAAGTTAGTTCAACTTTACAGGAGAGGCGAGAATGAGCTCTTTCTTCTGTCCAGGCTCTGAGCCGCGGTGCGTGCAAGGACTCAGGGGCGAAGGACCAGCCCCTGGACACAAGGTGAAGTGAAGAGGCAGGGCCTCCAGGGGAGGGATCTCAAACTGCACAGCCGTGGGCTGAACAACACAGAGGTTGTAAGGAAGAAAGCAGAGAGAAGTGCAGATGAGCGGGGCCAAGGAACAAAAATTCCACCGAGTAAATCTGAGAATGTAATTAGCTTTATTCAGTGACTCCTAAATTGGGCAGCATTCCATCCCGTAAAGAGACAGGCACTCTGAGGGGCTGCATGTAGGTTTTTATAGGCAGGAGGGTGGGGCAAGGGAGTTATTACCAAAAGAAAAGATTTTTTTTTTTTCAGGTCGGGCCATCTTTTGGGGGAAGCTCTCATCCTGCTGGTGACCTCATCAGGGCTGATCAGGAAATTTCAGATCCTCTGTTGAAAGGTCACATTTCTGGGAGAGGTTGAGACTGCTGTTACTCTTGGTTTGCTCAGTTGTGGGGGCAAGTGTCTCCACTTTGGGTCCGTGGTTTCTTTTCCAACAGTAGCTAGGAGGGAGGATGTGATGGACTTTAAAAGCCGGGGGGCAGCCAATGCTCGTGATGTATTGTCTAAGGCTAGAGAGCCTTGAAGGCGGTTGTGCAGGAGATACGGGGTCAGCTCTCTGGCTGCTGGACACATCGCTGGGGGGCCCATCTGTAAGACAGGGAAGGGACTGGAGGTCAGGAGGTGAAGGAATGTGCTGGAAGAATTGACAGGTACAAGTGGGATGAGGAGAAGACTCCACAGAGATGATAAGAGGCACATATGTCATGAATCAAACACCAGGCTGAGCAACTGGTCTTTCTTTCCCTGGTGGGGGGGCTCTGAAGAGCTCTGGGAAGGAGAATGACCCCAGCAGGTTGCTACCCTGTGCTCCGGTCCTGGTCATCCCAAGCCTCAGGGTAACTTGCCAATTATTTTTCTGTCCAAAGAAGAGAGAGCAGTAGGTACTGAGCACAGGTAAGGCAGTTGAGATGGGACTTTTGTTGGTTGTGTTAATTTCTTTAATGTCCACAACCACCTCTGAGGCAGAATGCGCGATCTCTGATTTACAGAACGGGAAACTGAGGCACGGAAAGATGAAGTGACTTCCTTGGCAGCCTACATGAGAGCCCAAGTCTGCTCCACCTGGGGACGCTCGGCCAGTCCTTCCTGTTCATATTGCCGCAGGGGTTCACATGCTTTGCTGATTAGTGCCTGACTTCTCCTCTGCCCCAGGAGAATTGCCCTGCAATTCCTCAGGCCAAGCTCTAAGCATCCTCATTTGTTGTCTTGATCTCTGAGTACTCGCTGGTGCTGGCGCTCTCCTCATCCTTAGGCTCCCTCAGCTTCATCCTGTGAAAGCTGAAGGAGGCGTAATGGAGCTCCTGTTGCTCCCCTGAGGGAGGGTCATCCCCGGTAGGGGTTGCTTGGGTTGGGGGGCTGCCTGGACAGGACTTTTGCCTGGAACCCTGAAGAAAGGAGAAACAAGGGAGTCAGAAAAGGAATAAGGCAAGTATGGGATAATGGGTCATTCATTCAGTCATTCATTCATCCTCCTATTCACAGACACTTCCTATGAATCCAACGTTTCACTCATCCATTTAAAATCCTGTAATGCTGGGGCGCCTGGGTGGCTCAGTCAGTTAAGCGTCTGCCTTCAGCTCAGGTCATGATCCCAGGGTCCTGGTCCCAGGACTGGGTCCTGCATCGGGTTCCCTGCTCAGCAGAGATCCTGCTTCTTCCTCTGTCCCTCCCCTGACTCATGCTCTCTCTCAAATAAATAAAATCTTAAAAAAAAAATAAAATTCTGTAAGGCAAAAAGATAGATAAAATAAAATTCTGTAATGCTACGACTGATTAGGCCATATTAAAAGTTAACTAATCACATTTAATCCCCACAATGTGAAGGATACTGATTTCCCCCATTTTACAGATTAGGGAGACTGAGGTGGGGGAAGGTAAAGTAACTTGCCCTCTAGTCACCAGCAGAGCCAGGAACAAAATGAGTTCTGTTGTGTTATTGGAAATAAAAAGGGGAAGAAATACTCGGACAAAATAAAGATAAAATTCCCAGAATTGAAGAAAGATAAAACCAACGCAGCTGAAAAGGGCCCCACAAATGGAAGATTTTAAAAAGAGCAAAGGAGGGACACCTGGATGGCTCAGTGGGTTAAAGTTCTGTCTTCGGCTCGGGTCATGATCCCAGTGTCCTGGGATCGAACCCCAAATAGGGCTCTCTGCTCAGTGGGGAGCCGTCTTCCTCCTCTCTTTCTGCCTGCTTCTCTGCCTACTTGTGATCTCTGTCAAATAAATAAAATCTTTAAAAAATAATTTAAAAATTAAAAAAAATTTAAAGAGCAGGGAAACCACATACCCTAATACAGCATACAGCACAGTAAATCTTAAGAATACCAAAACTGGGGGCACCTGGGTGGCTTAGTGGGTTAAGCGACTGACTTCAGTTTGGGTCATGATCTCAGGGTCTTGGGATCAAGCCCCCGCATCGGGCTCTTTGCTCAGAAGGGAGCCTGCTTCTCCCTCTCTCTCTGCCTGTCACTCCCCCAGCTTGTGTGGGGCACTCTGTGCTCTTTCTCTGTGTGTGTGTCAAATAAACAAACAAAATCTTAAAAAAAATATATCAAAACCGAAGAGAAAAATGTAAAAGTTTCCAGTGACAATGAGTGGATCGCTTAGAAATGTGCAAGATTCATAAAGACATAAAATTTCCTTTTCTTTTTTTTTCCTTTTCTTTTTTTTGAGATAGAGACAGAATGCATGTATGCAAGCAGGGGGAGGGGCAGAAGGAGAGGGAGAGAGAATCTCAAGCAGATTCCCCAGTGAGCACAGAGCCTGACATGGGGCTAGATGTCACGATCATGAGATCATGACTGAGCTGAAATCAAGAGTCAGAAACTTAATCACCTGAGCCACCCAGGTGTCCCTAGACATAACCTTTCTTAACCGTGACACTGGGTACAAGAAACAAGAGAGTACAGTGTTGAAAGAGTTAAAGGAAGAGGGTGCATGGCTTGCTCAGTGGGTAGAGCTTGTGACTCTTAATCTTGGGGCTGCAAGTTTGAGTCCCATGTTGGGCATAAAGATTCCTTAAAGGATAAATAAGATAAAATAACAAAGCATTGAAGGATCATCAGTTTGATCCTAGAAATTATATCCTGCCAAATGAAATTCAAGTGTAGGAGCATGAAAAAAAACTTCAAACACACAAGTCCTCAGAAGTCTTAACACAAGAAAATCCATATTGAAAGCATATTGGGAGGAAGAATTCAAATAAAAGTAACAAAACCTGAAAATGCTGCAATAAATATGGGGTACAAAGGTGACAAAGTACCCCAGTAAAATGTGTGGTTGTATCTTAAAAGACCAAATTTAAAAATGTTAAGTATGTTCACAATAACCCATAATGAAAAATGAAGATCTAGAAAAAGCACCAACATCTTGGAAAGTGGAGGGAAAGGAGAACAAGAGATATATAAAAGAACACTAAAGATTTTGTTGGATATAAGAGAGATATATTAATTTTTTAAGAAATGAGAAAATGGAATATTGAAAAAAATGGAACCTAGAGTATAGAGTATTTCTAAAATATGTGGGCTCACAACCCTGAGATCAAGAGTCACAGGCTCTTCCTACTGAGCCAGAAGGTGCCCCGTGATAATTTTTAAATCAGAAAAAAAAAAAAAGCCTGTTAAAATGACCAACAGACACATGAAAAAGTGCTCAATATCATTTGCATCATGGAAATACAAAGCAAAAACCACAATGAGATACCATCTCACACCAGTCAGAATGGCTAAAATTAACAAGTCAGGAAACAACAGATGTTGGCAAGGATGCGGAGAATGGGGAACCCTCCCACACTGTTGGTGGGAATGCAAGCTGGTGCAGCCATTCTAGAAAACAGCATGGAGGTTCCTCAAAATGTTGAGAATAGGGGCACTTGGGTGGCTCAGAGGGTTAAGCCTCTGCCTTCGGCTCAGGTCATGGTCTCAGGGTCCTGGGGTCAAGCCCCGCATCAGGTTCTCTGCTAGGCGAGGAGCCTGCTTCCCCCCCCCCCTCTCTCTCTGCCTGCCTCTCTGCCTCCTTATGATCTCTAAATGATCTCTTTAAAATGTTTTTTTAAAAAGGTTGAAAATAGAGCTACCCTATGACCCAGCAGTTGCACTACTGGGTATATACCCTAAAGATACAAATATAGTGATCCAAAGGGGCACATGTACCTGAATGTTTATAGCAGTAATGTCCATAATAACCAAACCATGGAAAGAACCCAGATGTCCATCAACAGATGAATGAACAAAGAAGATGTGGTATATATACACAATGGAATACTATGCAGCCATCAAAGTAAATGAAATCTTGCCATTTGCAGTGGCGTAGATGGAACTAGAGGGTATTATGTTAAGCAAGATAAGTCAGAAAAAGACAATTATCATATGCTCTCTCTGATATGAGGAATTTAAGAAACAAAACAGAGGATCATAGGGGAAGAGAGGGAAAAAAAGCAAGAAGAAATCAGAGAGGGAGACAAACCATAAGAGACTCTTAATCGTAGGAAACAAACTGAGGGTTGTTGGAGGAGTGGGGGTGGGAGGATGTGGTAACTGGGTGATAGGCCTTAAGGAGGACATCAGATATAATGAGCACTGGGTGTTATATAAGACCCATGAATCACTGAGCTGTACCTATGAAACCAGTAATATAATACATGTTAATTTTTTTAAAAACCTGTTAAAAATACTTCAATGTTGGGGCACCTGGGTGGCTCAGTGGGTTAAAGCCTTTGCCTTCGGCTAAGGTCATGATCCCAGGGTCCTGGGATTGAGCCCCGCATCAGGCTCTCTGCTTGGCAAGGAGCCTGCTTCCCCTTCTCTCTCTGCCTGCCTCTCTGCCTACTTGTGATCTCTGTCTGTCGAATAAATAAATAAAAATCTTTAAAAAAATACTTCAGTGTCTATATACAAATTATTAGAACTAACAAGGGAGTTTAGGGGTGCCTGGCTAGCTCAGTTGGTGGACCATGCACCTCTTGATTTCAGGGTTTGTAAGTCTGAGCCCCACAATGGGTGTAGAGATTACTTAAAAATAGAATCTTTAGGGGTGCCTGGGTGGCTCAGTGGGTTAAGCCTCTGCCTTCGGCTCAGGTCATGATCTCAGGGTCCTGGGATCGAGCCCCACATCAGGTTCTCTGCTCAACAGGGAGCCTGCTTCTCCCTCTCCTCTCTGCCTGCCTTTCTGCCTACTTGTGATCTCTGTCTGTCAAATAAATAAATAAAATCTTTAAAAAAAATAGAATCTTTAAAAAAAACTAACACGAGAGTTTAGCGAGCTGGAAGAATATAAGATCAATATATTTGTAATTGCTTTTCACGTGTTGCTGCGTCTACAGAGAGAACAAAGACAATTCTCAGCATCCAGACCAGCACCCCAAAGAGCTGGGTGTCACTGGGAAGAGACGAACATTTACAGTGGAACCCCCGAAGAACTCTGCATGGGTGTTCAGCCACACCACGGTAGAAAGTAGAAGGAGAAGCTGCATGGACACATTAAGGAACTGGCTACTGTTGACTCTTTCACCACCTACTACCCACACTCCTTGTGACACAGACATCTGTGACCAGAAAACAGAGTCTGAGTGTGCTCACTTTCCTACCACTGATTCAGGAGACTGAGTCACTTACTGAAATATGAAATCTCTTAGAGGAAATATATGTCTGCAGAGGATGCAGTACCTGAAGGCCAAAAGGATGAGTTGATTCTTGAAGAAAATGATATTACATTTGCATCAAATTCAGCTACTTTGATTCAGCTAGCCATGAGGTTTAAAAACAAGAATATCACAAATTTTTCAGACGGTATCCCTCTGTAAAACTGTGGTGCAGCAGGGTTATGAGTAGATCTAAAAATGCTCCAGCTACCAAACCAATAAGAATCTAAATGACACACTATTTGTAATTTTTTTAAATTCTAAAATGCTTTATATAAATTTTTTGAAGTTTATTATTATTATTTTAGTAATCTCTACACCCAACATGGGGCTCAAACCCATGACCTGGAGATCAAAAGTTGCATGATCCTCCCATTAAGACAACCAGGTGTCCTAACGCTTCATAATTTTTTAAGATTTTATTTATTTATTTGACAGACAAAGATCACAAATAGGCAGAGAGGCAGGCGGGGGGTGGAGGGAAACAGGCTCCCTGTTTAGCAGAGAGCCTGGTGTGGGGCTTGATCCTAGGAGCCTGAGATCATGACCTGACCTGAAGGCAGAGGCTTAACTCACTGAGCCACCCAAGTGCCCCGCTTCATAATTTTTTTTAAAAGATTTATTTATTTATTTGAGAGAGAGAGAGCCTGTGTGCATGTGTGTGAGAGCTGGGGTGGGGGGAGGAGGAAAGGGAGAAAGAGTTAGGGGAATACTCCACGCTGAGCACAGAGCCTGGTGCAGGGATCAATCTCATGACCCTGAGATCCTGACTTGAGCCAAAATCAAGAGCTGGCTGCTCAACCGACTGATCCACCCAGGCATCCCAACACTTCGTAAATTTTTTTAAAAAGATTTAAAGATTTTATTTATTTATATATTTATTTATTTGACAGACAGAGGTCACATGCAGGCAGAGAGACAGGCGGGGAGGGGCGGGGGGGGCGGAAGCAGGCTCCCTGCTGAGCAGAGAGTCCCATGCAGGACTCGATCCCAGGACCCTGAGATCATGACCTGAGCTGAAGGAAGAGACTTAACCCACTGAGCCACCCAGGCACCCCAAATTTATAACAAATGTTTTCATTCTGTGTATCATTGATGAATGATCAGAAGATGCACTTTTTAAAAGATAGCGTTTGTAGTACTAACAAAGCTGGTTATTAAGAAAGTAAAATAAAAGTTTGCGAGACCTGTCTGAAAGAATTCTACATCTTTCTTGGAAAAAACTGAAACTAATATCTGTTTTTATGGGCAAGAAGACCGGAATTTATAAATAAGTAAATTCTTCCCAAGTTGATCTACAGATTCAATGTAATTCCCATAAAAACACCAATAGGAGGACTTTTTGGAATGTGATAAACTAGTTGTAATGTTTAAATAGATTGGCAATGGGGCAACTGGGTGGCTCAGTCAGTAGAGCATGTGACTCTTGGTCTCAGGGTTGTGAGTTTGAGCTCCATATTAGGTATGAGTCTACTTTAAAAAAAATGAAATAAAGGGGACACCTGGATGGCTCAGTCATTTAAGTGTCTGCCTTCAGCTCAGGTCATGATCTCAGGGTCCTGGGATAGAGCCCTGTATCAGGCTCCCTGCTTGGCGGGAAGCCTGCTTTTCCCTCTCCCACTCCCCTTGTTTGTGTTCCCTCCCTCGCTGTCTCTCTCTCTGTCAAATAAATGAATAAAATCTTAAAGAAAAACGATTTTATTTATTTATTTTTCAGGGAGAGAGAGCACAAGCAAGGGTAGTGGAAGAGGGAGAAGCAGGCTTCCCACTGAACACAGAGCCCAACATGGGGCTCCATCCCAGGACTCCAGGATCATGACCTGAGACCAAGCAGACATTTAACAACAGAGCCACCCAGGTGCCCCAATAAAATCTTTTTTTTTTTTTTTAAGAAACTATACTTGAATATCCTTCTAATCCTAGGGTAAGAAAGATTTTCTTAAATGAGACCCAAAGTCACTCAACAGAAAGGAAGAGATTGTTGAATATGGTTATATTACAATTAAGAACTAACCTTCATCAAGGTCACCTTTAAAAAGTGAAGACAAGTTACTCACTGGAGAAGATATTTACAATGCATATAATGGAGGAAAAGTAGTGTGAAAATGTATAAAATTCTCCAATAAATTCAATAACAAAGTCGAACACCCAATAGGAAAATGGGCTGCTGATGGGACCAGGCATTTTAGAGAGGAGGTGTTCATATACCAGTGAAGGCAGAGACATTTTCATCCTCATTGACAACCAAAGAAATGCAAATCAATACCAGAGTGAGATAGTGAGATGGAAAAAAATTAGAAAACCAAGCGCTACAGAGATTATAGACCAACAGCATCTGATAGGCATAGATGGATGTATAAACGGATGCGTTTGCTCTGGAAAACCTGGTCAATCAGAATATTCACATACCCTCCCACCTAGTAGCTAAATTCTTATGTAACAATGAAGAAAAACTCTTCCATGTGAATGCAATGAGATATGAACCATAAATCTGGAATAATTCAAATGTCCAGCAACAGGATCTTAAGCAAACGACATAATCATAAAATGAAACAGACAGCGGCAATGTCCCGCAACACAAATGATTCTCCATGATGTAACTCACGGCTCTGGGTCTACAAAAGCAAGTCCTAGAAAAATGCACAGAATGTTGACAACAGTGCAGAAGCAATGAAACTAAACAGCGGCTCTTTCAGGCATATGTCCATGGGATAACGCTAGCAAAAAAAGACTCAGCAGTGGTTCCTGGGGATGGGGTCACAGAGCAACCTGAGTGTATGGAAGTTAGGGTCAGTGTTTGAGGTCTTCAGTTGGATAGTAGGGTCACAGCTGCTTATCATATCATGAACAAAAGGAGTAAGCACAAATGAACAATGCTTATTCCTGCAATAAGGGGTTGGTCACGAATCAAGCATTTTGGATAACTCCATTTAGAGCGACATGGGTGCAATTTTGTAAGAGGTGAGAGGGGACATGTTGCACATGGAGTGAGAGACCACTGCAGTCCCCTGCCCGCAAAGACGTCACAAATACAACAGGGCAGAGACAATCAAAGGCAGTGATGTTGTGTAAGGTGCCCCTCAAGACAGGGATAGACATGGAGCTCTCTCTATGAGAAAGAGACACAGACTCGGGCAGGGAGGGGGATGGCAAAAGCTTCCCTGAGCAGACGTTGTTGGTACTGGAGCTAGAATGGCGATCACAAGAGGTGGTCTGGTGGAAACAGGGACAGGAGTTTGGAGGAACTGTACATGCAAAGTCTCCAAGTCGTAGGGGAGCAGGTGTGTATGGAAACCATGAGAAAGCCAGTGTAGCTGGACCACAGCAGGACCAAGGCTGGAGTGGCCATCGGGAGACTGCTAGAGGGATTTTAAATATCAGACCAAGGAACATGACTCAATTCTCTAAACAACATCATTGAAACTCCCAAATGGCTGGAAAGCAATAGAGTTTGGGAGAGGTTCCATTAGGCTGTATCTAGAAAAGGCCGATCAGCGGGGATGGAACAAGAGGTGACCAGAGGGCCACTGGGTCTGGGAGATGAAGGTGAAGAACAGAAGGGAGGTCAACTCCCAGGCATTCTTCCAGGAGACCAGGGCAGAGCAGGGGGTGGGGAAACGCTGGGAGCCCCATCTGGACTCGGAAGGAACAAGCCCAACAAACCCCCCAACTGCATGAGAGGACGCCAGCATCACTCACCCAGGCCACTGTACCCATGACAGGATCTTCATAATCCAGGCCCTCTCGGCTCCCGGATGCTTCCTTCCTGCGGGCTTTCACTCTAAGGGGAGAAAGCAGCACGCTGCAGCCATGGTTCAGACTCACATGGGCTGGCTGCCCGCTCCCTGGTGAGAGGGCATCCGGACCCCGGAACCAACCTCAGACCTTCCTGACCTGCATGTAAGCACTACGTCCCCCTGGGTGAGCAGAGGTTTGGCTGGACCAGCTTCATCACTAAAGATGCCCCTAACACTGGGGCGCCTGGGTGGCTCAGTGGGTTAAAGCTTCTGCCTTCGGCTCAGGTCATGATCCCAGGGTCCTCGGATTGAGCCCTGCGTTGGGCTCTCTGCTCTGCAGGGAGCCTGCTTCCTCCCCCCCCCCCTCTGCCTGCCTCTCTGCCTATTTGTGATTTCTCTCTCTGTGTCAAATAAATAAAATCTTAAAAAAAAAAAATTAAAAAGATGCTCCTAACACATAAACCCTGGGGCCCGAGTGGTCATAGCAGCGTTCTTCGTGACAGCCCAAATGTAGAAACAACCCAAATATCTATCAATACATGAGTGACAAAATGGGCTCCATCCATGCAATGGAACGGCATATGGAGATAAAAAAAGGATGAGGTATTGGGCACCTGGGTGGCTCAGCTGTTTAAGCGTCTGCTTTCAGCTCAGGTCATGATCCCAGGGTCCTGGAATCAAGCCCCACTCGGGCTCCCTGCTCAGTGAGGAATCCGTTTCTCCCTCTGCCTCTGCCTCTGCCTCTTCCCCCTACGTGCTCACTCTCTCTCAAATAAATAAATAAATAAATAAATTTTTTTTAAAGGACTGAGTGACACATTCCACAACATGCAGGACCCTTGAAGACATGCTAAGTGAACGGGGTCAGTCACGAAGGACCCCGTGTTGCATGACTCCACTTAACACAGAATGTCCACAATAAGAGGCAAAGGCAGAGAGACAGAAAATAGACTGGCGGTTGCCTTGCACTGGGGGAGGATGGGGCCAGGATGAAAATCAAGGAGAAAAGGGTTTCTTTTGTTTGTTTCTTTTTCATTTGGAGATTGATGAAAAAGTCCTAGAATTGTGGTCATGGATGCACAGCTCTGAATATGCTAAAAGCCACTGAATTGTACCCTGTAAACATGTGGGAGTGGTATCTCCATGCAGCCCTTATCCCGCCACCGCCCAGAAGATGCCCCCTGGATCTACTCTACTCGGCTCTGCGTTTCTGGGATCGACTGACCTCTCTCCGCACTCCCTGTACCTCTCCCGACAATGACTTACACGCAAAAGAAGAGGAGGCACAAACTTAGGGACAGCAGAGCCATAGCACCGGCACCTCCAAGAGCTGCGGGCACTGCTCCTGCCAGGAGCACTGGTTTCCCTGCAGGGAAGAGGCAGGGAAGAGGCATGGGGAGACTCATTTCCGGGCCTCTGTCTCTTGCTCTCCTACCTCCTCGCAGAACTTGCTGAAGATGGAGCAGCACCCTATCTCACCAGTCGCCCCTTGTGCAGACCCCAGTCCCACCCCCAGACCTTCTTTTCTAGGATCCAGACTCCCCACTTCCTACATCTCTGCCCCTGGACAGCTCCCGGACCTGGGAGCAGCAGGACAGCGGTGCTCTGTTTCCCGTAGTCATTCCGGGCCTCACAGTTGAGTCTGAGGCCAGAGCCCAGAGGCCCACTGAGGCTCAGGGAACTGTTGGCCCAGGGCCCTGCAAGGCTGGAGGTGGCGGTCCAGGAGGCGTTGCTGTGGTTCCCCTCCAGGAGCTCCTCCCCCAGCCTCCAGTGCAGGGTGGGGGCCGGCTGGGCTCTGGAGGAGCAGTTACAGTGCAGCCCCTCGCCCTCCCAGGAGCAGGAGAGGCTGAGCAGCTGAGGGGGATCTGCGGGAGAAAGGGGAAGGGTCAGCCGTGTCTCTCCTCCCCAGGCCCTAGGCAGCCTGCCCCCAGGGGTCCCCACACTCACAGACCACAGACAGATGCAGTGAGACCTGCCGGGAGCCCAGCAGGTTCTGAGCTTGGCAGGTGAGGTCTCCTTCATGCTCCAGTTGTATCTGAGGGAGCTCCAGGATCCCAGGGTCTGTGGGCTGGGAGGGGCTCAGAGTCTGTCCCCCCAGGACCCAGCTCAGCTGGGCTGGGGGGTTGCCTTCAGCAACACAGAGCAGCTGTGGAGTCTGGCCTTCCTGGGGGAGAATGATCAAGCCCTTTTCCAGAATCTTCAGGGCTTTGGGAGAGAGATGCAGAGAGAGAGGGAGAGCACCCACTCCAGTTGTGGGAGGCTGGCAGTCTCCTTCCTCCCTCCTTCGCAGGAGCTGGTTGGCATTTCCTTCTCCTTCCTTGACCCAATGACTTGGTTCCATCAGGGCTGAAAGGCTGGCTTTACACCCCAAAGAGTTTGACCTCAGGTGTCTGTGCCTCGTATCTTCAGCAGAGGCTCAGTGTCCCACTGGGACATGCCTGGAGTGCTTGGTGGCTTCACTCAGTGAACACGCCAGGAAATAGGATGGAGGAAGCGGGGTGGTGGGGTAGGTGGGAAGCCAGAGGTGTGCCACTCGTGAGGTGAAACAGGCTTTGAGTAGTAAGTGTGCGTGTGTGTGCGTGTGTGCACGCGTGAGCATGGGTGCGTGGGAATGCAGGTGGGTGTACCCGTGGGAGGTAGGAGGCTGCTGATTTTTATTTTTGCTTTTCCCCAATCTGATCCCATTCAAGCTATGATCCGCTCCCCTTTGCTGGGAGCTGACCCCCTACTCCCACCCCAGGGCCTGGTCTCAGTCTCCAAGAAGATAGGTTCTTTCCTACCTGTGACATCGCTGGAGAGGAGGCTGATGGTGAGGTTCTGGGGAGCATCTGGGATGGAAAGATAAGGCCCTGCCTCAGACTTGATGTTTAGAATTGAAGATGACCCAGCACCCAAGGAGGGGTAGAGGACCATAGGGAAAGTGGGGAATGCTGTCCTTGTCCACTCCCCACCTACACTCTCAAGGTGCATCTGCATACACACACACACACACACACACACAGAGTCCCCACTGCCCTGGGGGGCCCAGCTATCCCTCCAGCACTCACAGGAGACATTGAGCCTGATGGTTCTTTTCACGGTACCCTGACCTTCTGGCAGGTGCACCTGACAGGTGAGGTTGCTGCCATGGTCCTGCACCCTTGGGGTGAGGGTCAGCACCGAGGAGCGGAGGGTCTGGCGGTCCAGCGAGTCAAGAGCACCCCCCACCCAGAAGAAGCTGAGAGGTCTTCCTTCTTCGCAGGATCCCCGCAGACTACAGGTCAGGTTCGTGGCATAGCCAGACTTCATGGGCTCCGGAAAGTGGATGTCGGGTTCCTGTGTCAGGGCTGAGGAGGAGAGACGCAGGTGCCTGGACCCCAGGGAGCTGGGGACCCAGAGTGTGACCCTGACAGGGACGAGGGCCTCAGGGCACGAACTGACCCCGGGCCCCCATGTCTCTTCCCACCATCCCAGCCCCAAGACCTGGAGCAGGGAATGTTCCAGTGTCCTGCTCCTGTTCTAAGACGGGGGTCTCCACATCCCAGAGCTCTCCTGGGACCCCTGCCATACCTGCCACCTGCAGGTTCAGCTGCTTATCTTTGTAAGTGTATCTCCCATAGTCTTTCGCTATGTGGAACTTGTAGAGTCCCTGGTCGCTCCTCCTGGCCTCTCTGATCCTCAGGGAGCAGTCGTTTTCCCGGGGCTTCCTGATGAGGTTGAACCGGCCCCAGAACTCTGTCTTCACGAGTTTTGTTGGATCATTTGTAGCCACAGGCTGAGAGTTATGGAAGCTGTCCCCACTCCGGAACCAGTACATGTAGGGCCTCTCATGGGTAGGCCACGAGCTCCAGGGATAGGAGAAGGAGCAGGGCACGTATACACACAGACCCTCCTGCACCGTCACTGTGTCCTGCACTTGAAGCTCGTACCCCCAGTCCTCCTGCAGGGACCCTGTGGGGACACGGAGGCTCAGCTGTGGCTCTGGCACACCCCCACTGTGCCCTCCAGAGCTCCCCCTTGGCCTACTTACCCCCCCACAGCAGGGGCAGCAGCAGCAGGGACACCATGTCTGCATCAGCTGGTGTTCAGGTCCCTCTGTTGGGGAAGGAAATGGCCCAAATCAGGGGGTGAGGCCAAGGAAACCCCAACAGGAAGTTGCATGTCAGAGCTGTGGTCACTGCAGAAAGGGAACTTGGGCAGCACCAGGCACTGGGGAGGAAATTACCATGTCTCACCTCTGCATCTGACACAGCAGTTGAGAACACCAAGACCCCCACCTCCCACCCCCGAAGGCTGAGATGCTTGTCCAGATGTGAATCTGGACGTGAACACCTTCCAAATGATGTTTAAATCGAGAGTGAGGTCAGCGAAGGGCCAGAGCAGCTAGAAAAGAGAAACAGAGAGGGTGCAGCCAGCCTCAGCCCCTTCCCCCAGCCCTTTCTCTTCCCAGTTTGCCATCAGCCTGTGTGTCTAGTCCCGGGGCTTCTTCGGGGAACGCCCTGCAGGGCCCTGGGGTCTTAGTTCTTCATCATGTTCTACAGTCCCTTGGACACGGATCACACATGGAGCTCGCTGAGCTCCAGCTCCAGGATTTCAACAGTCATCCAGACCCACAGCAGCCGCACCCAGCAGATCTGCGGAACCACCACTCAGATAAAGAATCTGAAGAGCGGGTTACCTGGATGGCTCAGTTGGTTAAGCAACTGCCTTTGGCTCAGGTCATGACAGTGGAGTCCTAGGACTGAGTCCCACATCGGGCTCCCGGCCCCGTGGGGAGTCTGCTTCTCCCTCTGACCTTCTCCATTCTCATGCTCTCGCTCTCACTCACACTCTCTGTCTCTCTCAAATAAATAAATAGAAGTAAATAAATTTTCTTTTAAAAAGGAATTAAAAAAAAAAAAAGAATCTGATGAGCCAATGAGGAAGGAAGTGGGACTCACTGGAGCAACCAGAGGAAAATCTGCAACAGTTACAATATTCCAGCAATCAGCTTGCCAAGGAAACAAATGAATTACTGAACTAGGGACTTCAGAAAGACTACTCTGGAGCAGGAAGGATTTCCAAGCAATGCAGGGAAGAATGGCTGAAAAGGAAAAGGAGCTTATTCTGCCTTCGGCTTGGGTCATGATCCCAGGGTCCTGGGATAGAGTTCTGCATCAGGCTTCTTGCTCAGTAGGGAGCCTGCTTCTCCCTCTGACCCTACCCCCCACTCATGCTCCCCCCCAAATAAATAAAATGTTAAAAAAGGAAAAAGATTTGGCCATGATGATCCATGACCAAGGCGACCCAGTGACAGCAGAGAAGCCAGTGTGGAAAGCTCAAAGGTGCATGCAGACAGAACCGCTGGTCAGTTACAGCACGCTGTTTACTATCAGAAAAAATTCTCACAAGAATATCTATATTCTGGCCCTGGTCCTGTTAGTGATGATTGCAATCTTGGGACTTATTATCTGGAAATTTGAAGCAATTGCCTCAGGGCTGCCTTTTGCTGAGCTGTTTTCAGGGACCAGTTCTTCTTGGAGTCTTGCCAGAACAAACAAATATCACAGGAAGAGAACATATATGTTGGAACAACCTGTCATCAGTTAGCTAGAAACTAATTACTAGTTAGACAGTGTTTTTCAATTTACATATACATTATATTGATTTCTCAGATTAGTAAGAGTTCATTTATATGGATTTTTCTCGCTTTTGAATTCTGATGGTCCTTCATCCTGAGTGTTTACTGACACTTTCATTCTAGGTATTTTTTTTCTTAAGATTTTATTTATTTGACAGACAGAGATCACAAGTAGGCAGAGAAGCAGGCAGAGAGAGAAGAAGGGAAGTAGGCTCCCCGCTGAGTAGAAAGCCCAATGCAGGGCTACATCCCAGTACTCTGGGATCCTGACCTGAGCCAAAGGCAGAGGCTTTAACACACTCAGCCACCCACGCGCCCTGCTAGATACTTTTTTAAAGATATTTGTGTTTTGACCAGTGACTCTAGAATCTGGTAACATCACCTTTTTAGTGTATACAAGACTCATCTTTTCACTAGGAACTGAGAGAGAATTACCTTCTGTCACCCAGAATACTGGAGCCTGTTAGAAACTATATATAAGCCAACACTTTTTATGACTTAGCATTTTCATTTGAATTTCTAAGCAGAAATCTGCTTTGAAAGATTTTGGCAATGTGTTTAACTGGAAAGCAAACAATTGCACTGCAATCCAGATTAAAAGTATGGATTGGAGCCATCCAGTTGTTGGGGTACATGCTATTCTGGGTTTGAAGTTTTCTTTATTGTCTGCTGGTGTCAGTAACAGCTTACCCAGAACCGTCTTGTTCACAGTTTAAAGCAGTGAATTTCATTAACATGACTATACTCTCTGGAGCCCCTCTCCCCCAGTCTGTATAGAAAGGGAGATATATTTATTTTTTTTAATATTTTATGTATTTATTTGACAGAGAGAGATCGCAAGTAGGCAGAGAGGCAGGCAGAGAGAGAGAAGGGGAGAAGCAGGCTCCCTACAGAGCAGAGAGCCTTATGCAGGGCTCTATCCCAGAACCCTGAAATCATGACCTGAGATGATGGCAGAGGCTTTAACCCACTGAGCCACTCAGGCGCCCCAGAAAGGGCGATTTAGACAAAGTATGCTTTTGAAGACAAATGGGAATTGTTTGGAATGATTTCATCTTATTGTTGTTGTTCACTTGTGGTTCTATGGTCCTGGTGAACAAGGAATGTTGCTATCTCTCTGAAAAGGTTGCTATCTCTCTCAAAAGTAAAAAACCAGAAACAAATGCAGTCATTGTAATTTAGAATAAACAACTGGGAGGATATTCACACATGGCATACTAATTAAAAGCAAAACAGGACATCCAAATGGCCAACAGACACATGAAAAAGTGCTCAACATGACTCGCCATCCAGGAAACACAAATCAAAACCACAATGAGACACCACCTCACACCAGTCAGAATGACTAAAATTAACAAGTCAGGAAATGACAGATGTTGGCAAGGATGCAGAGAAGGGGAAACCCTCCTACACTGTTGGTGGGAATGCAAGCTGGTGTAACCACTCTGGAAAACCATATGGAGGTTCCTCAAAAAGTTGAAAATAGAGCTACCCTACAACCCAGCAATCGCACTACTGGGTATTTACCCAAAGGATAAAAACATAGTGATCTAAAGGGGCACCGACACCCCAATGTTTATATCAGCAATGTCCACAATGGCCAAACTATGGAAAGAACCCAGATGTCCGTCAACCGATGAGTGGATACAGAAGATGTGGTATGTATACACAATGGAATACTAGGCAGCCATCAAAAGAAATGAAATCTTGCCATTTGCAACGACATGGATGGAACTAGAGGGTACTATGCTAAGTGAAATATATCAATCAGAGAAAGACAATTATCATATGATTTTACTGATATGTGGCATTTAAGAAATAAAACAGAGGATCATAGGGGAAGAGAAGAAAAAAATAAAACAAGATGAAATTAGAGGGAGACAAACCATAATATCAAACCATATAATCATAGAAAACATATAATCATAATATATAATATAATATATACCATATAATCATAATATACAAACCATATAATCATAGAAAACAAACTGAAGTTTGCCGGAGCGGGTAACTGGTAGCTGGAGGAAATGGGTAACTGGGTGATGGACATTAGGAGGGCACGATATGGAATGAGTACTGGGTGTTATTTATAACTGATGAATCACTAAACTCTACCTCTGAAACTAATATTACACCATATGGTAATTAATTGATTTTATATAAAATTTAAAAATAAAGCAAAACAATACCAAAACCAAAAATGAATTATTGATACATATAACAATATAGATATATCTGAAAAATGTAAAACTGGGAAAAAAAATTCAGACCCTAATGCATATGTAATGCTTGAGTCCACTTACATAGCGCCCCAAAACTGGCAATACGGATCTGTATTGACAGAAAAGAGGGAGTTGGCATGCGTGTGACTCTGCTGACTTGAAGGAGCCTGGGACAAAGCCCAACACCTTCGGCACAGCGCTCGAGGCTCCAAATTTTCTGACCCTGCCTTCTGTCCTGCTGTGATCATGTCTCTGGTGCTCCCGGTCATCCCCGCCAAGTTACAGATACAGGTGTGCTCCCCTTCATCTGCCAGGGGGTCTCAATTCTTGGCCCATCTCCACCAGAGCTGCCTGCCCGCTGCCTATCCTTCCCATCTCAGTGGTGGGACCTGACCCCAGGGGTAGGGGGATGGAATCTGTATGTTGAACTTGGTGTTGGAAGCAAGGGTGTGCACACAGGTAAGCATTCATCTAGTTGCACTCCTTAGATTTGATTATTTAATCAATTTAAGTTAGACCTCCAAACACAATGAATACATAAAAAGTCTTCTTTAGACCATGTTCAACAAAAAAAGGATAGAAGGTTGAGACATAGTTTTGCTCTTGAAACTTCCACAGAGACATTAAACAGTAAAATCAATTTTTATGTTGCATCTTTAATAAAACTTTTATTTATAATTAAATGTGATGTTCTGTAGCAATTATTATGAGGTAGGTGTCTCTCATCTGGGAAAGAAAAGCTGTGTTCTTGACTCTATTATGCACTGTCATCTACACTGAGAGGGAAGTTTGGGAGACCAGAAACTCAGGGGTTAAGCAGGTCATGGGAAGTAAGCCCAGGGAGCTCCCTTACAGGGGCAGGGCTGGGGATGGAATGGAGGAGGGTGGGAGGGGTGGGATGGGCAGAGCCAGCAGGGAGAGGCAGGCTGAGCAGATGGAGACTGGCCGTTAGCAGAAACAAGGGGGCATCAGCTACGGTGTGTTTTTACTTCCTTTTTTTCTTAAAAAGCTTGCCATCTGGGGAGAGATGGTGCCTCCTAGGGCCAGCCAGTTTTTAGAGATGGCAAAGAGTTCTGCAGGAAGCTCACCTTTCAGATCAAACTAACCAATCCTCAGCTCGTGTCCCACAAACACCCTTTAAAAAAAGATTTTATTTATTTATTTGAGAGAGAGACAGAGAGAGCACAAGCAGGGGGAGGGGCAGAGGAGAGGGAGAAGCAGACTCCCTGCCCTGAGGGGGACTGAATCCGGGGACTCTAGGATCATGGGATCATGATCTGAGCTGAAGGCAGATGCTCAACCAAGCGATCCACCCAGATGCCCCAAACACCACTTTTCTCTAACTCATGCACCCTGCCCTAAATCACCAAGGACAGGTAGCAGACAACTAGAGCCACCCCTTTAGGTCAAGGGCGCCCAGAATTACTCAGACTAACTGATCCTGAACTATACTGCTGGCCTTGTCTTTCTCACACAAACCCCAGGAAAGGCTTTTGCAAGGCCTCCCCTGTACCTGATTCTGCCTCCCAGCCAAAACGTGTTGCTTCTTCCCACATGGCCCTGCAAGGCGTGGCATGCCCCATTTCCTTGGAAAACCTAAGTAGCAACTTCTGATGATGTTGGCCTCTCTGTGTCATTGCTCCTTCACCTCCCCAAATTAAAGTCCAGGGATACAGTGGAGAAGGTTTGAGTTGAGAGGTTCCAGGAAGAAGCTGACCATGACGTCTCATATCTGTCCCCCTGGGCTCCAGGTCCACACCTCAGTCCTGTCTTGAGAAGGAGAGAGGCTCACTCAGGCCTCTCGGCCCCGATCCCTGGGGGTCCCCACACCTGCAGAACCAATACGGGTCTCAGATCAGAGAGCTGCCATGTAGTTCTAACTCCAGGCAGGATGAGATGGCTCAGCCCCACCTGGACAGTCAGCAGATTTCCCGGGAGAGGGATGGGCCCGCTCACCTGGTGTAGTAGATCCAGGTGAGGCCATAGGCGAGGAGGAAGCCAGCCCCCATGAGGAACCCTCTGATCAGGGTGAGGACCAGGGGCCAGGAGCCCTCCTGCTTCTCACTCACACAGTTGCAGGAAGAGGGGCTTCCTGCAGAAGGAAGTCCAGAGGTTGAAGCTCTGTCCCCAGACCCCAGTCCCTTCCACATCCCAAACACCTGACCAGGCTGCACCCCTCCCCAAACCTGTATTACAACTCACTGCGCACAGAGAGGCTGATGGAGATGCGCTGGGAGCCCAGGGGATTCTGAGCCTGGCAGCTAAATTCCCCTTCATCTTCCACCCCTACGTGAACCAGCTCCAGGACCCCAGGCGCCGAGGGCTGGGAGGGGCTCAGGGCTTTGCCCTCCCGGGACCAGCTCAGCATGGCAGGGGGATTGCTGTCAGCAATGCAGACCAGGCTCAGGAACTGACCCTCCAAGACAGGCAGCGACATGCCGTTGCTCAGCATCTTCGGGACTGGGTAAGAGAGTCACCACCAGCGGGTGGAGCCGAGAGAGGCATTTCTTCCTCCCTCTTCCCACAGAGCCAAAGCGGGCAGCTCTGGCGGAGATGTGCCAGGAACTGAAACCGCCTG
Source organism: Neogale vison (assembly GCF_020171115.1). Lineage (NCBI taxonomy): Eukaryota > Metazoa > Chordata > Mammalia > Carnivora > Mustelidae > Neogale > Neogale vison. The sequence continues at coordinate 49,498,602 of NC_058097.1, read as the reverse complement.
GCAGATGGGGGAAGTGCACTTGTCCCTGGAGCTTGGCGGGGACGACCGGGAGCATCAGAGACATGATCACGGCGGGACAGAGGGCAGGGTCAGAAATTCTGGAGCCCGGCTGAGGGCACTGGGCTTTGCCCAGAGGTTACTGGGAAGTGGTAGGGGCTATGAGCAGGGGAAATGCAGAATCAGTGCTGGGTCTACAAAGATCCTGCTGGGCCAAGTACAGCCTGCCATGGAGAGATATACAGGAGGCAGGGAGGCTGAGGAGCAGGCTGAGGCAATGGTCCAGGGTCCAGGAGAAAATTGGAGCTGGCCTGGGCCAAAGGCAAGAGGAGGGAAATGATTTGGGAAATGAAGTTCTCAAGACTCGCGGACTCATGGGTGCAGCTGGTGAGAAGGTGAGTTACCCAGAGTGGGGTCCAGACCCGCCACCGGGGTAAGTAGCAGACACAGAGAGGCATCAGCAAGAGGCAGCTGCACAACCAGCTAGAAAGTTGTGGGAGGCACCAGGACAGGGTCAGCATAGGGTTGGGGTCACAGGGGGAGACAGGGGACAGAATGAAGATGCCCAGGAAAGTGGACACAGAGAGCAACAGGGGTCCAGCTGGAGTTACAGGGACTGAGAACGTGGAAGGGTCCAACAGAAGATGAGGAAGGAGATCGGCCACAAAGGAGTGCAGACAGAAATTCAAGTGCAGGGAGCAGAACCTGGAGCCGCAAAACTCACAGAGACAGAGGTGGAAGATGAGAGGCAGAAGGGTAGCTGCCCAGGGCTGGGGGAGGGGCTGGGGAGTCAGTGTCTGGTGCGCATAGGGCACAGGTTGGAGAGAGTTCTGCAGGCGCAGCACTGAAAGCCTCCAACACGGCTGAGCTCTAGCCTTAAACATGGTGAAGACAGTAAGCTTTACGTTGTGTCTGTTTTATTACAATGATACATAAACTCTAGGGCCGCCTAGAGTGGCTCAGTTGGTTAAGCCTCTGCCTTGGGCTCAGGTTATGATCCCAGCCGGGGTCCTGGGATAGAGTCCTGCCTCCTGCTCTCTGCTCAGCGGGGAGCCTGCTTCTCCCTCTGACCCTCCTCCTACTCGTGTGTACTCTCTCTCTCAAAAATTCATAAACAAGGGGTGCCTGGGTGGCTCAGTGGGTTAAGCCTCTGCTTTCAGCTCAGGTCATTATCCCAGGATCCTGGGATCAAGCCCCACATTGGGCTCTCTTCAGCGGGGAGCCTGCTTCCTCCTCTCTCTCTGCCTGCCTCTCTGCCTGCTTGTGATCTGTGTCTGTCAAATAAATAAATAAATTTTTTTTAAAAATTCATAAACGAGTATTTTTTAAACAGACTCCCCTTCCCCTTCTACCCCTCTCCCCCATCTCTCTAAGGTGAAGAGATAAAATAAATCATTTTTAAAAGAAAACAACCATAAACTCTACAGCTAATGAAAAAAGGAAGAAGGTCAAAAGGCACCAACCTCAGTTATAAAATAAATAAGTTACATCCTCTCCTGAGGATGTAATGCATACGGTGACTATAGTTAATAGTGCTAGACTGTTTCTTTGAAAGTCCCTAAGAGTAGACCTCAGATGTTCTCATCACAAGGAAAAAAATTTGTGATGACGGATGTTACATAGACATACTGTGGTGATCATTCTGCAGTGCAAACAAATACCAAATCATTATGTTGTCCACCTGAAGTTAATACTGGTACATGTTGATTAGAATGCAATTAAAACGAAACATACATAATACACACAAACTAGTGGAAAAAAAGAGGCAGGAGCTGAAAACAATCCTGGGTCCTCAATGGGAGACCCTGGTGAGGTGGGGCAGGGGGGCAGACAGAGACTCAAGGGGCTGAGGAGTGAGGGAGAGTCTCATCTCCAAGCCCTGAGCCCTGAGCAGGCAGACCCTGTTCTCATCACAACCCCAGGCGAGAGGATCTTTCCTACCTGTGTAGTTTCCCTGCAAAACGCGCATGGTCATCAACTGTGGAGCGTCTGAGGAGGGAAGATGTGGTGAGGGGCAGGGTGGGCTTCAGCCCTTTGTTCCAGGAGCCCCATAAGTGGAAGGGATGGGCTTTCCAATTTCCCCCAATCTCCTCTGGAAAAAGGATCCCAGGACTGACCCTTTTCCCCTCACTGCTCTGAGGGACCCAGCCATCCCTCCAGCACTCACAGGAGACATTGAGCCTGATGGTTCTTTTCACGGTACCCTGACCTTCTGGCAGGTGCACCTGACAGGTGAGGTTGCTGCCATGGTCCTGCACCCTTGGGGTGAGGGTCAGCACCGAGGAGCGGAGGGTCTGGCGGTCCAGCGAGTCAAGAGCACCCCCCACCCAGAAGAAGCTGAGAGGTCTTCCTTCTTCGCAGGATCCCCGCAGACTACAGGTCAGGTTCGTGGCATAGCCAGACTTCATGGGCTCCGGAAAGTGGATGTCGGGTTCCTGTGTCAGGGCTGAGGAGGAGAGACGCAGGTGCCTGGACCCCAGGGAGCTGGGGACCCAGAGTGTGACCCTGACAGGGACGAGGGCCTCAGGGCACGAACTGACCCCGGGCCCCCATGTCTCTTCCCACCATCCCAGCCCCAAGACCTGGAGCAGGGAATGTTCCAGTGTCCTGCTCCTGTTCTAAGACGGGGGTCTCCACATCCCAGAGCTCTCCTGGGACCCCTGCCATACCTGCCACCTGCAGGTTCAGCTGCTTATCTTTGTAAGTGTATCTCCCATAGTCTTTCGCTATGTGGAACTTGTAGAGTCCCTGGTCGCTCCTCCTGGCCTCTCTGATCCTCAGGGAGCAGTCGTTTTCCCGGGGCTTCCTGATGAGGTTGAACCGGCCCCAGAACTCTGTCTTCACGAGTTTTGTTGGATCATTTGTAGCCACAGGCTGAGAGTTATGGAAGCTGTCCCCACTCCGGAACCAGTACATGTAGGGCCTCTCATGGGTAGGCCACGAGCTCCAGGGATAGGAGAAGGAGCAGGGCACGTATACACACAGACCCTCCTGCACCGTCACTGTGTCCTGCACTTGAAGCTCGTACCCCCAGTCCTCCTGCAGGGACCCTGTGGGGACACGGAGGCTCAGCTGTGGCTCTGGCACACCCCCACTGTGCCCTCCAGAGCTCCCCCTTGGCCTACTTACCCCCCCACAGCAGGGGCAGCAGCAGCAGGGACACCATGTCTGCATCAGCTGGTGTTCAGGTCCCTCTGTTGGGGAAGGAAATGGCCCAAATCAGGGGGTGAGGCCAAGGAAACCCCAACAGGAAGCTGCGTGTCAGAGCTATGGTCGTGGGATAAAGAGAACTTGGGCAGCAAGGACCATGGTGGGGGATGGGGGAGAGGGCTGAGAAATCACCCATCTTGCCTCCCTGCCATTTGCAGATGGTGAGAGGCTTGGCTAGGAGGATAAGGCCCCAGAACTGCGGCACTTTCCTAGTGCAACAGGGAGAGGGGCAGAGGGAGAGGGAGAAGCAGACCACTCCTGGTCAGTGGGGAGTCCGACACAGGGCTGCACATGTGGAGGCCGAGAAAAATTAAGGCCATCCCACCTCAGGTTGAGCCTTAGCATAAGTACAGCCATCTTAGCTTTGGCAGCCATCTCAGGCCCCTGTGACCAAGAGCTGAACTTTCCCCTACTTCACTTTAGTTCCAGGGACTCCCACCCTGTTTTAGTTCCAAGAAAGTCCCCCACCCTGCAACACCCCAGCAACAGCTAATCAGCTTACTGCAGAAAAGTCTGAAACTTCTCCCCCCAACCCCCCCACCCCACCAGCCTCTTGTAATGACCTATAAAAACCCCTGCCTTAAGTAGCCTCGAGGTCCAAGTCCCTACTCCGCTGTGTGGGGTATACTTTTTTTTTTTTTTTTTTAAAGATTTTATTTTATTTATTTGAGAGAGAGAGACAGTGAGAGAGAGCACGAGCGAGGAGAAGGTCAGAGAACGAAGCAGACTCCCCATGGAGCTGGGAGCCTGATGTGGGACTCGATCCCGGGACTCCAGGATCACGCCCTGAGCCGGAGGCAGTCGTTTAACCAACTGCGCCACCCAGGCGTCCCTGTGTGGGGTATACTTGAGCCCAAGCTTAAGCTTGTCAAATAAATCCTCGTGTGATTGCATTGGTGCTTGGCTCCTTGGTGGTCTCTCGGACATGAAAACTGGGGCACAACACATGCAGGGCTCCATACCAGGATCCTGAGACCACGACCTGAGCTGAAGTCAGACACTTCACCGACAGAACCACCCAGGCGCCCCGTCTCTTGCCCTATGTTTGCACAGGGAAGAGAACACCACCTGGCCAGTTCCCGGGGATCAGAACCTCTGGGCACTGGAAGAGATCTGGAGCAAATGCATCATCACATGATGGGCCTCTAAGGAGAGGCTCCCGGGCTGAGGGGCCAGGTGGCCGTTCCTGCCCCTCTGTCAGGAGAGAAGTTCTCAGGGACAAATCCATTGGTCCACGATAGTTACAAGAGATATGGCTCCCACCAGTGACCCTGAGGCCTCCTGCCCTCTTGGATTTTGGTCCCCAGTCCCACCATAGTCCTCATCCCAGGCAGCCTCAGACTATGGCCTTGGTGTTGATGCAGAACTGACCTGAGAGCTGGGCATTTGGAATGTGGAAGTTGAGGGCATGGAGTTGGAACCCAGATGTCTACCCACTTACCACCCACCCTGCTCGACTTTACTAAATTCTCCTAACCTCTCTGTGCCTCAGTTTGCCCATCTACAAAATGGGGACACTACTACTGCTGTGTGACATTAAATGAGTTCATGCATGCTTAGGACAGTGCCTGGTACTCACTGAGCATTTATTTGTTCATCCAAACGTTATTTCCTGGAACTTCCCATGTGCCAGGCCCTGTTTTAGGGCTGGAGATAAAGCAAAGGGTCAGCTCTGAGGATAGAAAAGATGAGTCAGAAACTCTAGTTAGAAGACAAACAGTTAATAAAAAATTTTAAATGCACTATTACTGAGAGAGTGATATATTTTAGGGGAACCCCCCAAAAAACAGAAAAACGTAAGAGGAATCTTTAAAGACTGCTGAAATTTAAAAAAAAGAAAAGAAAAGAAAACTGTGCCTGGGGCAAGCCTCATGGATAAGGTGACATCTGAGTGACGATGTGGACAAAGTGAGAGATCCAGTGGGCACCCATGCAAAAGGAACCCATTGTGAAAGACTAGTGCTCTCGGTGTTGGGCTGGCAGAAAGGGCTACTTAAGATGGCGAAAGTTCCTGCCACAAGACCTGAGCTCAGACAGGAGAACAAAGGCCCAAGCAGGAATCTGAGACCCCCACCCCGGGCTCCAGTGGACCAATGGGACCCCGACGAGCAGGCGAGATATCCGAATAAGGGAAACTTGCCAAAAGACCCCTGAGTTCCCCTTGAGACCCCTTAAAAGCCCCCTCCTCCCTGCCTTGGGCGTGACTTCTGCCACTCTGCTTTCCAGAGCCGTGGAACCTCGCCTGAGGGTGCCCATCTCCTCCTGGCGCAACTTTCCTGGCTCCCCTTCTCCTGAGCCCTGAAACTTCGCCGGAGAGTGTTTTTAATAAATCTTGCCTTGCACCCACTTTGCCTGGTGTTGTGTTTATCTCGCTGGAAAAACTTTATACTCGCAAGTCCTAAGTGAGGGTAGGTGTGTTGGCAGACGACTGGATGACAGCATAGCAGAGTGAGCCATAGGAAACGTTGAAGGAGAGGAGGTCTGAGAGTTAGTTACCCTAGGTCAGCTTCTGAAGAGCTCTGGAGGCTGCTGTAGGAACTTGAATTGTACTCTGGGTGTATTAGTCAGGGTTCTCCAAACAGAACCCATTGGATCACATCCTATGCATATACAAAGAGATCTATTGTGCGGATTTTGCTCCTATGATTATGGAGGTTGACAAGTCCCAAGATATGCGGTTGGCAAGCTGGAGACCCAAGACATCTGATGGTGAGTTCTAGTCCAGAGACCAGCTGGCTTGACACCCAGGAAGAGCCAATGTATCAGTTCAAGTCCAAAGGCACAGAAAAAAATGATGTCCTAGCTCAAAAGCAGTCAAGCAGGAAGGGCTCCCCTTAGTTGTGCCAGGGTCAACACTTTCCTCACATGCAGGTCCTAACTGATTGGATCAGGCCTACCATACTGGGAAGAAGAATCTGCTTTAAACAATCTACTGATTTAAATCATTGGCCATTGGTGATTTATTCAACTTCCAGCCCCTTTCCCTCCCTGGAGGTCAAAGGGGTGGGACTGAAAGTCCCAATCCTTCAGCCAAAGCTCCATTCCTTTAGCAACCAGCCCCCACCCTTAGGGGCTATCCGACTGTCACCTCATTAACATAACAAAAGACACCTTAATTGTTTTCAACACTTAGTAAATTCTGAGGCTTTTAGGAGCTCCCTGCTGGAAATGGGGATGGATGGACCAAAGGTGCATATTTCTTATTATAAATCATAGTATCACAGGTGTGAAGGGCAGTGCAGGACTTGAGCAGAAAAGGGACAGGATCCAATTTGCTTTTTCCCCTGACCTCTTGCTTGCTGGACTGAGCCCAGACTTCTCTGGGGCTGTTGTGTTGCCCTGCTTGTGAGATGGGAGTGCCCAGGTCTGGGTGGACATGGTGGGTTGGTGGGAAGTTGATGGCTAGCAGCATTTGTTGGTGTATCAGATCCATATTGAGAGAGAAAGAGAAAACTCAACAATACCAATGTGTTTCTCCCGAGTGGTTGCAAGCTGCAAGCTGCCATTGCAGGAAAAGGGAAAATCTTTAAGAGATTTTTAAAGAAGAAATTCGGGAGCTCAATCTCAGACATATTGGGTTAGAGACACACAAGTGGAAAAATCAGACAGAGGGTTGCTTGATCTGTAGGTCTATAGCTTAGAAAAAGTCCAGCAGCACCCATGAACTTGGAATGTCACCACACGGATCATATTTAACTGTGGGCCTGAGTGTGAACACACACTGCACGAGATAAAACAGAAGAGAGGTGAGGACCATCTCCAGTGGGCATCAGACCCACCTTCCTGCTGAAAACAACCACAAACAGAAAGGGAAAATCATGGCAAATCTGAAAACTACTGAAGGGCTGACAAGTGTAAGGTTTTACAGGAGAGATACACATGACACCAGGCAAGATAGGAGAAAGGCAACCTTTATTAAAGATGCCCTCGGGCGAGGTTCCTCGACTCAGGAGAGGAGAGTCGGGGAAGTTGCGCTGGGAAGGGGTTGAGTGAGCTTTTATTGGGTTAAGATAGGGCATAGGTTCACAGTCATATAAGGTAAGGTATTTGGTGCTTGGAGGGTAGGAAAGTCCTGATGTTCCTGTTTCTCATATAGGTATCACTTATGTAATACCTATGTGAGGTTTACTTATGGTGACATGTCCTCGGCATGTCCTTCTGGCAGGAGAGTCATGGGTAGAGGAAGAGGGTGGCCAGGAAGATGGTGGCCCGGCGGCCATTTTATTGTTCCTCCTGCATTCCCACAGCTGCCGACCTAAGAAAATTTTCAGCGTGAAATCGAGGACAGGGTAGAAACCAGACAGGGAAGGGAGGCACCGAAGCTACACATTAGCTGGGTGTGGCTGTAAATGGAATTGACTCCTTAATTTCTCTTTCTTCTCTCTCATTGTTAGCGTATAGAAACACAACTCATTTCTGTGCATTGATTTTATATCCTGCCACTTTGTTGACTTCCTCTATGAGTTCTAGCAATTTTGGGATGGAGTCTTTTGAGTTTTCCAGAGAGTAAGATGCTACTCTTAGATAAAAACCGGGATCTGAACAGTCAAAAGACTGACCAACCAACCAACCAACAACAGAACAACGGCACAGGAAGACAGAGCCATGAGGGAGTGCTGGGGACCCAGAAATGTAGGGGAGGCCATGGGGGTGAGGAAAGGCACCAAACCATGAGATACCTAGGAATAAACATAACCAAAGAGGTAAAGGATCTGAACTCAGAAAAATATAGAACCCTCATGAAAGAAATTGAGGAAGACTCAAAGAAATGGAAAAACGTATCATGTTCATAGGTTGGAAGAACAAATATTGTGAAAATGTCTATGCTACCTAGAGCAATCCATATATTCAATGAAATCCCTATCAAAATACCATCAACTTTTTTCACAGACCTGGAACAAATAATCCTAAAAATTATATGGAACCAGATAAGACCCCAAATAGTCAAAGGAATGTTGAAAAAGAAAAACAAACCTGGTAGCATCACAATTCCAGACTTCAAGCTCTATTACAAAACTGAATCATCAAGACAGCATGGTACTGGCACAAAAACAGACACATAGATCAATGGAACAGAATAGAGAGCCCAGAAATAGACCCTAAACTCTATGACCCACAAATCTTTACAAAGCAGGAAAGAATATCCAATGGAAAAAAGACAGACTCTTCAACAAACAGTACTGGGAAAATTGAACAACCACATGCAGAAGAATAAAACTGGACCATTTCCTTACACCATGAACAAAAATAGACTCAAAATGGATGAAAGACCTATATAGGAGACAGGAATCCATCAAAATCCTAGAGGAGAACACAGGCAGCAATCTCTGTGACCTCAGCCACAGCAACTTCTTGCTAGACAGGTCTCCAAAGGCAAGGGAAACAAAGGCAAAAATGAACTATTGGGACTTCATCAAGATAGAAACTTTTTGCACAGCAAAGAAAACAGCGACAAAACCAAAAGATGATCAACAGAATGGGAGAAGATATTTGCAAATGACGTATCAGATAAAGGGCTAGTAACCAAAATCTATAAAGAACTTGTCAAACTCAACAGCCAAAGAATAAATAGTCCAATGGAGAAATGGGCAGAAGATATGAACAGATATTTCTGCAAAGAAGACATCCAAATGGCCAACAGACACATGAAAAAGTGCTCAACATCACTCAGCAGCAGGGAAATACAAATCAAAACCACAGTGAGATTCCAATTCACACCAGTCAGAATGGCTAAAATTAACAAGTCAGGAAATGACAGGTGTTGGTGAGGATGCGCAGAAAGAGGAACCCTCCTACACTGTTGGTGGGAATGCAAGCTGGTGCAGCCACTTTGGAAAACAGCATGGAGATTCCTCAAAAAGTTGAAGATAGAGTTACCCTATGACCCGCAATTGCACTACTGAGTATTTACCCTAAAAATACAAATGATCCGAAGGGGCATGTGCTTCCCAATGTTTATAGGAGCAATGTCCACAATAGCCAAACTATGGGAAGAGCGCAGATGTCCACTGACAGGTGAATGGATAAAGAAGAGGTGTTATTTATATACAATGGAATACTACTCAGCCATCAGAAAAAGAAATCTTGCCATTTATAATGACGTGGATAGAACTAGAGGGTATTATGCTGAGTGAAATAAGTCAATCAGAGAAAGACAATTATCATATGATCTCACTGATATGGGACATTTAAGAAACAAATCATAGGGGAATAGAGGATAAAATAAAACACGGTGAAATCAGAGAGGGAGACAAACCATAAAAGACTCCCAATCATAAGAAACAAACTGAGGGTTGCTGGAGGGACGGGGTAACTGGGTGATAGATATTAAGGAGGGCACGTGATGTGATGAGCACTGGGTGTTATAGAAGACTGATGAATCACTGACTTCTACCTCTGAAACCAATAATACATTATATGTTAACTGAATTTAAATAAAAATAAGTTAATTTTTTTAAAAAGCAGTATCTTGGGGTACCTGGGTCACTTCAGTCTGTTGGGCATCTGATTCTTAGATTTGGCTCTAGTCCTGATGTCAAGGTCATGGCATCAAGCACTCTCTCTTTAAATTTAAATTTTTAAATTTAAAATAAATTTAAAAATCTTTTAAAAATAATAAAAATAAAAGCAGCATCTTGATTTCGTTTTGGAGGATGACCATCCTCCTATCATCAACTCCATTCCCTACACCAGGGGTGAATCTGTGAACTGACACTGGCCAGTTGGCATATTTCATCACTGATAACTCTTGTCAATTTATCAGGACCTGGATGAGCCTATATCCAATTGCCTCAGAAGAGTTTCCAGGACTTCTGCTAGACCTTTGAAAAAAATGGCTGCTCTCTTTCCCCTGGGGTCTTTGTTTTTTTGTTTGTCTGTTTAAGATTATTTATTTATTTATTTATTTGACAGAGAGCGATCACAAGTGGACAGAGACGGTGTGGGGGTGGTGAGGAAAGTAGACTTCCCACTGAGCAAGGAGCCCAATGCAGGCCTCGATTTCAGGACCCTGAGATCATGACCTGAGCGGAAGGCAGAGGCTTAACCCACTGGGCCACCCAGGTGCCCCTTTCCTGAGGCCTTTGAATGGGAAAGATTCAAGTCTCGAGCTCTCAGAACCCAATACTGGACTTGAGCCTACCTGAGAACAAAGCCCACAGAGGAAAGCAGAGCTATGGGGGTAGCAAATTTTTAAAAAAGGATTTCAGTGACATTGACCAAGCTGTAGAACCCTCTGTGCCAGAAGCCAGCATATTTCAAAACTTCAGCTAACAGAGTGTGATACAGTTTTTTATAATAAGAGATATATATTTGGCCATTGTCCCAGTTCCTGGCACAACATCCTAAAGCCCTTGGAATTTCCTAAGCGATGAGAGGGGATAAATAGGCCTTTTGCTCTGCTAATGAAGTGACTTGGAAAGCACCTAAGGGTGGGAGATGGTTGCCAGGGGAAACAACCATGCAGTTGGAGTGTTGGGGCTTTCTGTCCCAGCCAGACTCCCAGGGAAGGGAGAGGGGCTGGAGGGTGAGCTCAAATGCCAATGCCCCACGATTTACTCACTCAAGCCTATATAATGAAGCCTCTATATAAACCTAAAAGGATGAGGTCCAGAGAGACCTTTCAGATGGTTGAACCATAACGCATCCACATGCCACCATTCAGGGTCCCAAACTCCACAGGGACAGGAAAGTTCCTTTGTTCAGGACCTCACCCTATGTACCTTTGATCTGTTGATTTGTATCCTTCGATATCCTTTGTAATAAACTGGTAATCTAGTGAGTGAACAGTTTTCCTGAGAATGTGAGCTGCTCTAGCAAATTAACTAAACCCAAGGAAGGGCTCCGGAAGCCTCTGATCTAGAACCCGTGGCTCAAGAGCACAGGTGACAACCTGGGACCTATGACTGGTGTCGGAAGCAGGGGAAGGGGGCAGCCTTGTGGGACTGAGCCTTTAACTTGTAGATCTGAGGCTATCTCCAGGTAACTAGTGTCAGAATTAAGTTGAATTGCAGGACACTTCGCTAGTGTTGGGGAATTTCCTGAATGTGTAAAGAGAAGACCCACATATTGGAAATCAGGAATAGAACTGTAGTGAGTTAGTACTATTTTCCCCTCCATTAGGCCAGTTTGAACTGGATTGATGGTACATGTACCTGAAAAAGTTCTAACACAACCTCCCCTCTAACCACCGTGCCCATACCCCCTTACCTACTCCGCCTCAGCCCCGGAGGCTGCCCAAACCTCCCCGTGAAACTCAATTTCACAGCTCATAAGCCTCTCAGGGTCTTTCAGGAAAGACACTGACATATGCTCATGCATAAGCCCGTTTCTGATGCCTATCAAAATCAGATGAACATGACCAAACCCAATTGTAGAAATAAAAACCAATCTTAGCTTGCGCTTCCATTAAAAACAAAAACAAAAACAAAAACAGAGGGTGGCCACTTAAACGAAATGGGGGAAGGGAAGGGGAAAGGGGGAGGGAAAGAGAGATAAAGAGAGCTCCTGAGTGGGCTTGCTCACCACTCTCTATTTTTCCTCTTATTAAGAACATTAATCCCATCACGGGGGTTCCACCTGCAGGACCACATCTAAACTTAACCACCTTCCAGAGGCTTCCCTCCAGCTGATCACACGGGGGTTAGGTCATCAACATATGCATTTAGGATGAATTTAGGATGGGAGGACACATAACAACCAACCAACCGAGAGCAGGTAGAAGTTACTTATTCAGAGCTCACTATAGGAAGGGAGTCAACCACCATCACTGGCACTTGGGCAGGGACTTGAAGGCGGGCAGAGGATTGGGAAAGCTTCACTGAAGAGAAAAGAGAAGACTTCCTGGTTGTGTGTGTCCTGGTTGGAGGCTGTTGATCTGAGGAAGCTGGAGGAGGGCTAACTAGAAGGGAGGCTCCCTAACTGACCGGTTAGGGTACACATTGGCTTTCTCTGTTCGGTCCTAAATTGAGAGCAGGGACAAAAACCAGGGAAGCCATCAGTTATTAATCAAGTCCTGGCCATGTGTGGCTGCTCGATACAGGGGTTAGCGTTTGGTGTCCTGAATCCATTGTCAGAGATGTGGTGTGATTTCCCACAAGTCTGATTTGTCGGCAGCAGGCTGGCTTCCAGGCTGGTGGCTTATGGGTGAGAGTTCTGTTTTTACATATGTCTGAGTTTCCGCCCCTTGCATATGCAGTCTCTCAGCGTATAGAGCAACAACCACACTCACAGAGGACCACACAGTTCATCTTAGGGAGAGGACCTACAAACTTCCTTTTCAGAACAAATCAATGGCCTTTTGGGGATCTAAACAGAAAGCCAGGATTAGCCGGGAGCTTGGGCTAAAGAGTAGGCTAATATAACTCCACCTGATAAAATCCTGTGACCCCCAAGACTGGCTGAGAGAAAGACTGAGGGCAGCATCGGTGTCAGTGGCAGTACAGGTGGTAAGGACGGAAGCCGGACTTCTTAGGAGAGATGTGATAGGAGATGCAGCTGCTATGAGGCCCCATGGGGTAGGGATGGACTGTGCAGGTTAACACCCCCTTTAGGTTACTTTCTTTTCCGTGGGGTCATTCCCCACTGCTGTCCCCGAATGTTTCATATGTTACCCATAATACCATCGGATTAAAGTGCTAAAGAATGCAAGAAGTTTTGCTTTCTTTTCCCATATTGGGGAAAAGGACATCACAATGCATGTGATGATTAGGAGAATGGCATCATCTCCAGTAATTCTCCAAAATAATATGCAGAGTGGGCAATGCTGTATATACTGTACTTTTGTGGCATGGGGCCTCCAGTTATAGTCTCTAGATTTTAAAAAAACTGGGGGGCTGCAGGATTTAGGGGACCTCTGGTTTGTTCCATGCATGATGGCTAAAATGACTGAAGGTATCAATCTGGTGCACAAAAGCTGGACATAACTGAAGGTGACAGAAGGAGGTGAGAACAATTGTATCACCCTCTGCATTAGGACACAGTCCAATGCAAAGAAGCTAAAGTACAGGGAGGACATTTTGTGAGGTGCCACCTAGCATAGGTGTCATATGCAGGAAGGACAGAGGCCACACTTCACCAGCAGTGGTTTCAGGGCCAAAGATAAAACCAGGCAATTGTGAAGAGTCTCTCTCCCCTTCACTTGGTTTCCAACAAACAGGCTAGGTCGTATTTGTGTTTTGTTTGTTTGGACTGGTTTGGAAATATTTTAACAAATAAACTTAAAACATTTCAATATTGGGAGATATATATATATATATACACACATATATATAATGTTGTATATTAAAATATAATATTATAATAGTATGTATATTATGTACATATTTTTTAAATTTATTTTTATTTTTTAAAGTAGGCTTCATGCCCAGCATGGATTCCAACATGGAGCTTGAACTCATGACGCTGAGATGAAACCTGAACCAATATCAAGAGTCAGCTGCTTAGCGGACTCAGCCACCCAGGTGTCCCTCAAGATATTTTTCTTTCTTTTTTTTTTTTTTTAATATTTTATTTATTTATCTGACAGAGAGAGAGACATCACAAGTAGGCACAGCAGCAGGTAGAGAGAGTGGGGGAAGCAGGGCCCTCCCCCTCACCGAGTAGAGAGCCCAATGCAGGGCCCCATCCCAGGACCCCAAGATCATGACCTGAGCTGAAGGCAGAGGCCCAACCCACTGAACCACCCAGGCACCCCAAGATATTTCTTCAGAAATTAAAAGATCCAGTATTCTCGCCTGGTAGCAGTCAGCCGGGGCTGCACAGGAACTGACTGCCTTTATACCGCTGTGCTCCCCTGCACCATGCACCAATGCCTCCTTCTACTAAAGCCAAATGCAGGGACCATCCGTCAGGTACTTTCCTTACGCTAGTCTGCCCCACTTATTTTCTGTACTGCCTTGTCGATTTGGGGGAAAACCCCTCAGTATCTGGTCCTGGTTTGAGGAAGTATTGCTATCCTTAAAATATTGAATATTCAAATTAAATATTCAAATTGAATGACCTAGCTCTTACTGAGGGCTTCTTTAATTTCTCTCAGCAACATTTTCAGTTTCAGGTGTCAAGGTCTTAATTTGGTTAGTTTTACTTTTAAGGAATGTCGTGATTTGGGTTGCTTTTTAAAATGATATTTAAAATTTTTTTAATAAAATGATATTGTATTTTTTATTTAATTTTCTGACATTTGCTAATACAGATATAGAAATCATTTCTGTAGGTGGACTTTGGTTACAGTAACTCTACCGAATTACATATTAATTCCAGTAGTTTGCTTGTCTGTTTTGAATTTTCTATGTAAATGATCTTGTCATTGGAAACAATGATGTTACTTCTTCCTCTCCAATTACACTGCCTTTTCCCACTGCTTCATTGAAGCCTCCAGTAGTTTCATCACAACTCTGAGTAGAAGGAATGAAAATAGAGACCCCTGGCTGGCTCAATCAGAAGACAGTGTGACTCTTGATCTTGGGGTTGTGAGTTTGAGCCCCATGCTGGGTGTGGAGATTACTTTTAAAATTAAAAAAAACATGCTCTCTCTCACTGTCTCTCTCTCTCAAATAAATAAAATAAAATCTTAAAAAAAAAAAAAAAGAAAAGAAAAAGGGACGCCTGGGTGGCGCAGTGCTCAGGGCGTGATCCTGGAGTCCCGGGATCGAGTCCCACATCAGGCTCCCAGCTCCATGGGGAGTCTGCTTCTCCCTCTGACCTTCTCCTCGCTCATGCTCTCTCTCACTGTCTCTCTCTCTCAAATAAATAAAATAAAATCTTAAAAAAAAAATTTAAAAAAAAACATATATTTTAAAGAAGAAAAAGGAGGAAGAGGAGAAGGAGGAGGAAGAGAGAGGAAGAGGAAGGAGAAGGAGAAATAGAAGAAGTGAAATAGACATCCTTGTCTCTTTCTTGACCTTAGGGAAACAGCATTCAATATTTCACTATTCAGTGTAATTAAAGACAGTGCCATGTAAATACAGTGATTCCTGTGTCATTCACCAAAACATTCTAGATGATAGTTTGCATTTATTTACACACAGGTTTCTAAAAAAATTTTCATTCATTCGTCACAGCTTATCATCTGGAGATCTCTCCATAATCGGAATGTCCGCCCTCTCTTGAAAATGTTGATGATCTGGCACTCCCGTGTGACAGAAACCAGCTGGGACCGAGCAGGACCTGCGGGCTTTATTGTGGGGCATTCTCCCAGCAGGTGCTGTGATCTCCTTGGACCTGGGGCCAAAACCCAGATACCGTTTTTCAGTATACCTGCCCCATTATTGTCCTTTACCCCATGTCTCCTAGCTCATTTTCTATACCTGCCTTTCTGTTGTGGGGCTTAGTTTTGCATCCGCTGGGAAAATAGATGCACTGCCCCATCAAGCCAAAAATTCCTCTAACCAGAGTTTCACTCTTCATTTCTCAACAGTAGACCCTACCCTGTTCAACCGGAGCGGGGGAGGCAATCAAGGTCCAAGTCTGCCCCCTGCTGGACAAAGTGCTCTCAGCATGGTAGGCCGGTAAAGCAGGGAGTGAACAGGATTCCCAACTTAGACGTCTAATAATGCTCCAGCTCTCTCTTCCAACACAATTTTGACAAAGAATAAAGAAGGGCGCCTGGGTGGCTCAGTGGGTTAAAGCCTCTGCCTTCAGCTCAGGTCCTGAGTTCGAGCCCCACATAGGGCTCTCTGCTCAGCAGGGAGCCTGCTTCCCCCCACCCCCTGCCTGCCTCTCTGCCTACTTGTGATCTGTCAAAGAAATAAAATCTTAAAAAAAAAAAAGAGACAGGAATCCATCAGAATCCTAGAGGAGAACATAGGCAGTAATCTCTTTGATATCAGCCACAGCAACTTCTTTCAAGATATGTCTCCAAAGGCAAAGGAAACAAAAGCGAAAATAAACTTCTGGGACTTCATCAAAATCAAAAGCTTCTGCACAGCAAAGGAACAGTCAAAAAAACAAAGAGGCAACCCACGGAATGGGAGAAGATATTTGCAAATGACAGTACAGACAAAAGGTTGATATCCAGGATCTATAATGAACTCCTCAAACTCAATACACACGAAACAGGCAAACACATCAAAAAATGGGCAGAAGATATGAACAGACACTTCTCCAATGAAGACATACAAATGGCTATCAGACACATGAAAAAATGTTCATCATCATTAGCCCTCAGGGAGATTCAAATTAAAACCACATTGAGTTATCACCTTACACCAGTTAGAATGGCCAAAATTAACAAAACAGGAAACAACATGTGTTGGAGAGGATGTGGAGAAAGGGGAACCCTCTTCCACTGTTGGTGGGAATGCAAGTTGGTGCAGCCTCTTTGGAGAACAGTGTGGAGATTCCTCAAGAAATTAAAAATAGAGCTTCCCTATGACCCTGCCATTGCACTCCTGGGTATTTACCCCAAAGATACAGATGTCGTGAAAAGAAGGGCCATCTGTACCCCAATGTTTATAGCAGCAATGGCCACAGTCGCCAAACTATGGAAAGAACCAAGATGCCCTTCAACGGATGAATGGATAAGGAAGATGTGGTCCATATACACTATGGAGTATTATGCCTCCATCAGAAAGGATGAATACCCAACTTTTGTAGCAACATGGACGGGACTGGAAGAGATTATGCTGAGTGAAATAAGTCAAGCAGAGAGAGTCAATTATCATATGGTTTCACTTATTTGTGGAGCATAACAAATAGCATGGAGGACAAGGGGCGTTAGAGAGGAGAAGGGAATTTGGGTAAATTGGAAGGAGAGGTGAACCATGAGAGACTATGGACTCTGAAAAACAATCTGAGGGGTTTGAAGTGGGGGGGGGTGGGAGGTTGGGGTACCAGGTGGTGGGTATTATAGAGGGCACGGCTTGCATGGAGCACTGGGTGTGGTGAAAAAATAATGAATTATGTTTTTCTGAAAATAAATAAATTGAAAATAAAATAAAAGAGCATGAAAAAATTATAAGGAGAAGTGCCCAGCTGGCTCAGTCGGTGTAGCATACGACTCTTGATCTCGGGGTTGTGAGTTTGAGCCCCTCTTTGGATGTAGAAATTACCTAAAAATAAGATTTTCTTTTTTTAAGATTTAAAGATTTTTAAAATTTATTTGAGAGAGAGCGAGGGATCACAAGTAGGCAGAGAGGCAGGCAGAGAGAGAGGAAGGGAAGCAGACTCCCTGGCGAGCAGAGAGCCCGTTCCAAAGACCCTAAGATCATGACCTGAGCTGAAGACAGAGGTTTAACCACTGAGCCACCCAGGTGCCCTTCTTTTTTTGAGAGTATTTTAATTTATTAACTGCATCACACACACACACACACACACACACACACACACACACAAATCGTAGGCTGTAGCAGCTTCCCACTTATAAGGAAATTAAAGAAAACTTATATAAGCAATGATAAGAAAACAATAAAAATGGAGCTAGTAAATCTAGGGTAAATTATTAAAGAGAAAACAATGACAATGAAAAATTAAAATGGGACTTAGAAGCATAAAGTACAATGGTTGGCACACAGAAAATAAAAACTAGTGCACAGATTCCAAGTTCAGGAAAATCACACAGGATGCAGGTGAAAGAACCAAAAGGTGGAAATAGTGAAAGGGAAAGTGAGTCCTGGAGGAAATTTTCCAAAACATAAGTTGCAAAAACTCTTCTTAGGAAGAGATTGAATTTGTTAAATAGATTGGTAATTATGAAATAAACTGACAGAATCAGATTAAGTTATTTTATTTAATTTTAAAAGATTTTATTTTTAAGTAATCTCTACACCTAACGTGGGGCTCAAATCCATGACCCCAAGACCAAGAGTCGTTCACTTTTCCAACTGAGCCAGCCAGGTGCCCCATACTAAATTATTTTAAACTATCAACACACAGACGATTCTGACTCAAAGTAAACTAAATATAAAAACTAAAACTTCCCAATTATTTGTATAAAGCCAGCACTATAACTCTAATATGGTAACACACCATGGCCAAAGGGATCTCCTAAAATGCAGGTGCCTTTCCCAACAATAATCCCCTTATATAAGATTATTTCTTTAATTTAGAAGTCTATTTGGGGTGCTTGGCTGGCTCAGAAGGAAGAGCACATGACTTGATCTCATGGCCAAGAGTTCAACCCCCACACTGGGTGTGGAGGTTACTAAAAATAACAAACTTAAAAAAAAAAGTCTTTCAAATTCTACTTACCTACCTATCTGTCAGGTCACATAAAACAAAAGTAAGTTAAATGCTTCCTCGCAAAACACTGCATTGGCTTATTCCAAGGTCTACTCCTTATGGGTAAGGAGAACAAAAGCAAAAGGAAAGGCAGAGGGTCACCTGGGTGGCTCAGTCAGTGAAGTGTCTGCCTTCTGCTCTGGTTATGACCTTAGGGTCCTCAGATAGAGCCCTTCATTGGGCTCCAAGCTCAGCGTGGAACTTGCTTGAGATTCTCTCTCTGCCCCTCCCACTCATGCTTGCTCTTTCTCTCTCTCTCTAAAATAAAATCAAATAAAAACAAAATCTTTAAAAAAAAAAAAAAGGTATATAAATAGTCACTCCCCACAACGCTGGTGAAGCTTTTTCTGCTCACAGGTCCTGTCCCTGTGCTTTAATAAAATCACCTTTTTTGCACCAAAACCTCTCAAGAATTCTTTTCTGACCATTCACTCCTGGACACCACATAAAATCACATCACTTGGACCACTTCACTCTGCCATCTTTACACATTCCCAAAGCAATTCCTTCTAGTTCGAAGTCTTTAAATACTATCCAATATTGATAACTCCCAAATGTGTATCCTCCTTCTGGTCCTCTCCCCAAAGCTTCAGATTCATCCATTTAATTGTCTGCTTGGGTATCTAATATGCACCTTAAACTCACCATGCCCAAGCCTTACTCTACATTTCTGTTGCATGCCCGCTCTTCCCACAGACTTCCCCATCTCAGGAGTTAACTCTGTTTTGCAGGTGCACAGGTCAAAGACCTCAGACCCATCCCTGTCTCCTCTCCTTCTCATTCACCCTACGTCCTGTCAGAAATCCCCTCAGCTCTGCATTCAGAATATATCCAGAATTCATATTCTCCTTTTTTCTCCTCTCCTTCCTTTCTCTTCTTTTCTTTTTCCCTTCTGAGCAGTAGGGCGCAGGTTTGGCAGAGCTAGATGGATACCTGGGCAGAGAGGTGGCCGGGAATGGGGTGTCTCAAACACAATGAGGGGGGTGTCTACTCCAGAATATCACAGAGGAATGTCAGAACCTGAGCAAGATGAGGAGGGCGTTTACATGTGTTCACTCTCAGAACATCCCAGCAGGGAAAACAGACTAGCAGGATAAGGAGGGCAACCACACTGGAGGGGAATGGTGGCTGAGAGGGAGAGCTAGTTACATTCAGGGGGTCTGATGAAACAAGTAAATATATTTTGGATAATAGGAAACAGATTTCTCATTTTCAGAGAAGGAATTGACACATAGAGGAAAGCAGAAACTAGAATGACCTGTGTGGTATTGGATTGGAACTGGAGGTAAAGGACTGGACACATGGATTTCAGTATTTGTTTTGTAAATGAATGAATGAATGTGTGCAGACAAAAGGCTATTGCCAACGAAGTCAGAAAAAAGACAATGGCCCCTGCTATCACAATTATTATTTAACATTCTAATAGTTGGGCTCTTAGTTGCAAAGGAAACCAATTGGGGTTAACTAAAAAGAAAAAAAAAAGGAATTCATTCAGAGGACATGGGGCAGCTGACAGTTTGGATGAGAAAGCTAAAGTAGAAAGTTTAGAAAATGGGTCAGAACCCAAGGAAACAATGAAAGGAGAATGGTCACCAAGTTTGCCTAGGGACAGCCTGGTCCAGTGCCAAAGCCATCCAAATGAGCACTGACCCATTCCTGATGTCTTTATAAATCTCAGTGTGAGTTCAGTCAGACACCTGCATGCTGGCCACGAGGTTTCCGGGAAAACAAGTGTCTGGCCTTTAGGTCCTTAATGGTAGGAAGTAGGACCCCACAACAGTAGAATTCCCAAACAGAGAGAGCTCAGTGGCTCCGCGCAGACATGGTTCTGACGGTGTCCACCAAATGCAGTTACAAAACAGAACCAAACAAGAGGTATAGATACTGGAAAGGATATATCCTTATTTCTTGCAATTAGACACAAAATGAACTGGAAAAAGTATTAGAAGCAATATAATAACTCAACCAAGATGTAGAGTTACACCGCAGTTTTTCAATTTCAGCATTATTTATATTTGGAACTGGATAATCCCTTGTTGTGGGGAGAGTGAGTTAAGCAGATCTCTGTCTTCTGCTTACTAATGCCAGTAGCACCCCTCTCCCAGACTCGGGACAAACAAATGTCTCCAGACATTGCCAGATGTCCCCAGGAGGGAGAGCAAAATCGTCCCCACTTGGATTGAGTTGTACAATTAATTTATAAACATGATAACTTTCTTACATTAGAAAAACAACCAATCAAAAATTACAATGGGAAAATACTTTTTGTTCATACATAAATTACCTTAAAATCATATTAAATCCAGCTGGAATGACATCGTGTGTAGTGTGAGATAGAGATCTAAGTTTACTTGTTGATTCTTCATAAAATCTTGATTAGTATATTTATCTTATATCTTGCCAAGTCAAAGAACTTGATAATGAGTTCTGTTTCTCTGTAAATTCTCTTGGGTTTTCTAAGTAAAGGATCATAACATTTGCAAAAGATGACCATCTTGTCCTTTCATTTCTCATATTTACACTGTTCATCTCAATTTCCTGTCTAGCTGCCTTTCCTAGCACTTCAGAAGCAATTATAATTGTGTTAATAGTGAGACTGCCTTTGTTCCTGGCATAAATGGCAAGACTTTAGAATTTCACCATTATCACTAATGACTTTTTTAAAAACATTTTATTTATTTATTTGACAGAGAGAGATCACAAGTAGGCAGAGAGGCAGGCAGAGAGAGAGGAGGAAGCAGGCCCCCTGCTGAGCAGAGAGCCCGATGCGGGACTCGATCCCAGGACCCTGAGATCATGACCTGAACTGAAGGCAGCGGCTTAACCCGCTGAGCCACCCAGGCGCCCTCACTAATGACTCTTAAATTTCTTTAGCAGTTGGGATGGCTGTACTCTGTTGGACTCATATAATTCTTTTCTAGATATTCTGAAATAGTGATTTTGACTTTTTGGCCTACTGTCAGAGAATGTTTTTCTTCCATTTTTGCTGTGCGTGTGTGTGATTTTTACCATTTTGTGATGGATACAATGATTCATTAATTATATGAAATAGATCTTCTATGTGGCTACAGAGCACTTAAAATATGGCTAGTTGTAACTCCCTGAGTATTCGATTTTATTTCCCTTTAAAATTAATTTAATTTTTTTTATTTTCAAGTAATCCCTACACCCAATGTGGGCCTGAAACTCACAACCCCAAAATCAAGAGTTGCATGCCTTACCGACTGAGCCAGTCCCTCACTTTAATTAATTTAAGTGTACATAGCAGTATGTGGCTATTGGCTACCACATTAGACAGGACAGCTCTAAAATTTTACATATTTTTATACATTGAATCTACCCTGGCCGAGAGAGGTGAATTAAAATCTCTTAGTATAGGTCAGTATTTGTGTATTTCTCCTCATGTTCTGCGGTTTTTGCTGTTTAAATTATAATGCGATATTATATGATATGTAGAATATTGTGGCTGCTAAATCATTCTTGTCTAATACATCTTTTATCCTTATAAAGTATCTCTCTTTATCTTGTTTATGGCTTTTTGTCCTAAATTCAGTTTGGCTGTATATTAAAATTGAAGCCCTGCTTTCTTTTTCCTTCCATTGGTCTCATTCGCCTTGGCCCATCTTTTCATTTGTAGACCTTCTCAGTCAATTTGTTTTAACATGTCTCTTATATTCCCAGAAAATAGTTGGATTTTACTGTGTGATGTGATGTGATGTGATAATTGCTTTTTTAAAAAATATGTAGAACAGGCACATTTAAATTCATTCCTATGACAGATATATTTCACCTTAGTTTTATCAGCACTTTAATGTTATGCTTTCTGTTTTTATTGTTTCTTTTGAAATTATATTTCACAATATGGTGTGTGTTTTCATTGTGTTGGGGTGTGTGTGTGTGTGTGTGTGTGGTCTTTTTTCACTGTGAGCAATGACAAAATTAGAATCTTTCCACTTCCTCTCACCCCCTCCACACCCAATTTTAGTTGACTTTGCTGTTTTTCTTAGTTCTTCTGGATTTTACTTTTACATCTTAAAATACACATCCTCCTATTTTTGATCTACCTTAACGTTTTATTTTACTCCACCTGTGAAAACTTAGGGAATCTGTGTTCTACCACTTTTCATCCTTCATTCTTCCCAATCTTTGTCAGTATATTATTTTTATAGGCAAATGATTCATAATACTTTCGTTCTGTCACAACAGTCCCCATCGTTGTCTTACTTTGAGTCCAACAGGTCAGGAGATTAGTGTTGACTGGATTAAAGTTCATCATTTTGTAGAGGGGCTGGTACCGTTGGCTGGTTTTTCCACAGCTGCTCTCTCTGCCCCTTTTACTGTTCTCACCACCTGCTATAGAGACTGAAGTGGTGAGAAGTTAGTTCTCCACATTTATGTAAATGATCTTCATTTCACTGTTATAGACAGTTTCTTCCACTGAACCTCGGGAAGGTAGACACAGGCTGGTCCAGCCATAAATTGTTCCTACAATCTACCATGACAGAACAAATAGGATCCTTTCTCTTTTCTGTCATTCATTTATCAAATCTCTTAGAAAAGTAATGAAGGTGTTTGTTTTCAGATGGCATGAGAATATACCATAAATCTAATGTTATGAAATTAGTATAATATTGGAATAGGAATAGAAAAATTGATCAAAGAGCACAGTAAAGCATCCCCAGTAGATCCACGTCTGCATGAGAATTTTAACGATAACAACTATGACAGTCCTATTCAAATGAGAAAAAAGTTTATTTAACAAACATGCCTTGGCTAAACAGACCTATCTAATAATAAAGGAGGACTCACATCTCAGCTCATACCATATACAAAGAGGCATGCCACAACTGAACATTTTTTAAAAGTTGTGGAAGTAGTAGAAGAAAATCAAGACGATCAGGTGGCTGTGGAGGTAACCTTAAGCAGGAAACCCAAAAGCTCTGAAGTGGGGGAAGAGTCATGTGGCTATATGGATATAAAAACTTTAGTCAAGAAACAGGCTCTTAACTATAAACAACAGGGCTGCCTGGGGGGCTCGGTCGTTAAGCCTCTGCCTTCAGCTCAGGTCATGATCTCAGGGTCCTGGGATCGAGCCCCAGATCAGGCGCCCTGCTCAGTAGGAGGCCTGCTTCTCCCTCTCCCACTCCCCCTGCTTGTGTTCCCTCTCTCACTGTCTCTCTCTCCATCAAATAAATAAATAAATTTTTTAAAAAATGACAGACAACAAACTGATGGTTACCAGGGGGGAGGGGAGGAGTTGGTGGTGGGTTAAATAGAAGATGGGGATTGAGGAGGGCACTTGTGATGAGCACCAGGTGTTGTATGGAAGTGTGGAATCACTAAATTCTAAGCCTGAAACTCATACTACACTGTATGTTAACTAACTGGAATGTAAATAAAAACCTTCAAAAAATAAAACTTAAGGGTGCCTGGGTGGCTCAGTTGGTTAAAGCCTCTGCCTTCGGCTCAGGTGGTGATCTCAGGGTCCTAAGATCAAGACCCACATCAGGCTCTCTGCTCGGTGGGGAGCCTGCTTCCTCCTCTCTCTCTGCCTACTTGTGATCTCTGTCTGTCAAATAAATAAATAAAATCTTTTAAAAAAATAAAAATAAAAAAGTAAAATAAAACTTAAAGCTTAAGGAAATAATAAAAACCTTTGTATGGTAAAATACACCAAAACTATAATGAGTGTATTAAGGGTCATGGATAGTAAATTTTTCAATACTGATGGCTGATTAAAAAAAAAAATCAAGATCTATATTCTACAAGATGGAAAAAAAAAGACAACCCAATAGAAAACAGGCAAAGAATGAGAATAGAGAATTCATAGAAAAGCAAATCCAAAAAGCTGAACATGAAACAAATGCTCAAATTAACCAGGAGTTTGAAAAATGTTTATCTGCATAAAAACAAGATGTCATATTAGATGGCAGAATACAAGGAATTAGTTCAACATAGAGAGTTAAAATTAAAACTGCATGGTGGTTTGGGGTGCCTGGGTGGCTCAGTGGGTTGAGCCGCTGCCTTCGGCTTGGGTCATGATCTCAGGGTCCTGGGATCGAGTCCTGCATCGGGTTCTTTGCTCAGCAGGGAGCCTGCTTCCCTCTACCTCTCTCTGCCTGCCTCTCTGTCTACTTGTGATCTCTCTCTGTCAAATAAATAAATAAAATCTTTAAAAAAAAACAAAAAAAAACTGCATGGTGGTCTAACTTTAATATTTTAACATTAGAGCATGGGAATAATGATTTCTCAGCATTTTTAACGTTACTTCTTTTTTCTCTGTTCACCATATTGCACAGTTCGGATACTAAATAAATGCTCACTTTGCCAGTAAAGGATCCCCATTATGGTGATCTTGCCACCAGGTTATTAAGTTTTCCTTCCTCACTTAGAGAAAGTGATTAAAGGAAAGGATTACTTCCTCTTCAGGAAAATTTGGTCAAAAATGATGATGTAATTTCATTAAAGATGAACCTCAAACTGAGTCTTCACTGCTTTCTTAACAGTTCCAGAAGCAAACTTAAAATTGTTGCTCCCAGCTCTATTTTTTGTGAAGTATAACCTAAAGATGCATGAAAAAGATGCATTCATACACATATCATGAGTATTTTTTTTAAGATTTTATTTATTTATTTGACAGAGATCACAAGTAGGCAGAGAGGCAGGCAGAGAGAGGAGGAAGCAGTCTCCCTGCTGAGCAGAGAACCCGATGCGAGGCTCGATCCCAGGACCTTGGGATCATGACCTGAGCTGAAGGCAGAGGCTTTAACCCAATTAGCCACCCAGGCATCCCTACATGAGTAATTTTAAAGTAAACTCTTATTGTCACATAGATCAAGAAAAGAAATATATACAATATTTCAGAATCTCCTCCACCTGTTTTCTCAATAACTCCTCATCCCTCCAGAAGTTGGCAACATTCTAACTTTTTGATAATCTTGACCTCTCTCTTCTTTTTTTTTTAAGATTTTATTTATTTATTTGACAGACAGAGATCACAAGCAGGCAGAGAGGCAGGCAGAGAGAGAGGAGGAAGCAGGCCTCCCGCCGAGCAGAGAGAGCCCAGTGTGGGGCTCTATCCCAGAACCGCGGGACCACGACCTGAACTGAAGGCAGAGGCTCCAACCCACTGAGCCACCCAGGCATCCTTTTTCTTTTTAATGTCATCCCTTACGTAGTTTTCTTTGCCCATTTTCAAGATTAGGTATTTATTTACATGAAACAAGACTATTCTTTTATATCTTATCTTCTCTAACATTTTGTGTGTGAGTTGTCTATGGCATTGTGTACTTCTAGTTCATTTATTTTCCTGGCTGCATAGTATTCCATCATGTGGATATACCACACTTTGCTTACCCATCTGATTCTAAGTGGACATATAAATTGCTCCCAGAGTGGTACCATGACAAATGAAATTGTTGTGAACATTCTTACATGTACATTTGGTGTAACTGTGCACAAGTATCTGTAGGGAAGCAGGTCTCAGAATTTATAATTTCAGGACTCCTTTACACTGTGAAAAAAGAAGTATTGAGAGAACCAAGAGCTTTTGCTTATTCGGATTATATTAATGAATACTTGCCTTATTAGGCATAAAAATGGGGGGGGTACGTGGGTGGCTCAGTCAGTTGAGTGTCCCACTCCTGATTTTGGCTCAGGTCATGATCTGAGTCATGAGATAGAGCCCTGCAACTCGCTCAACGCTGAGTGTGAAGCCTGCTTAGGATTCTCTTTCTGGGGAGGAGTGAGAGGGCAGAGGAATAGGAGACCTCATTTGGTCGGGTCCCAGGAATTCAGCTACATAGTTATCAAACCATTCTGAACTCAACAACTCAACTCAACTACAAACTCAACAGGAGGTGGAAGAGAATATCAGCAATTCTAGGAATAGAAACACGACCACTTTCTGGAAGGCAGGGCATGTGGAGAAGTGACTGGAGGCGAAATAGGGGAAGATAGACTGCAGGGGGAGGGGCTCCCGGCAAGCGGGGAGCAGCAGAGCACAAAATTGGAACTTTTAGAAGTCTGCTCCACAGAGGGACATCGCTCCAGAGGATAAACAGGGGGTGGAGCACTTGTGGGGACAGTGTGGTCTCAGGTCCCTTGTGGTCACAGAAAGACTGGGGGTGTCTGAGTGTGGCAGAGCTCCCAGGTATCAGAGTGGGGAAGCCCAGTGATGGAGCTGAGGATGAGCTCTCAGCTCGGGTTACCTTAAACTGTGATCCATGGCACAGTTGGATCACTGCTCTTTGAGCAGGGACCCTACAAGGGACAGATCTGGGGAAACTCACCTTCCTTCTCTGGGAGAAGCAGCACAACAGGAATCTGCTGGGTTTGGAGACTCCAAACAGGGCCGTGCGCCAGAGACAGAAATGCTCAGTCACAGGCCAGGTGGGCTCGGAGCATGGCCAGAGACCAGGGAGACGGGAGGGATTCACTGCTTTTCTCCAAGGGCACACTTAGGAGTGGGGGCCTGAGCTCTCAGCTCCTCCAGGCCAGAGACTGGGAGGCCGCCATTTTCATTCCTATCCTCCAAAGCTGTATGGAAAGCACTCAGGGAACAAAAACTATGAAAGCAAAACCACACAGATTACTTAGCCCGGCCCCTGGCAAGGGCAATACAATTTCACCTCAGGCAAAGGTATTTGAAAATCAGGCAACAGGCCCCTCCCCCAGAAGATCAACAAGAACATCCAGCCAAGACCAAGTTCACCAATCAATGAGAACTGCAAAACTTCAGAGCTGGGGAATACAGCACAGAATTTATGGCTTTTCCCCCATGATTCTTCAGTCTTTCAAAGTTAAATTTTTTAAATTTTATTTCTTTCTTATCCTTTTAAAAAATTTTTCCTCTTTCCTATTTTAGCCTTTTTAAACTATTTTATCTTATCAATACCTCTTTAAAAATCTACTTTAATTTTCATTGTTATAGTCATATTCTATCCCTTCTTTGTATTTAACCTTATTTTTTGCATACATATAAGTTTTTCTTTAAAATTTTGGGATACAGTTTCTTCTAACAGATGAAAATAGACCCAAAAACATGTGTGTGGCTCTATTCTATTCATCATCATATAGATAGATAGATAGATAGATATCATAGATAGATAGATATATCATTTATATATATTATATTATATATTTATATATTATATAATTTATTATATTATATACATAAGGATATATATGTGTATATATATCCTTTATTCTCTCCCCCAAGTTTTGGGTCTCTTCTGATTTCGTTAATGTATATTTTTCTGGGATCGTTGCTACCCTCTTAGTATTTTGTTCTCTCATTCATTTATTCTTCTCTGGATAAAATTACAAGGCAGAAAAACTCACCTCAAAAAAAAAAAAAGAAAGAAAAGAAAAAGAGGCAGTACCAACAGCTAGGGACCTAATCAATACAGATGTTAGTAAGATGTCAGACCTAGAGTTCAAAATGACATTTATAAAGATTCTAGCTGGCCTTGAAAAAACCATAGAAGACACTAGAGAATCCCTTTCTGGAGAAATAAAGCCCCTTTTTGGAGAAGTAAATGAACTAAAATCTAACCAAGTTGAAATCAAAAAAGCTATAATGAGGTGAAATAAAAAATGGAGGCTCTTACTGCTAGGATAAATGAGGAAGGAGAGAGAATTAGTGATATAGAAGACCAAATGATGGAGAATAAAGAAGCTGAGAAAAAGAGAGACAAACAACTACTGGGCCATGAGGGGAGAATTCAAGAGATAAGTGAAACCATAAGATGAAACAATATTAGAATAATTGGGATCCCAGAAGAAGAAGAAATGGGTGGGGCAGAAGGTATATTGGAGCAAACTATACCAGAGGACTTCCCTAATTTGGGGAATGGAACAAGCATCAAAATCCAGAAGGCACAGAGAACCCCCCTCAAATCAATTTAAAAAGGTCAACACCCTGTCCTCTAATAGTAAAACTTACAAGTCTCAGTGACAAAGAGAAAATCCTGAAAGCATTTCGGGTGACAAAGAGAAAATCCTGAAAGCATTTCGGGACAAGAGGTCTGTAATACACAATGGTAGAAATATTAGATTGGCAGCAGACCTATCCACAGAGACCTGGCAGGTCAGAAAGGACTGGCATGACATATTCAGAGCACTAAATGAGAAAAATATGCAGCCAAGAATACTATATCCAGCTAGGCTGTCATTAAAAATAGAAGGAGAGATAAAAAGCTTCCAAGACAAACAAAAACTAAAAGAATTTGCAAACACCAAACCATCCCTACAGGAAATATTGAAAGGGCTCCTCTAAGCAAAGAGAGAGCCTAAAAGTAACATAGACCAGAAAGGAACAGAGACAATATACAGTAACAGTCACCTTACAGGAAATACAATAGTACTAAATTCATACCTTTCAATAGTTATCCTGAATGTAAATGGGCTAAATCCTCCAATCAAAAGGTACAGGGTACCAGAATGGATAAAGAAACAAGACTCATCAATATGATGTCTGCAAGAAACTCATTTTAGACCCAAAGGCACCTCCAGATTTAAAGTGAGGGGGGTAGAAAACAATTTATCATGTTAATGGACATCAAAAGAAAGCTTCCCAGAAGGCTTCCCAGGGAAATTCTACCAAACACTTAAAGAAGAATTAATACCTATTCTTCTGAAACCGTTTCGAAAAATAGAAATGGAAGGGAAACTCTCAAGCTCATTTCATGAGGCCAGCATCACCTTGATCCCAAAACCAGACAAAGACCCCATCAAAAAGGAGAATTACAGACCAATATCCCTGATGAACATGAATGCAAAAATTCTCACCAAAATACTAGCCAATAAGATCCAACAGTACATTAAGAGGATTATTAATCACAACCAAGTGGGATTTATTCCTGGACTGCAAGGTTGGTTCAACATCCTCAAATCAATCAATGTGGTACAATACATTAATAAAAGAAAGAACAAAAACCGTATGATATTCTTAATAGATGCTGAAAAAGCATTTGACAAAGTACAGCATCCTTTCTTGATCAAAACTCTTCACAGTGTAGGGATAAAGGGTACATACCTCAATATCAGAAAAGGCATCTATGGAAAACCCACAGCAAATATCATTCTCAATGGGGGAGAACTGAGAGCTTTTCCCCTAAGGTCAGGAATATGGCAGGGCCGTCCACTATCACCTCTGCTATTCAACATAGTACTAGAAGTCCTAGCCTCAGCAATCAGAAAACAAAAAGAAATAAAGGCATCCAAAGAAGCCAAACTCTCACTCTTTGCAGATGATATGATATCCTATGTGGAAAACCCAAAAGACTCCACTCCAAAACTGCTAGAACTCATACAGGAATTAAGTAAAGTGTCAGGATATAAAAGCAATGCACAGAAATCAGTTGTATTTATATACACCAAAAACAAGACAGAAAAAAGAGAAATTAAGGAGTTAATCCCATTTACAAGTGCACCTAAAACCATAAGATACCTAGGAATAAACATAACCAAAGACGTAAAGGATCTGGACTCAGAAAACTATAGAGTATTCATGAAAGAAATTGAGGAAGACACAAAGAAATGAAAAACATTCCATGCCCGTGGATTGGAAGAACAAATGTTGTGAAAATGTCTATGCTACCTAGACCAATCTATATATTCAATGAAATCCCTCTCAAAATACCATCAACTTTTTTCATAGAGCTGGAACAAATAATCCTAAAATTTATGGAACCAGATAAGACCCCAAATAATCAAAGGAAAGTTGAAAAAGAAAACCAAAGTTGGCAGCATCACAATTCCAGACTTTAAGCTCTATTACAAAGCTATAATCATCAAGACAGTATGGTACTGGTACAAAAACAGGCACATAGATTAATGGAACAGAATAGAGAGCCCAGAAATAGACCCTAAACTCTATGGTCAATTAATCTTCGACAAAGCAGGAAAGAATATCTAATGGGAAAAAGACAGCTTCTTCAAGAAATGGTGTTGGGAAAATTGGATGGCCACAAGCAGAATGAAACTGGACCATTTCCTTATACCATGAAGAAAAATAGACTCAAATGGATGAAAGACCTAAGTGGGAGACAGGAATCCATCAAAATCCTAGAGGAGAACACAGGCAGCAATCTCTGTGACCTCAGTCACAGCAACTTCTTGCTAGACAGGTCTCCAAAAGCAAGAGAAACAAAGGCAAAAATGAACTATTGGGACTTCATCAAGATATAAAGCTTTTGCACAGCAAAGTAAACAGTCAACAAAACCAAAAGACAATCAACAGATTGGGAGAAGATATTTGCAACTAACATATCAGATAAAGGGCTAGTATCCAAAATCTATAAAGGACTTATCAAATTCAACATCCAAAGAATAAATAACCCAGTCAAGAAATGGGCAGAAGCCATGAACAGACATTTCTGCAAAGAAGACATCCAAATGGCCAACAGACACATGAAAAAGTGCTCAACATCACTCAGCACCAGGGAAATACAAATCAAAACCACAGTGAGATACCAACTCACACCAGTCAGAATGGCTAAAATGAACAAGTCCGGAAATGACAGGTGTTGGCGAGGATGTGCAGAAAGGGGAACATTGTTGGTGGGAATGCAAGCTGGTGCAACCACTCTGGAAAACAGTATGGAGGGTACTCAAAAAGTTGAAGATAGAGCTACCCTACAACCCAGAAATCTCTCTACTGGGTATCTACCCTAAAGATACAAATGTAGTGATCCAAAGGGGCACGTGCACCCAAATGCTTATAGCAGAAATGTCCATAATAGCTAAACTATAGAAAAAGCGTATATGTCCATCAACAGATAAATGGATAAAGAAGATCTGGTATAATATATATAATGGAATACTATGCAGCCATCAAAAAACCAAAATCTTGGCATTTGCAATGATGTGGATGGAACTAGAGGTATTGTACTAAGTGAAATAAGTCAATCAGAGAAAGAGAACTATCATATGATCTCTCTGATATGAGGAATTTAAGAGGCAGGGTGGGGAGTCATGTGGGGAAGGGAGGGAAAAATGAAACAAGATGGGACTGGGGAGGGAGACAAACCATAAGAGATTCTTGGATCTCAGGAAGCAAACTGAGAGTTGCTGGAGGGGAGAGGGGTAGGAGGAATGACATGGCTGGGTGATGGACATTGGGGAGGGTATGTGCTATGGTGAATGCTGCACAGACCTGTACCCCTGAAACAAATAATACATTATATGTTAATAAAAAAATTATTGGGAACCCTATAAATAAATAGAGAAACTGGAAAAAAAAGAATTCTCTTTCTCCCTCTACCTCTGCCCCTCCCCACCCCCGCTTACATTCTCTCTCTCTCAGAAAATAAAGTACGTTAACATGAATAATATATTCAATGAAAAACACCTATATCTCTTAAAACATAAGTCAATGATAAGAGTGGCATTGTTTTTGTGTGTGTGTGTGTGTGTGTGAATATTTTTAATGTCTGGCTTTATGGAACAGACTGTGGGACTTCCCAGCCTCCATAATTGCATGAGCCAATTCCCTATAACAAATCTCTTCCTATGTATCTATACCCTATTTGTTCTGTTTCTCCAGACGACCCTGACTGATAGACCCATCCTCTATTAGGGGATAGACCTTATAGGTCTCCCTAACTTCAGGTACCATCCTTCCCTTCCTTGTCCCATCAGGATTGGGGAGGTGGTAATAGATTCCCATGGTTACTTGTTCTGGATCTCTCACCATCCTTTATTAGACCTCTTAATCTTGCCACACCTCTGTATCTAGTTATACCTCTACTAGTTTATATTTAATTGGGCCCCTGACAATGCGTCAGTTTCCAACTGAGATTCTGACTGATACATCTATACATTTGCCACATTTTTGCTCTGGGATCATTTTCCTTTTGTGATTTAAGTACCTTCCTCCAGAAGCAGGTCTAAGTTTGCTTTTCCTTTTGCCCTGATACTAGCATGTTACCACTTTGTCTTGGTTCTCTTCATTCCAGGAGCCTGTTGAAAACTACAGCTCATTTTCATAATTAGAGTAAGTAAATGCTCATTGGTCAAAAGCAGCTTGGAATGTTTTTCTTACTCCTCTGAGTTCCCACTTAATAAACCTTAGCTGGGAAATCTTCACTATATTGTCATATTGTTCATGATTTTGCAAGAACTTTTTAGTATTTTATCCAGTGCTTTTAGTTGTTTTCAACAGAAGAGCTGTTCTAAATAACCCAGCCTGACATTACCAAAAATGAGAAAGTCCTGCCCTTTCTCACATTTTTTTTCCCTAAGGTTTTTTTCATGCTCTTGCTATTTTGCAAATTATTCAGGAATGATCTGTTCTTAAGTCTTGAATGAGAAATATGACAATGGAACAAGGCCATCGATTTCCAGGATATCATTGTATTATCTATCTATTGCTGTGTAACAAATTATGCCCAAACGAAGCAGCTTAAAATGATACATTTATTGGGGCACTTGGCTGGCTCATTTGTAGAGCATATGACTCTTGATATGAGGGTCTTGAGTTCAAGACCCATGTTGGGCACAGAGCCTACTTAACTAAAAGTAAAAAAGAACGCAGGGTGCCTTGGTGGCTCAGTGGGTTAAACCTCTGCCTTCCTCTGCCTTCAGTTCCGATCATGATCCCAGAGTCCTGGGATCGAGCCCCACATCAGGATCTCTGCTCAGCAGAGAGCCTGTTTCCCTCCCTCTCTCTCTCTGCCTGCCTCTCTGCCTACTTGTTATCTCTGTCTGTCAAATAAATAAATAAATAAATAAAATCTTTAAAAAAAAAAAAAGAACACATTATTATCTCAGTTTCTGTGAGTCAAGGATCTAAGTATAGCTTACCTCAGTCTTCCATTTCACAAGACTGTCACCAAGGTGTCAGTCCAAGGCTTAAAGTTTCATCTAAAGGCCCTACTTGGATTGACTCACTTCTAGGGTCATTCATTGGTTTTGTGCAACATTCCTCATAGAATGCTGTATTGAGTGCCTCAGTTCCTTACTAGGTATTGGACAGAGGATTCCCTCAGTTTCTTGACACATGGGCCTTTCAAAAATGGGAGCTCGCAATATGGCCACTTAATTTATTAACACATGAAAGCAGAGAAGGCAATAGAGAGAATTTGCTAGCAAGACAGACGTCCCAGAACTTTGTAACTTGATCTTGGAAACAAAATAACATCCCATCACTTTTACCATTTCTATTAGTTATAATCAAGTCACTAGATGCAGCCCACCCTCAAGGGGAGTTGGATTACACAAGGGTGTGAGTATCAGGAAGTGGAAATCATTGGGAGCCATTTTAGAAGGCCATCCACACTATAAAAATGGTGTCTGAATTTCAATCTGTAGCTCACTTTTCAACAGCTATGCACCAATTTCAGCACCTTGGCAGGAGCAGAATGATGGCAAACTTTTTATAATATATATCTGTACAAAATACCTCCACTCTCGGGGCACCTGGGTGACAGTTGGTTAAGCGTCTAACTCTTGGTTTCAGCTCAGGTCATGATCTCAGGGTTGTGAGATTGAGCCCTGTGTTGGGCTCTGCACTCAGTTTGAGATCTGCTTCAGATTGTCTCCCTCTCCCTCTGCTCCTCCCCCCCTCAAATAAATAAGTAAAATCTTAAAAAAAAAGAAATACCTCCACTCTCAAAGCACATTGGTTTGCTTACTTCTTCAGTAGGCTCATCAAATAAACCAGCAGTTCTGCAAGCAACTCTCAGTTGTCAGTAAGTCTTGCTATGTTAGAACTGTCACTGCAGAGTATACTATAACATCTATTCTTGGGGCACCATGCTGGCTCAATCAGAAGAGCATGTGATTCTTGATCTCAGGGTCATGAGTTTGAGCTCCATGTTGGGTATAGGGATTACTTAAAAAAAAATTTAATCTCTTCTTTTGCTCAAGTAGGACTTTGAACATGGAAGAACTTCTTTGTCATTTTATTTGAATACCCTGTATGAATACAGTTCCAAAACCTCTTGTATATCATGAGTTTGATTTTGGCTAAAGAAGAATGATGACAGTGTAGTCTGCCATCTTTCTGCTAATGGCTGGTAATTCTTTTACTTGGTACTGAGCCCCAATCACTTTTAGACACATAACTAAAGAGTGAACAAATCATAATAAGCTTATAATTTCTAATTCCCTCATGGCCTTTGCCATTTTTGTTCCATTTTAATTACAACACCGATTTTCTGCTCTACATACATCTCATAAACCATATTCACTATCTTATTAACTATGTGTAAGACCCATACATATTTCATCAACCTAGTGGAAATATAGTTAAATTCATTATAAATTAAGTAAATAGACACCTGATTACT
The DNA here is from genome assembly GCF_020171115.1 of Neogale vison. Classification (NCBI taxonomy): domain Eukaryota; kingdom Metazoa; phylum Chordata; class Mammalia; order Carnivora; family Mustelidae; genus Neogale; species Neogale vison. The sequence goes on along the minus strand of NC_058097.1, from coordinate 49,463,884 downwards.
TCTTCATATCCAAATGTTTAATGTACAAGATCCAGAAGTAGTATATATAGTAATTTATACAGTAATGCTCCAAATAGTTTAATAAGATCCAGAATAATTTTTTGTGTAGCCCAATATAGAGCTTGAACTCATGACCCTGAGATGATGACCTGAGCTGAGATCAAGAGTCAGGTGCTTAACTGACTGCGCCATCCAGGCACCTCCAGAATAATTTTTCAAAACATGTTTTCTAGAAAGAACTTGTGGGAATAATAGCTTGGGCAAATTATAAGAATCATTCATCTGCCACTTTTGAAAATGGTTGGTAGTATTCTGCAGTCAATCTGGCAGTTTTGATTTAAGCTCTTGACTTCAATAGACTCAAAAAATATATATATATATATAAAACCTCTCAAAAGTATTCTTATAAAACATGTTGTTTTGAAGTTAAATTAGTGAGAACAACATGTATTTCAGACATCTCATTTCTAACACTTTCCTATTTTTCTAGTGCTTTTTGCATTAATTATTATGTCTGGATTAAAGATTTTTTTTAAAGATTTTATTTATTTATTTGACAGAGAGAGAGATCACAAGTATGCAGAGAGGCAGGTAGAGAGAGAGGGGGTAGAGAGAGAGGGCTGGATCCCAGGATCCCAAGATCATGACCTGAGCCGAAGGCAGAGCCTTTAACCCACTGAGCCACCCAGCTGCCCCTGGATCAAAGATGTTTCATCATAAAAGTTGTTATACGTGATTTTGGAGTTTTATTTCCACTTCAAGAAATTTAACTCAGCAATTTAAAATTCATCTTCATGGGATGCCTGGGTGGCTCAGTCAGTTAAGCCTCCGTTCTCGATTTCAGATCAGGTCAAGATCTCAGGGTCAGTATCTCAGGGTCTTGAGATGGAGCCCCTGTGACAGGATCAGCATGGAGTCTGCCTATCTATCTCCCTCCCCCTCTGCTCCTCCCTCCACTAGAGCTCTGTCAATTTAAATAATTTAAATTAAGCTCTATTTAAATAAATAGTTAAAATTCATCTTCATAAATGTAAAGTAACACTTTTTAAAATACAATTAAAAAACTAAAAAAATCAACTATAGTTACTAAAGTTTTTTTTTTTTTAAGTATGAATGGTAGAATACAAAACAATTCTGCAAAGAAGGCTGCCTGGCATAAAAAATGATCTCTGAATCAGTCTGATCTTTGCTGTTTGCCTCGCATTATTTTTTTTTAAGATTTTATTTATATACTTGACAGAGAGAAAGATCACAAATAGGCAGAGAGGCAAGCAGAGAAAGAGGGGGAAGCAGGCTCCCTGCTGAGCAGAGAGCCCAATGCGAGGCTCGATCCCAGGACCCTGAGATCATGACCTGAGCTGAAGGCAGCGGCTTAACCCACTGAGCCACCCAGGCACCCCTTTGCCTCGCATTATTATTTACATTTTACATCTGTCAACCCCAAGAGGAGAAAACTGTCTTCCTAATGGTATCTAAATAAAACACCTTTAATAATCACACCAACACACTCGCTCTATTTCCTGACTTGTATAATTACACGGAAGTTCTCAAGATTTGTTTTGGGCGTGTAAAAGGCATGCAGTAATGGACAGATTTCTCCTCTAAGGATGCTGCTGGGGTGTTGAGGTCTCGAAGCTGAGTAGGTTCCCCTGCTTCCCACCCCAGGTTGCCCTCAGGGGAAAAGAGCTGCCTCACTTACTGTCACGGCCCCTTCCTGGAGGCAGCCCTCATCCATCACCTGGTCAATGTGTCATATAAAGACCTGGTCCCCTTGCCCCAAATTTGAGACATGTGCCTGGGGGCATTGAGCTCTAGCCCTGCCTATGGGATCAGCTGAGTTATCATAGTTCAGCTTCTCCCTCCCACTACCCCCTTCAGGCTGTTGAACCTAACAACACTCCCAGTTAATATCCTAAACCCTAATTTCTTTTATAGAGTCCTTTTCCTGAAAACCCAACCTACAGCCTACAGGCTTTCACAATCATCATTAATTATTTCAGCGTCTTACTCCTGTAATTATGTAATTACTCACACACATACACACACACACTTCAGCTAATAAAATTTTAACCTTGAATGCACACAAGATTTTTACTCCACATTATACCAGGATGCTCGAATCTGAAAGTGACTATTATGATCTTAAAGTAGACAGGAACCACCTCCACCTGGCTTGTTCAATATTCCTCATGCTAATATGCTGGTTAGATGTGATGGTAACCCGACTGATCACATACTCACTGAACACACACGAGTTCAGAGATACCAGGAATAACCTTCAATCAGGCATTCAGTGCTTCAACCTTCAAAAGACTGAAGGTGAAGTCAAATAGAAAAACTTGAACTAAAGTAGAGACCGAATGTTTTCTTAAGCACCTAGTATGGAAAGACCGATAAACGTGGATATGATTTGCTTTTCTAGAATCTCCATAACATATTACCACAAACTGGATAGATTAAAACAACGGAAATTTATTCTTTCGTGGTTGTGGAGGGAGAGGGAGAAGCAAAATCCCTGCTAAGTGGGAAGACCGATGTGGGGCTGGATCCCAGGTCCCTGAGATCATGACCTGAGCCAAAGGCAGATGTTTAACTGACTGAGCCACCCAGGTGCCCCTGAAGGCTCCTTCTGACCTCTTCCAGCTTCCAGTGGTTGCCAGCAATCCTTGGCATTCCCTGGCTTGCAAATGCCTCATCCTGATCTCTGCCTCCCCCTTCATATGGACTTCTTCCCTGTGTCTCCTTTGTATATTCAGATTTTTCTCTCCTTCTAAAGATATCAGCCATTGGATTTAAGACCCACCCTATCCCAGTAAGACCACATCCTAATTTGATTGCATGTATAAAGACCCCCAAATAAGGTCACATTCACAAGTACTGGGGATTAGGATTTCAACATATGTGGGCAGGGACATAATTCAACCTACAGTGGATACCATACCATACGTGATTCAGGGCAGAGAGTCAACCGGGGAGTGGACAAGAAGGGAAAAGTCAAGAAAAGGCAAGCAAAGAAAAAAGAAAGGGGAGGGGAGGAGCAAGAAGAATGTGGTAAAAACATTCCCATAAGTATAAATTGTTCTGTTTCTGCAAAATGCTGTGCATGTGCATGCAGAAATTACGGAGCTAGCTTTTTTTTTTTTTTTTTGTAGGAATGATAACAACAGATAATTCTCCTATACGGCTTACTATGTGCTGGACATTGTTTTAAGCACTTTGCATGTATTAACTCCTTTAATCTTTATATCTCAACTCTGTGAGGTAGGTACTATTAATTATCATACCCATTTCACTGATGACAAAATTGAGGCATAAAGAGACACAGCTAAGAAAATGGCCGAGCCAGGATTCATGCCCAGGCAGCCTGGCTTCAGAATCTGCTCTTAAACACCTTCCTCTACACAACATAATTCTGTCCTTGGAAAACAAAAACACTACATGTGTGTACAAATGCTTGTGTATTTTAGAAGACATAAAATAAGGTGTCAAGATAAAAAGGTAAAGGAGCACCTAGCTGGCTCAGTCAGTGGGGTGTAAGACTCTTGATCTCAGGGTTGTGAGTTTAAGCCCTATGTTGGGTGTAGAGATTACTTAAAAATAGAATCTTGGGATGCCTGGGTGGCGCAGTTGGTTGGACGACTGCCTCCGGCTCAGGGCGTGATCCTGGAGTCCCGGGATCGAGTCCCACATCAGGCTCCCAGCTCCATGGGGAGTCTGCTTCGCTCTCTGACCTTCTCCTCGCTCATTCTCTCTCACTGTCTCTCTCTCTCAAATAAATAAAATAAAATCTTAAAAAAAAATAGAATCTTAAAAAGGATAAACATGTAAAATATTGGATTTTAATCAGTTCTTTTTGGGGGGTGGGGGTCACAAATGAATGATGGGCCTGTGTTGGGTCTCATGTTTTGAGGAGGAAGCATTAGTGCTAGAACATTCTTATTAGAGTCATGTAGAGTGGATTTCTCACAGGAAGGAAGTTCTAGTACCTGAAGACGGGGAAGTGGATGGCAGCTGACGGCCTTAAAAAAACTAAACAACCACTTGTCTCCTTGAGCCTCAGAACCACCTTCCCTATCTTCGCAGAAATGCAAAGAGCAGAGCAGCTGAAGACCCTTCACTATTCAGATGAAACTCCCCCAAAATTCACATCCAGTTTTCCTATGCACCATCCCCCCCGCCCCATCCAGGAAATGCTTAATAAATGGGCCAAGTTGTTTAATCTTCTCCACATCCATCCTACCCATCTCCATAACATATTACCACAAACTGGATAGCTTAAAACAATGGAAATTGAACAGAAAAGGCCCCATGTCCCCAGTGCCTATGAGGGGCAAGTGTCCATCTAGGATTATTTAATGGTGCAACGGGAGCATGCGTTGCACTTGGATCATCTGGTATTTTGGATGCTTTGCCAGTCTGAGGCTTATTGCACCTGTGGGGATTAAGCGGTGCCGTAGGATTATCTTGAGTTTGGAATTTAACCCCCATGTGGAAGGATTTTCTGGTGGTACTGTAGGATTATCTCGGGTTTGGGGTTGATCCTTCATGTGGAAGGATTCTCTGCTACTTTGATGTTCCTCATGACCCGAGGCCTTCTTTTCTATGGTAATAATCAGTGAGTCCTTGACTCAGACGTACTTCAAGGCCCGCGTCTTCCTGGCTAACTGTTCTTGTTCTGGGAACTTGGGCATGGACTTTGTGATGACGGGTGGGATGTTTCTTTTTTCCACTGGCACACTGTTCCAAGGGATAATAAGAATGGCAAAACTCATATCTCAGAAGTTGATGGGAATGGTGGCCCCTCCATTATAGTAGTATAGGAATTATGGGTGTTGGGTATCAAGGGAGTGCCAATGTCTGATGAGAATGCGGCCCTTGTGCCTCCAGAGCTGATGGGAAAGGTGGATCCCGAGTTCTGGAGGCTGATGGGAACCGTGGCTTGAGAGTCCTGGGGGCTGATGGGAATGTGGCTCGCAAGTCTCAGCGACTGGTGGGGATTGCATCAATTGAGTCTTAGGTGCCAAGGGAGTTGAGAACTCTGTATATCAGAGAATGATGGAAACAGTGGTTCCTGTGACTCACTGACCAATGGGAATGGAGACCTTATGGTTCAGGTCTAATGAACCATATGGTTCAGGAACTAATGGGAATTAGGTTATTTTATCCCAGAGGCTTAAGCAAGTCGCAACCAAGCTCATAAAGCCATGTGTTATTCACCCATCCCTCCATTCATTAGCAAACATTTTCCTAGGTCCCTGCTCTGAGCCACACCCTATGCTGGGTGATAGTGAGGACACAGAGATGACTCAGACCTAGATCGCGCCCTCAGTGAATTCCCAGAGCCAGACACCGAAAATCACAACATGACAGGATCAGAGCCAGGACAAGGAGACAGCAGGGTAGGACGGTTACCGTCCTGTCCTGACTACAGGGCATCTGGGGGTAGATGTAGAGCGATGGTAGTTCTGGATCCCAAATCAAGGTGCAGGGTCTGACAAATGTCGTTTCTACCCTGTGTGAGTTTGTGTGCATGACAAGTCTAACGTGAACAAATACTGATCTCAAGTGAGGGGCATGTTTGTGCGGAGGCCGCTCTCCTCCAAAGAAAAGGCATGGAATTTGGAATCAGAGAGGCCTGGGTTCAAATCCTGACTTTGTCATTCACTTGGAGAGTTTGATTAACTCACTATGCAGGACCTCAGTTCCCTCCTCCTTACAGGGAGATAAAACAATTGCAATAGTAAGACTGCTGTGATGACTGCATGATCTAAGGTATAATAAATACCCAGCTCACGGCAGGTCCCAAACTAGACATTCAATAAAGGGTAGGTGTTGTCATCATTGTTCCTATCATTAATAACAACAAATAAATTCATGCAGTGGAATACTATACAGCCCCTAAAATGAAAGCAGTAGCTCTGTAAGCGTGGGTATTCAAGAATCTTCAAGATAGAGTGTTAAAAAAGTGAAGTGTGGGGTAATGTGATCCCAGTCGGGGACCAAAAAATAGGGGATAGTATATGTCATAGCCGTATAGAACTCATCTGAAAAGATACACAGGAAAGGGGTAAGCATAAGCTGTCTCTAGCGAGTAGTGGGTGGCTGGGGGCCAGGGTGGAAGGAAAATGCATTTTTCACTGTTGGAGCCCAGAACGGTATACCCACCACTGTCGGAATGTCTTCCCTAACTGTCCCCTGGCCCAAAGGTCCATGAAGTTCCAAGTTGCGCATAGCACCTAACCTCTCCTGTCCCCTGTTCCTACTGATTTCTACAGAACAACTTCTGTCCCCAGTTCCTGCGCCAGACTCCTGGCTGATATATCTTCTTCACCTATTCACTTCCCGTCACCCCCACAGTCTGTCAGTCCCCAGGCGCTCCTGCGTCCTCACATTCTCTGCCCCACCCCCTCCTTTTTGTCCGCAGGGTCCCAGCCCCAGCTCGGGCATCCTCCCCCTGCACCCATCCCCCCACCCACAGGGCCCCAGAGGGGACTCTTCGACGCCCAGATCTGACCACAGCCCTCCATGGCTCCCTGTCACCCCCAGGAGAAAGTTCCCAGCCTGGCCTTCGAAACGCTCGTGAGCCTGGCCCCGCCCACCATCTCAGCCGCATCTTCGGAGCACTTCGGCTCCTGTCCTCTAAGGGTCTAGGCAGACTTGACTGCTTTGCGGTCCTCCCGGAATCGCCCCCTGCTCCCTGCTTTCGAGCCTCTGCCTGGAACGCCCTTGCTGCGGCCAGCCCCCTTCTCGGCCACCCAGATCTAACTTCTCCCGGTTCTCGGAGGTCCCTCCGGCTGTCCCCAAGTGAAAGGATTCCTTCCGCCTCTGGGCTCCCACAGCCGCCGGCCTCTGGTTCTGTCATACCCCGATCGCCCTGGATTGGAACTGTCTGCGTCGGGGGCTGTCTCCTCCATCAGACTGAGAGCTCCGTCTGCAAGGGCAGATTCGGGTCTGATTCACCTTTGGGGCCCCAGTGCGGGGAGCGGGAGGGGGGACCGAAGCGGAGGGAAGAGAAGGAGGCTGGGAGGGCAGGAAGGGGGAGAGCGAGGAGGGGAGCGGACCCCGCTGCGGCGGGGGAGGGAGGGCCGGCGGGTGGAGGAAGAGGAGAGTCACAGAGACCAGGAGGAGAACGCACCGCGCAGGAGGCGGCGGCCGCGGCGAGACCGCGAAGGAGCAGAGGTGGAGGGCGCGGGAGAAAGCGGAGAGGGGCGAGCGGGGCCGGCCGCGGGAGGCGGAGGGAGGGAGAAGTGGAGCGCGGCGCCCCGCCGCCCCGGCCCCTTTTGTCCCTTCCCTCCGCCCTGCGTCACGCTCCCGGCCGGCCTCCCCGCGCGCTCCCTCCCCCGCCCGCGCCTCCTCCCCGGGGCTGGATGGAATTTTTTCCCCTGGACCCGGGCCAGCTCCGGGGCCGGGGGAGGCTGGCCGGGCCGGGCCGGCGGCGGGGAGGGGCCGGGGCGGGGGCGCCCAGGGAGGGGGCCGGCCCGCGGGGTCCCGGGCGGAGACGCGGGCCGGAGGGAGTCGGGAGGAGGGAAGGAGGATGGCGGGGCCGCGGGGAGGAAGGGGAGAGGCCGTCGGGCGGCAGAGGAGGGGAGAGGATGGAGAGCGGGCGGCGGCGGGCCAGACTCGGCACGGCCTGGGGGCTGGCCGGGGAGCCCCTGCCCTGCGACGCGGGAGCCCCGGAGCCGTGAGTCTGCGGAAAGCGGGATTGGTGGGCGGGAGGGTGGGGACGGTTGGGGCCAGGACCCAGGGTCCCAGGAGGAGGCCGCCTTGGCGGCCTGGGTTTCTGGGTTCCTGGAGGAGGCGGGGGCTGGGGACTCAGACTCCCGAATCCTTGGAGGAGGGGGCTGGGGGCCTGGGGGCCGGGACTCCGGGGCTCCGGAGGAGGAGAGGCCGGGAACACCTCCTGGATTCCAGAGGAGGAGAGAGATGGGGCCGGGATAGCTAGATGCGGAGGCTGGAGGACACTCGGGCAAGATGCCCGCCCAAGCCCTCAGGGGAGGTGGAGGGAGAGAGGCTGGCTTTGGAGGTGCCTCCGGCAGCGGAAGGGTTAACGTCTGGCTGGAGGGGAGGGGGAGGGGCAGGGAAGGGGCTGCGGGGCTTTGAGGGGTCAAGGGTGAGCCGTGCGAGGTGGGGGCGGAGGAGGGGGGAGGTTGTCTGGGCTGCCAGACAGGCCAGGGTCAGCGGCGGGGGCAGGGGATGTCTGGCGGAGGAGAGGCCCAGCATCCAGGCTCCCTTGGGGACCTGGGATTCCAGGCCCCAGCCCCCACTTCCCTCAGACCTGGGAGTCCGCAACCCAGCCCCCTCCCTCAGAATTCCAGAATCCCGAACCCTTAGCCTTCTTTACCCCAGGACCCGAGAGAGTCTGGGCCTCCGGCCTCTTCTTCCCTCAGACCTGGAAGTCCACACCCCAACCCCCACCCTTAACAAAATGACCAAGTCCGGGCCCCTAGCTCTTCCTCCCCCGAACCCAGGCGTCCCCACCTCTTCTTTTAGCCCCAGCTGGATCCCAGCCCTCCGGGGGTTAAGGGGGCGGAGCCAGCTGGTTGCCATGGTGCCAGACTGTTTGGGTCTGCTCTCTGACCCTTGGGGGCTCCCCAGGGTCTGTAGAGAGGGGGAGGGGGACCCAGACCTGAGGGAAGTCCAGCGCCAACCCCTTCCCCAAATCGGGCCTATGGGCCCAGAGAGTTCATGTCTCCATCAACGCCGTGTCCGGTGACCTTGAACAAGTCCTGACCCTTCTCTCTAGGTCTCAGTTTCCCCAAGGAGAAATTTGCTGGGGGAGTGGGGAGATGCTCGGGTCCTGCAAATCTTTAAGATTCTCAGCTCCCCTCTCACCCCCTCCTCAGGCCCCAGGCAGCCCCGGGGCATGCTGGGAACCCGGACTGGGCTCTGGGCCAGGTTGTGGGGGGGCGGGGGCAGCCTCCTCCCTTCCCCTTCCTCCCCACCTTGGCCTGACTCTCGCCCCCGCCTGAGGGTCTGGGAGGTTGGGAAGGAGGGAAGGGGGATGAGAGCCGACCCGACTCTGGCCCCCCATCTCCTCCATTCCTCCTCCGCCCCCTTCCCGCCTCTCCTCCCCCTCCTCAGCAGGTCGCTACCCCAGCCCTGGGCCCCTTCTCGAACCACCCCCACCCCACCCCCAGCTCCAGACCTGGCTCCGAGCTGTGAGGGGGAGGGAGAGAGGGAAGGAGAAAGACAGAGAGAGAGAGAGAGAGGCAGAGAGGGGGCGAAGGAGAAGGGAGGGAGAAAGAAGGGTGGGAGGGGAGGGAAGGGAGGAAAGAGACAGAGGGAGACAGAGATGGGAGATGGAGAGAAAGGGAGAGGAGAAGGGAGAAGGCCAGAGACAGAGACCTTGAGGAATAAAGAGACTGAGAGAATGAGAGACAAAGAGAGAGGGAGGGAGGAGGACCAGGGAGGAAGAAAGACCTGAGGGAAAGAAAAAGAATGAGAAAGGAGAGAGAGAGGGAGAGGCCATCCTCGAGGGAGAGCGCCGGAACCACGGAGGGGAGAGAAGGACGGGCGCGGAGAATGAGAAACAGGCACAGGAGGTGGCAGCGACCAGGTAAGCCAGGGTCTGACACGGAGACCAGGCGCAGCAGGGACAGACAGCAGGCGGAGAGGGCCTGAAAGATGGAGGTGGAGCGTGGTGGGGGGAGAGCAAGACAGGCAGAACTGGACAGAGGGACTGACCTGCGACTCGCAGGTGCACACTCTTAGCCCTGGGGTGGCGAGGCTGGGGGCTGGGCCACCGCCTACCAGGCCCAGCTCCTCCCACTTGCCCGTCTGGGGCCCAGCCTCTCCGGATCTCTGGGAGGCCTTCTCCCCTGCCCAGGGGGGGAGCTGACAGCATTCTGCTGGGCATGGGGCAGCCTTAGGGCTCAGGGATCACAGCTGTCATCATTATAAATTATGGGAGGCCAAAAGAAGAAATTGGGGGGGGGGATATCTGAGAGGTTTGAAGGTTTCATATCCATGCCTCCGCCCTAGTCCTGGATTCCAGAATCTGACAGGTAGAGAGGGAGCTGCTTGCCCAAGGGGCCAAACTCCCAAACAGGTGAGGTTCCCTCTGACTCCACATCCAGGAAGCCCGGCTATGCCTTTCCCAGGGAGGCAGGCCTGGCTGGACTCCTGGGTCTGAGGGAAGAGGGGGCTGGGGGTCTGGACTTCGGTGTCTGAGAGAGGAGGGGCCTGCAGGCCTGGACTCCAGGGACCATTGAGGAGGAATGGGCCAGGGGCGTGAACTCCTGGGTCACTGCTGAGGAAGGGGCCAAGGGACTGATTCCTGGGTTCCTTGGGGAGGAGGGGGCCGGGGGCCCGGATTCCTGGGTCCTGGCACCCACCCGTAGAACCGACCTTGCGGGGCCTTCGCCGCACACAAGCTCGAGTCTGTGGGTCCGTGTCGGGGGCTCACCATCACGGCTGGGGTCTTCCCGGCCCTCCCCACCCTCCCTGACCCCCATCTGTCCATCCATCCGTCTGTCTGTCCACTGGCCGCGCCCCCCGGGCTGAGGTAGGAGGTTGTATAGTTGAGGAGGACACCCACGGAGATCACTATACGGCCTCCTAGCTTTCCCCAGGCTGCGCCCTGCACGGGACGCCCGGCGGGGACCCCAGCCCCTGACCCCTGCCCCATGCCCGGGGACCCTGGGAGGAGGAGCTGGGCTGTCTCTCCTGTCTTGTCCCTGCATTCCCTCCTCCCACTTCCCTCAAAGAATTTCTCCCCATGAAGAAACCTCTATTTTGCTTTCTCTGTCTCTCCATCTCCGCCATGTCTCTGGAGCAGGTTGTGTGTCTACCCTCTGGCCTCTCAGACGCTCCCTCCCTCTCTTATTGTGCTTCCCGGTATCTCTCCATGTCTGTTTCTGTCTCTCGGGCTCTCACGGTATCTCTGTGCCATCTCTGCTCTGACCTCCCACCCCCCACCCCAGGGCCTGTCAGGCCATTACACACCACACTGCCAGCCTCTGGGTCCCTGAGACCCTTTAACCTGTGAGGACATCCAGGGTCACAGGTGAGGTTCTTGGGAGCCTGGCGTCCGGCCCATCCACAAGCTGGGGGATCGCCCGCCTGACCCCTGACTCCTCACACCCCATCTCCCTGAAAACCCAGACCTTGACATTTGACCGGCAGCAGAAATCCAACCTCTGACCTGCACCCCATGCCCCTCCCCCACCCCATGGTGACCTCACAAAGGTCACCAGCTTCTCCCTGGGCCACGACCCTCTGTTATGGCCCTGCTGGCCCAAGACAGCGCTGTCCCATCTGCCCTGGTCGCCCTCATGGTCTTGAGAGCCCCCGCCTGGGCCTGTCTCCTCTGCTTCACGTCCTATAAGGAGCGCATGCGCATCTGCCAGATCTTTATTGGTGTACAGAGCCCCGAGCTGGAGAAGTGTGAGGAGGCATTCGCCGCGGCCTTTGAGGGCCTCCTAGACACTGAAATCAGTGAGGCAACCTGTCACTTCCCCCAGGGGCCTGGGGGGCGAGGCGCGTAATGCACAGGGATCTTCCAGACAGCGTGGAAAACCACTGAGAGAGATTCGCCCAGAGTGGGAGGGTGGGGGCAGATTTAGAGGGGAGGACGGAGACTGAGGGACAGATTCAGTGAGAGGAGGATCGAGTTGGGGGACAGACTGAAGAGGGGGGGAGGATAGAGACTGGGGAGCAGACTGAAGGGAGGATATAGATGGGGAAACAGACTCAGAGAGTGGGGAGGATAGAGATGTGGGGGGACAGAGTCGTGGAGAAGGTGGGGGATAGACTCGGGGGAGGAGAGAGATGGGGGAGAGACTCAGGGAAGAGGACAGAAATGGGGGATAGACTCAGGGAGAAGAGAGATGAGGGACAGACTCTCTGAGGAGGACAGAGATGGGGGAGAGACTCTAGGAGGAGGACGGAGATGGGGGGCAGACTCTGGGAGGAGGGTAAAGATGGGGGACAGACTCCAGAAGGAGAACAGAGATGGGGGAAAGACTTAGAGAAGGCAGGATAGACAGGGTAGATAGAAGGGGGTGTGGGACAGACTCAGAGATGAGGGATAGCAGTGGGGCCAGAACAAAGACTTGGAGACAGGAGGTGTCCTAGAGAGACAGAGAATGTCCACACCGTGGACGTGGTGTTGAGGGAACTGCTTTTCCCAGCCTGTGTCCTCCACCCTTGCTCCCAGACTACGATGAGAGAAGCCATCTGCATGATGCCTTCACCCAGATGACCCACTCTCTCCAGGAGATGGCCACTGCCCGGGGTGAGTGGGGTGGGGATGGTTTGGTGGACGTGGGGTGCAAACCCCCAAGAGATGGCTGTGGGGGGGCACAGAATGTGTCAGACCCAGAGGAGGCAGTGCTAATAAGCTGAATGAGATTGATTACTTGTCGGGGGGCAAGGGATGGGCGGGTGCTGGTGGGGAGCTCAAAGACCAGTGCAGAAATGACCTAGAGTCTGAAGCCTAGTTGGGGTCAAGTAGACATGAGCTCTGAACTGGCTGTGTGGCTCCCCCGCTTCCTGGCTATGAGGTTCTGGATGTGTTACTGCCTCCCTCTGGGTCTCAACTTACCCACCTATAAGATGGGACAAGGTCCTTGCCTCCCTGATTGAGGTGCAGTACAGTGAGAGGGAGGAGCCTCAAAGGGAGAGGGAGCACTATGCGCCGCATAAACTGGCCAGTCCTTGCTCCAGGGCTCAGGCTTCTTTCTGCGGCTGCTGTTATCTTTGTTTTCTGGTCTTGCCCACCAAGCTTTCTGACAATGATCCCAAAAGGAGGTTCCTGTCCACCCAGGGGGCATCTGGGGGAGTCAGCACGGAGAAGACTTCAGCTGCAGATCCCCGCATCCCCATAGAAAGGCCTGAGCAGCTCAAAGCTAGGGTGGGGGGAGGTGCTGAGGACTCCAGAAAACACCTTCTTCCCACTTAGGCCATCTTGTCATAGAAGATTTTGAAGAGAGCAGGAGCAAGTGCAGTTCTTCATGTAGAAGACCCCCCTAGACCTGTGTGTGGGACACACTGGAGCAGGGAGGCAGTAGAGGCTGGGAGGCCTGGGTGGAGGCTGGGGTGAGGAGGCCGGAGCTGGGGCGGAGTTGTGAAGGTGGAGAAGCAGGCACTCAAGAAGAGAGTCAAGGGCAGGAGGGACAGTGCTTGGGTCTGACATTCTGTCTGGGGACTAGGGTCGAGGGGTAATGGACAGCGCCCAGGGTCCAGCTCCATGCGAGGGTGGGCCCTGGGTCCTCCTTGAGACAGGGAGCCCGGGAGAAAGAGCAGGGGTGGGAGCAGATGGTGAGCTGGGCTAGGACATTGCGAAGGTGAGGAACTCGGGGGATATCCAGGACACAGCTAGACACACAGGTCCAGGGTTTAGCTGAAAGGTCAAGGACACTTAAGACTGTCCACGGGCTGTGAGCAGGGAAGGGGGGCGCCGCTCTGGGCACAGAAAGACCCTTTGGGGTTTTGAGGGGGGCAGACTGGAGGCCGGGAGAAGCTGGTGCAATACGACCGACAGGTGTATTCATCGAATGTGCCAGAGACACTGGGGACATAGTTGTGACCAAATCTGCACACCACTAGCCCTCACGTTGCTTATACTGGGGGGTGGGAGGGACAGACAATAAACATAATCAGGGAAACACTGCAGTATGTCAGTTGGTAATCCAGGATCTGGAGGCAGACAGGGAGCGAAAGGGAACGGGGGGGACCCGTGGGTGGTTATTTTAAATAGGCTGGTCAGAGTTGTTGCCCAGGAGAAGGTCCAACTAAGGAAAGCCCTGAACCAGGTGGCAGAGTCAGGCAGATAACTGGGGAGGGGCGTGCAAAAGAGCATCCTGGGCAGAGGGAAGAGCCAGTGCGAAGGGCTGGAGTGCAGTCAACGGGGGTGGGCAATGGGAGGCTGAAGTCAGAGGCCGCAAGAACCACATCCCGTAGGACCTCAGAGGCCAGTGGTTTTCAAGCCCTGGTGTGTGCAAGAAGCTCCTGGGAGCTTGCAGAAATGCAGACTCCTGGGTCCCACCCTCCATTCCTGACCAGCAGGTCTGAGGCAGGGCCAGGAAACCAAGTTCCCAGCCGCTGCTGCTCTAGGAACGCACTTGGAGAGCCGTTCTTGCGGACCATTGAACTGACTTCTGCTTGAGGTGGGAGCCATCAGAGGGTTTTAGGGAGAGAGAAAGAGGCAGGATCTGACCAAGGCCACGAGGGCCAAAGGCGGAAGCAGGGAGACCTGTGAGGAGGTCAGCAGTGGTTCAGACCAGTCGCAACCCCAAGAAGAGGGCTGGCAGAGAGGGGCAAGTGTGAGAGGGGAGGGGTAGGAAGATGATGGATCTGACTCTGTGCCAAACCTGCCCCACACATGGGAGAGGCTGTGTCTGCACTAACTGATAACTAATTATCCTCCTGAAGGCCATCTTCATACCAGCCCTGTCCGGTGGGGTTTTGTAACCTCACTTTCCAGATGGGGAAGTTGGGGCCCAGCTGGACAGAAAGGATGGACCCAGGAGATATTGGGACTGGCTGTATTGGGGCGGGGGTGTGCGGGGGGGAAGGGCAATTCCCAGGTCTCCCAGATGGAGGACCTAAGAGATGGACCTGCTGACTCAGAGAGGCTCTGGATAGTGGCAGGTGATACTGTTTGTGTCTATAAACCAGGGAGTGGGTGGTATGGTGTGGAGAGAAGGGCAGTGTGCCAGAGGGAATGCAGCTCAACCACTGGGGGGCAAATCTAACTCTGTGACCTTCAGCTACCTTCCTAACTTCTCTGTGCCTCCGTTTCCCCATCTCAAACTTGGAGATGGTAATACTATATACCAGACACCATCCTAAGCGCTTACGAACATCCTCTCACGCAGCCATCCAATGTCATGTAGTTTGGCATGGGGATGCTTTTATATTGTATGGCGTTAAATCCCACCCCCCAATCCTAATATTGTCCTCATTTTACCAAGCGAGGATCAGGAAAGTTACATATTTGGTCAAGGTCATGCAGGGAAGGGGACTTGAAATGGATTCTTCATATGGGAGGCAGGTGTGCTCACAGACAGATGAGCCAGGATTCAAACCCGGATGGTCTGAAACAGCTGGAAGTTTCCTAAAGATAGACGCCTCTTTGCGGGAGACTTGGCAACATCCACCCATGCCCCCTCATGGTTCACTTGAGATAACCTTCACCCTTTGGCCTCTTTGGACATTTCACTCCACCCCTACCTTATTCCCATGACGTACTTAGATATCACACACACACACACGCACGCACACACACACACACCTGCTATAGCTCCCTTGGCATATCCCACACTCATCCTCCCTGTGAGTTACTTGGTTTGGCACAGAGATATTTCTTGAATGACTCTCCAGCATCCTGGACTCTCATTTGAGTACCCCACTCTGATCCTATCCTCCTGACCATCCTGCCATCTCCAGACCACATGCCCACCCTGTGACCAAGGAGAGACCTCTAAGTGTCTCCTCATTCTGAACCCACTTCCTGGCTTCAGTGCCCCCTCTCTCAAGTTTATACCCAAGGATCATCCCATCAGCCACTCTGTCACCAGTATTAGTTCCTTCCCTTTCTGTATGGTTTGAAATCACAGAGGCACAGGCAGTGGCATAAACAAGCTAGAAGTCTTGAGGCAGGCGCTTAAGTTTCAGATGGCAGCACCACTTCCTTTTCTGGGGGACCCAAACCCCTTCCAGCTTCCTGCTTTACTATCCTAGAATGTGGTCCTTATCCTCATGGTTCTGCATCACTGCTAGAGCTCCAGCCGTCAAATCCAAGTTTCAGGCAGCAGATGCAGGAAGGGGAAAAGTCAATAAGATGGTGCCGCTTCTCTCTTAAGGCTCCTTCTTGTGACTCGCATACAACACTTACACTTAACAAATCAGACCAAAACTTGGTTATATGACCACAAGTGGGTCATAGGATCACACGAAGCTGCAAGGGTACTGAGGAATATAGTCTTTTAGTTGGGTGGTTGGTGGGGCTGGGGGGGTGCTTTCCCAGTGGAAATGCAGTGTGATGTTACTACAGAAATATTTGGAAGCAACTAGCAATCCCTGTGTATCAGTTTCCGAGGGCCCCTTTAACAAAGTGCCATACACTGGGTTGCTTAAAAGGTAGAAATGTATTTGTTCACAATTCTGAAGGCTAGAAGTCCAAGATGAAGCAGGGTTGGTTCCTTCTCAGGCCTTTCTCTCTGGCTTGTAGATGTCCATCTTCTCTCTCTCCTGTGTCTTCACATGTTCTCCCCTCGGTGTGTCAGTGTCCAGATCTCCTCTTATAGGGCAATCAGTCACACTGGATCAGGGCCCACCCTAATGGCCTAATTATAACTTAATTACCTCTTTAAGGCTGTATATCCAAGTACAGTCACATTCTGAGGTCCTGGGGGTTAGGGCTTCAACATTATGAGTTTGGGAGGGACACAGTTCAGACAGAGAGCACCGGAAGGGGCCAAGGGAGAGAGAGAATCCCAAGCAGAATCCGTGTTGAGTGCAGAGCCCAACGCAGGGTTTGATCTCACAACCCTGAGATCATGACCTGAGCAGAAATCAAGAGTCGGACACTTAAGCAACCAAGCCATTGGGGAGCCCCACATCTGCTGCATTTCTAAATTCCCAAACCACCTTCACCAGTAAATCAATCCAGCCAGCCATCCGCATTGGGAAGAACCCCAAACCTCACAGTTTGGAGGCCAGTACAATGGTCAAAACTCCAACACCCTTGAGAACAGAGATAAAAAGAGTCAAAGGGGGTAGAAATGAATAATCTGGAGACCATATGAAGTGGCAGGTGTGGGCCCTGGCGAAAGGGGGTGGCTGCCACCAAGCTAATTGCTGCCTCATAAAAATACAGTCTCTTGTGTTAGAGCTCTTCCAAATTTTGGAAAAGAGATGCCAAACATTTTATGTGACTTTCCCAAATTTTATACGATGGCAACTGGTTCATTTTTAAAAATACTTTCCAGTCCAAATATAACACAGTCAAGAGATGGACTAGAGCCACAGGCCACCAGTTGTGGTCTCCACTCCAGCTGGATCCTGGAATTCATTCTACACATACTTCCTGAGCGCTTGCTAAGACTCAGGGCCCTCTCCTGGGTTCTGGAGATCTAGCACTGAAGAATGACCTGTTTACTAACTGAAGACACAGACTTAAATGATCATTGTATATATAAATATATATAATTGTACACTGGTGAGAACTCTACGTGGAGCGAATGGAATACTTGGAGAGGCAAAAATAGGGAACTGGATTAGATTAGATGTGTGGTCAGGGAACACCTCGAAGGAGATGACATGAGGTAGGAGATGAAGGATGAGTGGGAGTAGCGGGAAAGATGTGCTAGGAACACACCAGCACATGCAAAGGCCCTGAGGTGATAGAGATTATGGTGGTGTTCATACTAGGGGAAATGAAAAGTGGGTAACAGGCATGGAATAGAAAGGTGGAGGAAACTAGGCCAGATCTTATAGGGTCTAGCAGAACTTGGTGAGGAATTTTATCCTTATCCTCCCCTTTCCCCTCAACAAGGTCAACACAGAGGATGCAAAAGAGGGGTTCCATCAGGGGTGCCTGGGTGGCTCAGTGGGTTAAAGCCTCTACCTTCGGCTCAGGTCATGATCCCAGGCTCCGCAGGGAGCCTGCTTCCTCCCCTCTCTCTCTCTGCCTGCCTCTCTGCCTATTTGTGATCTCTGTCAAATAAAGAAAATCTTAAAAAAAAAAAAAAAGAGGGGTTCCATCAGAAAGATAGTCCAGAGGCACACGAAAGGAGATTTGGGGGATCTGTCAGCCTTCCAGGTAGACAGGGCAGGAGGTGGGGAGAAGAGGGGTGTTTTATATACTACACATGTGGGTTTGGAAGGGACTGAGGAAGTGACAAACACTTCCTTGAGGAAGGGTTTTTACTACAAGGCCCCCCTCCACCCTCCAGGGTCCTTTAAGGTGGCTTTTCCTAATGCTGCGGAGAAAATGCGGAAGGTCATTGCGCAGCTTAAAGAAGGTAAAAGAAGCTAAGCGTGCGCACACAGTTCTAAAACCCTGAGCCAGCCATCTTCTCCCCTCAGTCCAGTCCCTCTGAGCCTCTTCCCCTGCGAGGAACATTCTAGAATCTGCTCCCCACTTCAATGGATCTGCTTTCCAGCTAGGATCCCATCTTGGGATGCTTCTGTCCCAGATTAGCCTGGGCCTGCCTCCGGATCTCCCGGACCCTGCACACTCTGGGACGTCTCCTTTCCAACTGGGCCCCCTCCGTGGGCGAATCCTAGCCAGGCTACACCTCTTCTCTAATTGAGCCCCCCTCCTTGGACCCTGTCCCCTGAAACTAGCGCCCAGGGTCTAGCCCCGTTCTCCCCCCCCCCAACCCCGTGAAATACACCAGGGTCAATCCCGCCTTAGCTGCGGGTCTGCGCGGGGCCTTAGAGGAATACGGCAGGCCTGGCCCCGCCTACAGGTGGAAGGCTGCGGGTAGGACGCTGCAGGCCTGGCTCCGCCCCCTAGGTGGGTGGTGGCAGGGCTGGCTCCGCCCCCTCAGGAAAGCATCTGGCCCAGTAACCTGTCCTCTGGGGGAGCTTCAGGTGAGCACCTCCAGGGCTTCCAGAATAGTAACGCTTCCTCTCTCTCCACAGTCCAGGCCTGCATTCCTCCCTGCGGTAAGCTCTTCATCCCTAACTTCGAACTGAGGGGGAAGGGAGGTGGTCGGGAGCGAAACCTCGCATTTAGAACAGGAGACCAATAAGAACCCTGGAGAAAAGCAATTAAACCAGGTATTGCTCACAAACCTAATACAAGGCGGGCCCGAAAGCAAAAACAAGCCAATAGGAGTCCTAGAGTTCGGGCAGCGTTGCGAGCCAGCCAGTGAGCGCGGGGAAGGTGGTGTCCGGGACCTGTGTGGCCGTCAGAGCCCGGAGGCTTCACAGACCTTAACCTGGCCAGAGGGACCCGGGCTGGGGGTCGCGGATGGAGCCCAGTTGCAGCGTTTCCGTCCTGCAGGACTCCAGGAGGTCGCCCGGCGTTTCCGCTGCCGCGGGTGCTACTCCACCGTCTGCGACCTCCCGCTGGACTGCCCAGGTGAGGGGCGGGGCCTGGAAGGGGAAGGAACCGCCCGGACCGGAGGAGCGGGAGCTGAGCCGGGAAGCGACCCGGCGAAACGGGGGCGGGCTCGGGCGGTGACGCGGACCTGTTTTCAGTTAAGGACTTGACGGTGACTCGGGGTAATGAAGCTAAGTTCTCTTGCACTGTGAACTTCGAACTGCCTAAGGAGGAAATCACCTATTCCTGGAAATTCGCAGGAGGAGGTGTGAGTCCGAGCGGGGCCAGCGCAAAGGGCTTAGGAGGAGGGTTATGCTTCCCTAGAGGATGCGGGGCCAGGACGCCGCGGGTGGGGATCGGGGGAGCTGGGTCTAGATTCAGGCTTCGTGCAAGGGGGCTCCCGGGATTTAGAAGTGGAGGCAAGGCTCTGGAGGCCGCTTCTAGGGGCGGGGTCGTGCGTGAAGGGTCGGTGACTCTGAGGTTAGGGATGGGCCCAGGGCTCAAGGAGGCGTGGTCTAGCTCGGGGGCGGGGCTTGAGCGTGGCGTACTGGCTAGACCCGGCAGAGGGAATCTGACCTGGGCCCGGGCGAGGCTCCTCTCCTCCCGCCGCTTCAGCCCGAGCGCCCCTCAGGTCCGGACGCAGGACCTGTCCTATTTCCAAGACCTCCCGTGGGCCCGGGGATACCTGGCGCGGATCCGGCCGGTGCAGCCCGCGCACCGTGGGACATTCTCTTGCGTGATCGTGCACGACCAGATCCCGCTGGCTCGGCTCTACTTCTTTCTTAACGGTGCGGGCGGGGCTGCATGGGGGGCGGGGCTGCATGGGGGCGGGGCTGCGCGGGGGGCGGGGCTCGCGCCTGACTGACGTGCGTGCCCCGCAGTGACTGGTGCGCCCCCACGTGGGGAGACCGAGCTTCAGGTCTCCTTTCGGGAAGTGTTGCGTTGGGCGCCCCGGGAGGCAGACATGATCAAACCTTGGAGGCCAGGCCTGGGCGAGCTGCTGGCCAAGCCCGAGGCTCTGACGCTGAGCAACCAGTGCCTGCTCGCGGCTGTCGTGGCCTTAGCGTCAGCCGGTACGACCCTTATGGTGTGGTGAGTTCCCAGGACCCCGGAGTCCCAGCAGCACCCGCTGTCCTTCCTCAGACCTGGTGTCCAGCACCCTTAGACCCAGGACTCCAGGCGCCCACCTCCCTCCATTTCAGACCAGGAGTCCAGGCCCCCAGCCACTCCCTCCCTCAGACTCAGGAGTCTAGACTTCCACCTCCCTCAGACCCAGCGGTCCAGACCCCCAGCCACCTCCTCCCTCAGACTCAGGAGTCCAGACTTCCACCTCCCTCCTCCCTCAGACCCAGGATCCCAGGCCCCCAGCCGCCACCTCCCTCAGACCTAGGAGTCTAGACGCCTCAGACCCAGGAGTCCAGGCTCCCAGTCCCCTCCTCCTCCAGTTTCAGGAGTCCAAAACTCCAGGCCCTCTTCCCTCAGATCTAAGAGTGCAGGCCTTATCTACCTTTGGAACCCAGGCTTCCAGAACCCGGATATCTAATCCCAACCTATCCCCCCAACACAAATCACTCCTTGTTTCCCCAGGATGTTCTTTCGATGGTACTTCCAGGGCAGCTAACAAAGGTATCATTTTCTTCCTTATCCTGTTTTCATTCCTAAAATAAAGAATATATTTCAGCTCTGCAGATTCTTTTTTTTTTTTTTTTAAGATTTTGTTTATTTATTTGACAGAGGGATCACAGGTAGGTAGAGAGGCTGGCAGAGAGAGAGAGAGAGAGAGAGAGAGAAGCAGGCTCCCTGCTGAGCAGAAAGCCAGATGTGGGACTCGATCCCAGGACCCTGAGATCATGACCTGAGCTGAAGGCAGCGGCTTAACCCACTGAGCCACCCAGGCGCCCCAATTCTTTCATCTTTGCCGGTGGTCACTACTAACGAAGGTAGGAGGAGGCCAGCATACCTCATTTATGCCCAGGTGACTATTCCTCTAATGACAGTAATATGTAGAGTTGTCAGTACAAGGTCCTGTGTTGAGGACTTCAGATACAAGCCCAGACCCCTCCCCAGATTTCTGGCAGTCTCTTTGACATTTCAACTTGCAGAAATGGAGTCCTTATTGAACTTGACGTGGGACTCAACATGGGGCTCGATCTCACAACCCTGAGATCATGACCTGATCTGAAATCAAGAATCAGATGATTAGCTGACTGAGCCACCCGGCGCCCCATGGAGTTTAGATTGTAATGGATGGTCAGATAATAAACAAGAAAATTAAGCACAATAAGACATGGATCAAGTCAGAAACTAGCAGGGGCAGAAGCCCCTGAATGTGCCTAGTGTTGGGGACATGGCCGTGGGGAGGCATCTGGAGGAAGACTTTAGGAAATGAGTGTGCAGAGAGAATGTGAGGGGACCAGATCACGCGGGACCTTGGCCAGTGTGAGGTTTGGCTTTTCCTCTGAGATGAGAGTTATGGACAGTTTTTGAGGCGAGGAAGGTCATGATTTGATTTGATTTGCATGGCTAATGCATGGATAAACTCTAGCGGCAGGGGTGGAAGTGGGAACCAGTGTTAGGTGCTGTGGTAATCCAGACAGCTTTAATCCAGGAAGGAGATGCAGCTCGGGGACAAAGTGGTGACAGTAAGGAGCAGTGGTTCTAGATCTGTCCTGAAGGTAGAACCAGTGGGGTTTGCTGATGAATTAGAGTGTTGGGTATGAGGGGAAGAAAGGAGAAGGGGCATGTGTCAACAGGCATGGCAGTGCCAATGTCTGTAGAACCCTCTGCCATGACAGGAATATTCTAGATCTGACTGTCCACCCATGGCCATGAGGCAAGTCAAATGTGGCCAGTGACACTGAGGAGCTAAATTTTTTTTTTTGATGATTTTATTTATTTATTTTAGAAGGGGAGGAGCAGAGGCAGAGGGAGAAACAGGCTCCCCACTGAGCAGGGAGCCAGATCTGGGACTCCATCCCAGGACTCTGGGATCATGACCTGAGCCAAAGGCAGATGCTTAACTGACTGAGCCCCCCAGGCACCCCTGAGAAGCTAAATTTATAATCTTTTATAGCTTTAATAATTTAAATTGTCCTTCATCTATGAAAATAAAAGTCATAAGTGTCCGGGCATCCTGGTTATAACTCTGGAACCCTCTTTGTTTACTTGACTAGGGGCTGCTGGAAGGCAGGGACTGCCTCTTATTCATTTCTATATTTGCAAACCTGGCAAAACATGGGATTCAGTACATACTTGGTCAATGATTTGGGGACTAATTGATATCATCAAAGAATGAGTGAATGAAAAAAAAAACCAAACCAGTCCTGTGTGGTAGGGGCCACTGTTGAGCACAGTGCGGTTCTAGCATTTTTTGGCCTGAGCAGCTGAAATGTCAGAATTCTGTTTACTGCTGTTAGAAGGGCAGGTTTCATGTGGAATGAGGAGGAGATGAGGGGTTGGGTCTGGTAAAGGAGGTATCCCAAGTGGAAATGTCTTGGAGGCAGTTGGGTAGATGAGTCTGAAATTTAGGGGTGAGGTCTGATCTGAAGATACAAGCGGCAGAGCCCCCTTCCCAGGCATGGAGCGTGAATGAGGTATCCAGAGCCATGCCACTGGTTACACAGAGGAAATGAGTGTAGATGGATAAGAGAAGTGGGTAGGAGGAGGTTTCTCCAAAGTTAAGCAGTCCAAACTATAAAGAGGAACTGAGAAGGAAAACGGGGGGAAAGCCAGGCAGCTGCAGCATTCTCAAAGCCAAGTGAAGACAGCATTTCATGGGGAGAGGGATCAGCTGGGTCAGATGCTGCCACATGGTGAAAGACAAGGCCTGAGAATTGACCACTGGTTTTAGCAACGGGGACATCACTGATGAACTTGACCAGAACCATTTCCATAGAGCAGTGGTAGGGGAGTCATCTGATTGGCATGGGTTTAAAAGTCAGTGGGAGGCCACACTTGTCATCAGGGAAATGCAAATCAAAACCACAGTGGGATACCATTTCACACCATCTGGGAGGCTATAATCAAAAAGTCAGGTGAGGGATGCCTGGGTGGCTCTGTCTGTCTTAGCCTCAGGTCAGCGTCCCAGGGTCCTTGGATCAAGCCCCACATTGGGCTCCCTGCTTAGCGGAGAGTTTGCTTCTCCCTCTCCCTCTACCCCTCACCCCGTTCAGCTCTCTCTAATAAATCTTTTTTTAGATTTAAAAATGATAACAAATGTTGGTGTGGATGTAGGGAAATTGGAGCCCTCCTCCTTTGCTGGTGAGAATATAAAATGGTACAGGCACTGTGGAAGCCATCTGGCACTTCAGTAAATTAAACAGGTTCACCACATGACTCAGCAACTCCACTCCTTGAGAATCCCCCTGGGGAGAACTTAACCCGTGTTCACACAAAAATTTGTATGTGAATGTTCACAGCATTATTCACAATGGCCCCAAACCAGAAACATCCCAAATGTCAGTCAACTGATAAATGGATAAACCAAATGTGACACATCCCTGTGGTGGAATATTATTTGGCAATAAAAAGGAATGAGCCAATGATACATGCAAATCTGTAGAGACAGAGTAGATTATGGGTGTCTAGGGCATCGAGGTGGTTTCAGGGCGAGGAATGCAAGGGACTGCCTGTGGGTATGGGGTTCTTTTTTGGGTGACGAAAATGTTCTAAAATGAGATTACAGTAATGATTGCACAAGTCTATAAACTTACTAAAAACCACTGAATTACACACTTGACATGGCTGAACTTTGTGGGAGAGAAATTGAAGACAAATGTAAACAGCTCTCAAGGAGTTTTGCTGTTAGAAACGAGATGGTATGGGGCGACCAACTGCTCAGTCAGTAGAGTATGCAAAAGATCTTGATCTTGGGGTTGTGAGTTTGAGCCCCATTGCGGGTAGAGATTATCTTCATAAAATGAGACTGTAGGTTAGGAGGAAATAGGTCAAGACAGGGAATCTTAAAAATCAGAGAGTGGGGGGCACCTGGGTGGCTCAGTCGGTAAAGCATCTGCCTTCAGCTCTGGCCATGATCTTGGGGTCCTGGGATCGAGTCCCGCAATGGGCTCCCTGCTCAGCGGGGAGCCTGCTTCCCCCTCTGCCACTCCCAATGCTTGTGCTCCCTCACCGCTCACCCTACCAAATAAATAAACATTTTAAAAATGTATTTAAAAATCAGAGTGACAGCACATTTGAATGCTGATGGGAAAGACTTGTGGGGAGGGAAGAACTGATGACATGGGAAGAATGGAAGGCGTGAGCTCTTTGAGTGGACCCCAGGGCATGAGGTCCAGTGCCCCAGTAGAAAGGGTTGGCATTGAAGCAGACAGCTGGCCCTCAGGAGTGGGAGTAGGTGGCTTGTGTGGGCACAGACGCATATCACTGGGAAGATCAGTGAGATGGGAAGCAAGGTAAGGGTGAGGTGCTAGGGGTTTGAGGAGACAATGTATGACTTAACCTTTCATAGAGAGTAGCCAAGTGGACAGACCAGGAAAATGTCCTCTGTGTCACCTAACCGTGTTCCCACATAGCAGGCACTCCATAAGTACCTGTGATGAAAAGATGAGAAATTTCGCCCTCACAGTTCTGACCTATGGAATTATTAGCCCTGTTTCCTGAAGAAGGAGCCTGTCTCCATTCAGACAGCTTGCCCCTGAGACAGAGCCACGAGTCCCAGCCTTCAACACTATAGCCCTTCAGTTCTCAAAAAAAAAAAAAAAAGGTGGGTGGAGACCCAGAAGAAAATAAATAAAATTCTTTATTACATCCTAATCACACAGTACAAATGGATATTAAATAACAGGGAGGAAGGAGGCCCCAGGACAGCGTGTGGGGACCCTTGTCCTCCCACTCCTAAAAATCCACGCCCTGATCAATAAATACCCCTCCCCAGAGACCCTGAAGTCCCAGCCCCAAAACAGTCCAGGCTGAAGAATCGGGTTGACCCCCTCGCTTCACAGAGGAGGGAAAACGAGGCCCAGAGAATCACCCAGCAAGTCCGTGGCTCCCTGGGGCCCCTGCTGGTGTCCTCTCACTTCCCTTGAAGTCCCTCGGGTGAGCAGCCCGCACACCTGGACTCACACCTGGATCCGGTAGCCCCCCGACCGCCGCCGGCACAGCCTCCGCACGCCCACCCAGTAGAGCGTCAGCATGACCGCCCAGTACCCCACATAGGCGCCGGCCCCTGCTGCCAGGTGGTGCGCCTCGGCCGCGCGGGAAGGGCCGCTCCAGTCGGCCCGGGCCTCGTGTACCACGCTACGGACCAGGCCGCCGAGCAGCAGCAGGGCCCAGAGGGCCAGCGGCAGCAGGGGGACATAGTTGGCGGCCAGCTTGCGCCGGCCAGAAGTGCCCCAGCCGCTCTGGTTCATGGTGGCCAGCGCCAGGAACTTGGCGGGCAGGAGGCCGCCCATGTAGAGCGGCGCGTAGAGCGAGAGCAGCACCATGCGTGGGCAGCCCCGCAGCCACGCCGCGAAGGCCGCCTTGGCCAGCGCCACGCCCTGCACGCACAGCAGCACCCACAGCAGCGCCCACGGGCGGCCCGCGTAGAAGAGCCGCAGCACAGTGGCCGCCACAAAGAAGGGGAAGAGGCCCGAGACCACCGCCTCGTATGTCATCCACGCATGGTGCCGGTGCCACCAGAGCGCGTTGTAGAGCCACTCTCGGAAGTAGGACTTGGACCAGCGCGTCTGCTGGCTCAGCCAGCGCAGGAAGGACGAGGGAGTCTCGGAGTAGCAGCGGGAGCGGGAGGTGTACCTGCGTGAGAGGGGACGGGGCAGGCCATCAGCGCCACCCTCCCTGAGGCCAGCACCGGGGTCAGCGCCAGTCCGACTGCCCCAGGGTTGCAAGCTTTCTTGACCTCCCTGGGCCTCCTGTTCTCAGAATTCAAATGGGATGGACAAGGATTCCTACTTAATAGGGCTGCGGTGAGCCCCAGATCAGGATTACATGCCAAGGGCAAGTCCGTTGTACTTGCTCAATAAGTATTAGCAACTACTACTGTTTGCCTGATGACTAATACCACGACTGCCGTTACTAATGTCATTACAGTTAACTGACCTATTACTAATGCTATCACTAACTGATTACGAAGACTCCAGCGCTCACTCTTCTTGGCAGGGCCCTGGCGCGGACAAGGCAGGCGATGTTCCTCCCGGAGCCAGCCATTTGTTGGGGCTCAAGGGACCTATCAAGCCCTTCCTGTGGCCACAGCAGACACCCTGGTCAAGCCCCACCCGATTGGCAGCTAAGCCCGCCCAAGGCTAGGATCCCATTTATGGACATTATCGGGTGGCCACAGACCGTCAAGTTTGGTGGAAGGCGTCAAACTACTCTGTCCCCATGGGTATTACTTGACAACCGTCGCATCTCCTTCCCCTGTGCTGTCTGGCATCCTCAGTAGCCTCCCTGTCCTTGTCCCCTGCAGTCTGTACTCAAAACAGCTGCCAGAAGGATCCTGTTAGAACAACACGTCACCCCTCTGCCAAGAGCCCTCCCATGGCTCCCTCATCTTCGTTCAGAGTTCTTGGGTGGCCCCTAAGCCTCTCTTGAGTACACCCCATTACCACTCTGTCCTCCTCCCCTGAGGCTCTCCCCCTTGCTAGGGCTCCAGCTGCACCCTTTCCAGCCTCCATCCCTTCTCTTCCTAGGGCATCCTGGTTAACATTTCATACCCTGCTCCCAGACTCTCTAAGCCCTTTTCCCGGCACATCAGTTTTCCAGCCCCATTAGCCAGCCTGCTACAGGTTCTGCTTAGTCACTGTCTCCCCAGTAGGCATAAGCATGAATTCCTGTCTCCTGTCAACTGCTGCCTCCTCAGAGCTTAAAACATAAGGGGCGCCTGGCTGGGGAAGAGCGTGCTGTTTGCTGTTCTTGATCTTGGGTCCTAAGTTCAAGCCCCACATTGGACGTAGAGATTACTTAAATAAACAAAAACACATTGTAATGAATGCTTGCCTTGTGAATGAATGCATGGGTTCCCTTGGTGTACCCCCAAGTTCTCTCTGGCCCTTTCATGGGGTCTAGCTTTGTAGATATCTTCTTCCCCCGAACTCATGGTCGAACCCATACTCCCCAAGTCTCACTGAATTTCAGCTCTTCCTGATTCTTCTTGCTCACACTCTTGCTAGATCCCACGCCCTTTCCCTTCCCACCACACTTGGATTGATTGGCACTGCTGGGGTAGAGCCATCCTGCCCCATCTTGAGTCCTGTCTTCTAGGTGCAATTCCCCCACACCCTCTTTGCCTCGCTGGGTCACACGATCAATGTAATGGCACCCCTGCCCCTTCCAGTATCTTCCAACGCTTCCTGTCTCACTTGGGGGAGCCCACTGTCCCGCAAGATACTTTGGGTTTGGAGAATTCCCCCCCACACACACACAGTCAGTGGCCTCCACACACCCCTGCTACCTGAGCCCCTGGCTTACTTGGTGGCATAGCCCATGCTGAGCATGCGGTTGGTGAGGTGCCGATCGTCCCCGAAGGTGCAGTGAGTGCCCAGGAACTTCTGGTTGTACCAGGCCTCAAGGAACTGCTGCAGGAGGTTGTTCCTGTATAGGCCTAGGTGGGGGTGGGGAGTGCAGGAGCGTCAGCCTCTACTGTAACCAGTACTGTCCCTAGTCCTATCTCCTGCTCAACTCACCTCCAGTTCTACCCTCATCCTCAACCATCTCAATCCTGTCCTCAGCCCTGGCCCCAGCAACAACTCCAGCCCCAATTCTCTGCTCAACACCAATCCTTCTTGAACTCCATACCCACCCTAAATGTGCCCCAATCCTGTCCCTGAACTACACCTACACCACTTTGACAGCAAAACCACCCCAACTCCATCCTCAACCCCATATCCATTCTCAGCCTGATCCCCTACCCACCCCTATCCAAATACCCTTCTCCAACCCCAAACTTGGCCTCAACCCTGTCCTTGACTCTAATTCCATCCCATTCACTCCCCCAAACCTTTCCCCATTCCCTATCTCCATCCACACCCTTCTCCGACCACACGAAACACCATCCCACCTCCAACTTCCAGTCTTATCCCTATCCCAAAGCCTTGTTGCAGCCCCATCTTTGTCCCCAGTCTCAATCACATCCTCAGGCCGTTCTGGCTCCCTTTCATCCCCTCCGCTCTCTCCATGATCCTCCCAAGCCCCACCCCTGCTCACCTAGGGGACCGCTGATGCAGGACACACAATGGAAGTAGCTCTGACAAGCCCGCTCCACGTTGAAAGCCACCCAGTACCGGAGGCTGCTTAGGAAGCTGACCCAGGAGTCCAGCGGGTTAAGGATCCGCACGTCCCCCCCAACAGCCCCTACCCGGGGGTCTTCATCCAGCACCCGCACCAGCTCCAACAGTGCCATGGGGTCCAGCCTTGTGTCTGAGTCACAGACCTGGGAGATGGAAGGGGCCAGGATCAGGCCAAATCCCTGCCCAGGGTTGGTGCTTGAGGAGAGAGGACCAAATAGTGGAGAACTGCTGGGACAATCTGCACCCAATCCGAACATAATTTAAATTTCATAGTCATTTTCAATATCTAATCACACTTCAAGAGGACCTCCCTAAGACCCATACCCTTGTATCACACCCTCCTCGGGCATGTCGGTGCGACCTGTAACTTGCTTCTAAACCATAGATATGGCAAAAGTGATGGCACATAACCCCCATGATTATATTGCCTTATATACAAATAGTAAAGGAGTTTTGCAATGCAATTAAGTTGCCTAATCTATTGAGATTTTCTGGGTGGGTCTGACGTAATCAGGTGAACCCTTTGAAAAAAGGTCTAAAAGTCAGAGACTTTCTCTTGCTGGTCTGGAAGAAGCTGTTTTATGGCTGCAAGAAAATGAATTCTGCCCACAAACAATGAGCTTGGAAGAGGTCCCTGAGCCCGACATAAGACCCAGCTCCAGCTGACATCATGATCAGAGCCTGATGGTACCCAAACAGAGGAACCAGTTAAGCTTTGCCCAGACTCCGGATTCCTGGAAACTAGGAGATAATAAGTGATTTGTTTCAAGCTGCCAAATTTGTGGTCATCTGTTAGGCAGCAATTGAAAATTAATGCAGTGCATTACTGAATGAATTTCTACATTGGATGAAGACAGGAAGAAATCTCCACACTGAAGGGGTGAATAAACAAAACAATTAATGATTTTTACCTTGGATGGATAAATGAATAAATCTTTAGATCGATCGGATGACTGGATAGATGCATGGGTGAACGAGGGAAGGAAAGAGTCTGCATCTAACAGGTAAATGAGTGAATAAAATAAACGAATGACTGTGAGTGATGACAACTACAATTTTAAAAAAATGTATGAGTAGGAGTAAAAGGAAGAGAATGAATGAATGAAGAAAGAGAGGAATTAGTGAATCTCTACACGCATGAAGCAAACGTCTCCTTATTGGATGGACGGACAGAGGAATCTACGAAGGAATGTGCGACCAGTGACCGAAAGGATCCCTACACTGAACGGCTGGAAACAAAGGGAATTAGAAACAGGTCCATGCCAATCTCTGCCCTGAAGGAAGACTCCTAGAGAAGACGGATTTCGAGCGTCAGGGCCACGGTGGGGCGCAGGCACTGTCACTCACCTGCACGTAGTCCACGGAGTCGCCGAGTGCCTTGAAGGCCGTGTACATGACCTCGCGCTTGCCGCCCCAGCGCTGCGCCACGCACACGCACCTGTGCGTCCTCACCAGCGCCTCCACCGCCAGCCTCCCCGGGTCCTCGGCCTCCACCTCCCGGTAGGCGCCCGCACCTGCAGCGCCCGCCGCCGCGGGTTCCCAGGGCTGGTGGTAGTTGCCGTCCCATACGTAGGTGGCGGGGTCCTCATCGGCGAAGACCTCGCGGAACATGTCCACCATGTAGAGGTCCTCGGCGCGGTTGCCGTCCACCACCATGAGGACGCGCAGCCGCGCGCGCGGGTACTGCAGGGCGCGCGCGGACGCCAGGCACTGGCGCAGGTACGCCGGGTCCTCCTGGTAGGCCGAGATGGTCAGCGCCACGCTGCGTGCCGCCGCTGCGTCCAGGGGCCCCCGCGCCGCCGCCCGCCGCGCCGCCGACGCCACCCGCCGGTGCTCCAGGTACGCGAAGAGGCTCTGCGCCACCAGGTGCGCGGAGAGGAAGGCCCCGTAGAGACCGAAGGCCAGGAGGCCGTAGCGATCGGAGGCCAGCGGCACCCCGGCGGCGTAGGCCCAGGTCATGAGGCCCAAGATGAGCAGCGCGAAGGTGATAGTCAGCACCCGCCGGGCCAGGCCTGAGCAGTGGCGGGCGGCCCGGGTGGGCTTGGGCATATCCTGCTGGGAGCAGAGAGGGGAATAGCAAGGGGAAAGAGTCCTGAAATCCTCTTGGAAAGGGAAGGAAAAACCTACGTTTTTTTCCCCAAAACCAATACAACATCCCCTTTTTGTAAAGAAGATCTCCGAGTACTGCAAAGTTATTTTCACTAATGAAAATAATTGTGGCAAACACTGAGCAAAGCTCAATGCCTGATTATTTTGATTCTAATACACCACCCCCCCCACACACACATTCTTTTTTAAAGATTTTATTTATTTATTTGACAGACAGAAATCCCAAGTAGGCAGAGAGGCAGACAGAGAAAGAGAGGAGGAAGCAGGCTCTCTAGAGCCTGATGTGGGGCTCAATTCCAGGACCCTGGGATCATGACCCCAGTCGGAGGCAGAGGCTTTAACCCACTGAGCCACCCAGGCGCCCACACACACACTCATTTTAAACAGCTCCGTGTTAAAAATCCGTGAGGATTACACTCAACGAAATGTCACAGTTTCATTAACAGGGGCTCTCCTCCTCTCCCGCTTCTTAGTGACACATAAAATAGCACTCATCTCACAATGAAAGGTTCCTTAGGGTTGAGATCATCATCATCGTCTTAAAAATAATGTAGTATGGTAGGTACCAGATGCTGCTGTAAGTTTTTATAAATACCAAGTTATTTAAATCCTCACGACAGCCCTATGAGGTAGGTACTGTCATCCCCATTTTACAAACGAGGCAACTGAGTCAGAGACATGGAGCAGCCTACCCAAGGTCACACCTGGATCACCGAGAAGCCAGGATTTGAACCCAAGAATCTGATCATTGAACCACCAGCTTATATACTGGCTTTATTCCTCAGGAAAGCTGGGCAGGGATGGGGGGGAAGGGGAGAGAAAGAGCAGATAATGTTTACTGCCACCATATACACAGCAAAACTGGGGACTGATTAGCCAGGAAAAGTGGCTTGCTCAAGGTCTTGAAGCTCACAGGTGGAGGAGTATTTTCTCTGACTTCCCAAAGGCATGACCACATTCTCCTTCACTGCTCAGGTTTCCAACAGGGCCAAGTGCCCAGTACATGTTTTGGGAAGAGTTCAGAATCAGAGAAAGGGGTTGCCTCCATTTTCTTGTCTCATAAAATGGGGATTTAGCCCCATTCTACACGCCAAGTACTGCTCCAAGTGAGGTCGTTACTGTTACTTGCTCCTATTACATATAAGGAAACTGAAGCACAGGGCGGTGATGCTCTTGCCCAAGGCCATTCAGTTTGGCTCCATCCTCCTCTAAACTCCTGTGTCACCAGTGCCCATCTCATGGGCTTTTTTATGACTTAAATGAGTCATGAGGGTACAGATTCGTGCTGTCCAATACAGGCGTCACCAGCCACATGTGGCTACTTGAAAAGCAGCCAGTATGACCAAGAAACTGAATTTTTTAATTTTATTTAAGTTAAATTAATTGATTCAATTATTGGAAAGCTTTTAAGTATGTTTGAAACAGGTAGGGTGTAGGAAGCTTCTTTTTTATCAGTAAATTTTATGAACTCTAAATGCAAATCAAGTGTCTCCAATGAAAATACAGTATCTGGGGCGCCTGGGTGGCTCAGTGGGTTAAAACCTCTGCCTTCAAGCTCAGGTCATGATCTCAGGGTCCTGGGATTGAGCCCTGCATCGGGCTCTCTGTTCAGCAGGGAGCCTGCTTCCCCCCGCCCCCCGCCCCACTGCCTGCCTCTCTGCCTACTTGTGATATCTCTCTCTCTGTCAAATAAATAAATAAATAAATAAATAAAGATAATCTTTTAAAAATTATAGAGTAGCACAAAAATGTGCTACACATCTGGATTCTGAAGGCTTCATTTGGAAAAATAAGAGAGGAAAATGTCTCGCTAGTATTTTTGCATTGGTTACATAATGAAATGATAGCTTTTTAAATCTTGCTATGAAGTTTTATGTTATGTTATAGCAAGTACAGTCTGATGCATCTATTCATGAAATCCTATTTCTGAGAGGTAGCAGGGTTCGGCACCCTACAACCCTCAGGCCAAATGCTTGCTACCCTCTTTACTACAACCCTGCAAGCTAAGACTAGTTTTTAGGTGTTGTTGTTGTTTAAGATTTTATTTATTTATTTGACAGACAGAGAGAGAGATCACAAGTAGGCAGAGAGGCAGGCAGAGGGAGAGGGGGAAGCAGGCTCCCTGCTGAGCAGAGAGCCCAATGTAGGGCTCCATCACAGGACCCCGAGATCATCACCTGAGCCAAAGGCAAAGGTTTAACCCACTGAGCCACCCAGGCGTCCCAAGATTTTATTTTTAAAGTAACCTCTACACTCAGTGTAGGGCTTGAACTTACAACCCTGAGATCAAGAACGCTCAGGAACACTTGGATGGTTCAGCTGGTTAAGCATCCGCCTTTGGCTCAGGTCTCAATTCCAGGGTCCTGGAATCGAGCCCCACATGGGGCTCCCTGTTCAGCAGGGAGTCTGCTTTTCCCTCTCCCTCTGCCTGCTGCTCCCCCTGCTTGTACACTCTCTCTCTGTGTCAAATAAATTTTTAAAAATCTTAGAAAAAAAAAGGAATCATATCCTCTACCAACTGAGCCAGTTGGGCATCCCTAGTGTTTACACTTTTAAATGGGTGAAAAAAGTCAAAAGAATAGTATTTTGTGGCATGGGAAAATTACATGAAATTCAGATTTCAACATCTTTAAATCAAGCGTGGCTGTGTGCCACGCTCCTCTGTTTACATATTGTCTATGGCTGATTTCACCCTACACCAAAGTTGAGTAGTTGCAGTGGAGATCATATGACACGTAAAAACCTCAAATATTGACCATCTAGCTTTATACGGAAAATGTCTGATGACCCCTGATACATCGGGTTATATAAAATATATTATTGAAATTAAGTTCACCTTTTTCTTTTTACTTTTAAAAATGCGGCTACTAAAAAATTTCAAATCATGTATGTGGCTCACATGCTGTTTCTATAGGACATGGCTTTTAGCTTCTATAGGTAGAGCTTTTAGCCTAGTAATCATTTAGTATTAGTAATTACATTATTAGTACTTCTGGAATTCTCCTTCTCTGTCCTTTTGCTCCAAACCTGGTCCTGTCTGACTTTCTCCGTGTGGCCCAGTTTGTGCTGGGGATCGCTGAGATCTATGTCTACTGGAGGGCTCTAATGCCAACACTCAGAAACACACCTGTATCTGCTGTGGACACACAGCCCCTCATATATATTCACACATGACATGACACACAGAATGTGCCCACATAGGAAGACATTCATGTTCTAGAACTAACCCCAGACACCTGCTCTTAGAACTTAGCCATCCTGAGACCCGCACCAAAAACCACACACCAAAAGCCACCTGGGTGGCTCAGTGGGTTAAGCCACTGCCTTCATCTCAGGTCATGATATCAGAGTCCTGGGATCGAGTCCCGCATTGGGCTCTCTGCTCAGCAGCGAGCCTGCTTCCTCCTCTCTCTGCCTGCCTCTCTGCCTGCTTGTGATCTCTGTCTGTCAAATGAATAAATAAAATCTTAAAAAAAAAAAACAAAACCACACAGGTGAACTTGAAAATACAGGCCCTTGGGCAGGAAGGAACTAAACCAGGAACGGACACCCACAGAGCAACAAACACACAGGCACTGTGTGTCCGGGTGGGAGCAAAGGGACAGAGCTTCAGAAGATTAGGAACAGTTAAGGTTGAGCCCTATGACATGGCCATTTTGAAAGAGCAAAAGTGACCAGATAGCCGTGATTTCATTTGGTTCAACTTAATAGTCCTTGAACACATAAAAAGTAGAAATCCGGCCCACGTGTCAAGCAAATACAGCTCTGCTTCGCCCACCCGCACCACGCACGCAGACACAGCGGGTTACGCAACCACTTGTCCCATCTCATACACTACAGACGGGATAGCCACCTTCACAAGGGGATGGAACCCGTACGCTCCGACGGGGTCACTGTCCCACGGTCGCCATCACGCACAGGAGCGCGCTGCGCCTCCCCCACCCCCCACGTGGTCACACAGGTGCCAGAGTCCCCGCACGACCGCACGCACCTGTGTCATCGCTGTGGGTCCCGCGGGCGCTTCTCTCCTGCTCGCTCCCGGGTCTCGTTGTAGCTGGGGAGCCCCGGGGTCATTTGAAGACCGACGCGGGCGGGGGCGGAGGAGGGCTGACGTCAGGGAGGAGCTGGGCCAGGGGCTCTGAGGTCACGGACGAGCCGGGCAGCTCCACCCGCTTCCCGCCACTGCCCGCACCCCCGCGCTCCAAGGCCTCCCTTCCCAGGGCCTCCGTCTCGTCCTTCCCTGCCCTCCCAGGCCTCCTCCTCTGCTCTCTGCTCTCGTCCCCCCTCTTGTCTCTCTCCATTTCTGCGCTCCTCTCCCTCGCTTTCTACCCCACCACCGCCCCCGTCTTTCCACCCGTCTGCCCGATTTCTCGGCTTCCCTCCGGCATCCCAGCCGCTCCCCTCGAAGCCCCCGGGACGAGAAAGTGCGCACACGTGCGTGGTTGTGGGTGTGGCCGCGCGCACTGGCTGTGAGGCCCGCTCTCTGGAAGGAGCTGTGAGTGCTTGTGGGTCTGCATGTGTGCGCGTGCGAGCGTGTGCGCGTGTGCCAGGGCCCGGGGAGGGGGCTGGGCACTGGGATTTGTCCCCCAGGGGCTCCACGGTGAACCCACAGAGTTGTGAGTCAGCTGCCCCCAGGGAGCCCTGGGAACCTGAGTCAGAGTGAAGGTGTCAGTGGCCTCACTTAGAGGGGTCCTGGAACCTCTAAGCCCCGAGTCGCTCAGGACCAGGAGTCTCAGTGATGAATGTCATTGCTTCCATACCCTTCTTTTTCCATGATTTCAAATAACAAAAACTCTGTATTTCTTTCTCTCCGTTCCTCTTTGGGTGAACTGGTGATGCCCATCTCTCTCCCTCTATAGCTGCCTCTGTTTCTCCGTCTGTAGTCCCACCACCTACTCTCTATAGATCTCTGTCACCTTGTCACTCTGGCTCTGCCTCTCTGTCCACCTGTCTTGTTCTGTCTCGTTCTCCTGGTGTGTTCCTGTTTCTCTCCATGCCTCCCTGTCTCTGTCTTTCTCTCTCTCTCCCTTTCCTTCTCTCTGTGTCCATTTCTGTCTCCTTCCTTCTGGGTTTCTGTCTGTCTCTTCATTTCTGACTCTCGGTCTCCCCAACTTTCCTACTCTGTAAGTCTCTCTCTCTCTTCCTTTCTCACTCTCCTGTGTCTCTGCCTTTATTTTCTTTGTGTTTGTCTGTCTTCTGTGTTTCTCTCTGAATATCCATATTTATAACTTTTCTTGCCATCTCCCTATTTTGGTTTCTTTGTTTGTCCCTGTTCCTTTCAGTGGCTGTTTCTCTTTGTCTCTGTTTCTGTCTCCCTCAGTCTCTGTGTATCTTCTTCTGAGGCTCCATCTGTATGTGTTTTTCTTTTTTTTTTTTAAGATTTTATTTATTTATTTGACAGACAGAGATCACAAGTGGGCAGGGGTGGGGGGAGCAGGCTCCCTGCTGAGCAAAGAGCCCAACTGGGGGAAGGGAGCTCCTTCCCAGGACCCTGAGATCATGACCTGAGCAGAAGGCAGAGTCTTTTTTTTTTTTTAAGATTATTTTTATTTATTTATTTATTTGACAGAGAGAGATCACAAGTAGGTAGAGAGGCAGGCAGAGAGGGAGGGAGAAGCAGGCTCCCTGCTCAGCAGGGAGCCCAATGTGGGGCTTGATCCCAGGACCCTGGGATCATGACCTGAGCCGAAGGTAGAGGCTTTAACCCACTGAGCCACCCCGGCGCCCCGTATGTGTTTTTCTGACTCAATCTCTCTCTCTCTTTCTCTCATTCCCTGCTTCTCTCTGACTGTGTTTTCTGTCTTTAAGTCCTCCTTTCTCCCTCCCGCTGCTCCATCTCATCTAGACTCTCCTGGAGCTTTCCCCTGCAGGACACCAAGTCCTCACTCCCTGGGTTTCCCCGGGGAGTCAGGGTGTGTGGGCCCATCACTAGCTTGGGCCTGGCCTGAGCCTGGCCGTCGGGGAGAAGGCCAGTTCAGGGCCCAAGTGAAAGGCACCCCGCCCACCTCACCAGGGTGGGGCGCGTCTCTGACGCTGTTGCCAGGAGCCTGGCCGCCTGGTGTCTGGCTGTGTCAGGATGATAGATCCCCCAGTGGGAGCTGAGCCCAGAACCAGAGGGGAGGGAGATTCCTCTACCCCAGAGTGGGGGTGGGGGCAGTTCAGGCTCCACTCAGAAGGCCGGCATTTGGCTGCCCAGCCCCCACCGCACCCTCCCCGGGTGGAGCAGCTGTATAAAACCAGATGTTTCTAAAACCAGAGTGTGGATGAAGCAGGAGGGACCAGGACTTTAAACCCCAGTGGTTTCCACTTCCAGCATCCAGGAGTCCTGGCCTCAGCTCCCTCTTCCCTCAGACCCAGGAGTCCAGACCTCCAGCCCCTTCCTCCCTCCCAGAAGTCCAAGCTCCCAGCCCTCTCTTCCCTCAGATTCACATGTCCAGTCGCCCAGAATTCCTTGCAGGGAGAGATGACCAAGGCTGGCAGTAGTCAAGACAAGGACAGACGAAACCAGGCACTCACTCCCACAGGAGGCAAGAGGTACTGGCAGGATCACCCCTTGCTCCCCAACTAATGGCCATCTCTCCCAAAACACACCACTCCTGTGGAGGCTGATCTCTGTTCCCTGCCCTGGGTACACGGTGGCCCTCCCAAGACTTCCATCATCATCAGAAAACCACAGGGTTTGGTTTCCAGAAAACCAGGGCAAGAGTGAAGATTGGGGAGATAATAAGGCAGGAATGGAGAAAAGGCAGGGGAAAAGAACATTTGTGCATTGTGAGGATATCTCCTGCACAGCTGGTGGGCCAGGATCTTGGCTGGATGATGCCAGGCATGCAGAGATGACTCAGACCCAGGCCCTGCCCTTGTGGAGATGCCCATCTTGTGAAGGAGACAGCTGTATAAACAGAGGGTCAAAGACCAGTGTGAGGATGCACCAACCCATCTGGAGAACCAGGGTGGGCTTCCTGGAGGAGGTGATGTCCAGGAGAGGCGAGTGCTGACTAATGAGGAGTTAGCCAAGGTAAGGGTGGGGGTGGGGCTGGTGGTCAGAAAGTGGAGTAGGAAGGGCATGCAAAGCAAGAAATGTGCTGGTCAGTCCGCAAAATACACATGGTTTGATGTTGTAGAGCACAGAGAGCAAAGCACGGGGTTGGGGGTTGGGTGCATAGCTCGGTTCGCTGCATGCAGGGTTTTGATTGGCAGATTCAGGGGCTGGGATTTGGTCTGGGGGTGGGGTGCTTCCAGCAGAAGGGCTGGGAGCAGACTGGGGTGGGGGGTACGGCTCTGGGTGCCTGTGAGGGA
The DNA here is from genome assembly GCF_020171115.1 of Neogale vison. Taxonomy (NCBI): domain Eukaryota; kingdom Metazoa; phylum Chordata; class Mammalia; order Carnivora; family Mustelidae; genus Neogale; species Neogale vison. Next base: position 49,426,237 of record NC_058097.1, on the reverse strand, counting down.
CAAACTGGATGGAGAGACCGGGACTTACAGCAGGTAGGGGTGTCTGAGTGGGGTTAGATCAGGGTCTTCTCTGAGCCAGTCTGAGCTGGGACGCAGGCAGTAGCTGTGGGGCTGGAGGAAGAGGGGAGAGCAGCGTGAGGTTGAGCAGAGCTCCCTGTGAAACCCAAGGAGCAAGGAGACTGAGAGGCCACTCACTGAGCCTTTCATCTGAGCTCCTTCTGCCTACATTTGCCTCATTTCAAGGCAGGTACACTTCTCAGTGATTGTCTCCTGCGGAACTAGAGAGAGCAAGAGCCCCAGAGAAGTAAGGCGAGGAACTTGTGGTGTTTTGTTAAATACTTGAGTCCAGGCAAATGTGTCTGGGTGGGAATCTGCAGCGTGTCCTGGGTGGGAAGGAAGTGCTTTGGAAGAGTGTAGATAGGGAGAGAGAGAGGAGGGAGGGAGAAGGAAGGGAGAGAATGGAGAGAGAGGAGGAATGAAAGAAGGAAATGAAGGACAAAGAAGGAAAGAGGGAGGCTGGCTTACCCAGCCACCCTTATCTGGAAGCCTGCCCCTCTCTCAGGACTCCTGTTCCCCTCTACCTCCCTCAGCTCTTTCCCATTTGTCAGAGCAGTTTCCACCTTCCTGCATAAAGTGTAAGTTGCCCGTTTATTGCCTTTCTCTTATAATGTGCATCTCCCTTGTTAGAACGCAAGCTCCATCCATACAGGGTGGGCTTTGCCTGTTTTGGTCATGACTCTGCTCCACTGGGATCTGGACCTGTGCCTGGTACAGTAGGTACAGTAGGTGTTCAATAAGTATGTGTCAGATGAATGAGTGAGATCCTGATGGAAGACAGAAAGGGAGGTGGAGAGAGGAAAGACAAAGAAGAGGAGGAAAAGGAGAGAAGTAGAAGGAACAGGGAGGGGAGAGGAGGTGGAAGGAGGGGAGAGGAACAGGGAGGAAGGCAAAGTGGCTGGAAGAGAGCCCAGTGCTGGGATCCCCCCACCCCTACCCAGCTGCTGGCGGCGGGGGGGGGGGGGGGAGGGGGGAGGGGCAATCCCTGAGTGGACAGTCAAAACTCCCAGGGAGGTGGGACCCTAGGCAAGGCGCCCCAGGGTCAGCAAAGACCCAAATCTGGAAGCAGACTGCCTGTGGACTTCCAGGAACTCAGAAGCCTTGGATGAGGCCCGGACAGCGGCAGCCCAGGGGGCCTTTCCCCCACAAGCCTGCATTCTGGGAAACACCGAGGCCTCCAAGATTCTGCAGAAACCCTGGAGGGGAGGGAGAGAGGGAGGCAGCAGTGACTGCATGTCCACCTTCAGCCTCTAGGAGGAAGTTGTGGGGCCTTCGGGGGCCCTGTCCTCCCTTAACCCTGTCCCTGCAGCTTGGGACGCCTCATCCTAGTTTCCTCCACTGCTCCTGTCCATGTCCCTGGAGGAAACAGAAACAGAAAGAGCCACAAAGAGGGACTGGAAGAAGAAAAGGAGACTTCTTTTTCTGGGAGTTCTGTCCTCTCCCAGGAAAACAAGAGAAGGGTCTCCTTTTTTCAGAGAGGGAGACTGAGGCCTGAGAAGAACAGTTTCCTAGCCAGAGTGATGCAGCAAGGAGGCAGCAGAACCAGAAAAGAAGGTCACTAAGGGAGGACCGGCTGGGGGCTGGATCTCTCGGTCTGCGGGAGGAGAGATGGGGGGACCTGCACTCCTGGGTCTGAGAGAGGAGGGGATGGGGTCCTGGTTCCTGGATCTGATGGAGGAGGTGGCTGGGGGTCTGGAGCTCTGGGTCTGAGGGAGGAGGGGTTGGGGGCCAGACCCTGGGTCTAAGGGAGGAGGGGTTGGGGTCTGGACTCCTGGGTCTAAGGGAGGAGAGGAGAGGGGCTGGGACTCCTGGGTCTGAGGGAGGAGGGGATGGGGTCCTGGTTCCTGGATCTGATGGAGGAGGTGGCTGGGGGTCTGGAGCTCTGGGTCTGAGGGAGAAGGGGTTGGGGTCTGGACTCCCGGGTCTGAGGGAGGATGGGATGGGGACCTGGACCCCTGGTCTGAGGGAGGGATCTGCACTCCTGGCTGCTGAAGAGGAGGCCTGGGGCTGGACTCTCTTCTGAGCTCCAACAGAAAGAGATCCAAGTTACTCCCGCTCACATGGCTTTGGCTCCAAGCCTCTACCACTTCCTTCCGAAAGCCGTCCGCTGTGAACCTGAGTCCGCTTCCAACACAGGCCAGCCCCTGATCCAGTCCCTGATGAGTTTCAATGGGAGGAACACAACTGTCTGAGTCAGAAGGCAGATGCGAGGATGTGGAGTTGGAGGGACAGTCTGGGGCCCCCAAGGAGGAGGCGGTTACCTGTGTGTTCTTGCCAAGGAGCCATTTCCTTCCTCTGAGCCTCTCTTTCCTCATCTGTGAAATGGGAGTATCTCAAGTTGTCTCTCACAGGGTAGCCTTGCAGATTCAGGGAGAGGGAGTGTCCCCCTGGCACACTGCTCTGTGAGATACATGTTAGCTATTTCCAAGCCAGCGGCACGGAGGGTCTCCATGAATGATTCAGGCGGCAACAGGGACCCTGGCCACCTCAGCTATGGGGACTCAGCCCGGCAGGGTCTGGGAGGGGCGCATGGCCTGGAGTCAGCTCCTCCTGGGTTCCAAGGCTGGTGGCCTTCGACAAGTCATGTCCTACCTGGGCCGAGTGCCCCCTTCCGCCCACAGACAAGGAGAGCCCGTGGCCACACTGCTGTGCGTGGACGGCACTGTGTTGGCCACAGAGCCAATCCCTGGGACCCAGCTTCTTCAGCTCCAGAGCAGGGTGAAAAGACCTGCCCACTGCAGACTATTTCGAGGTGTGTGTCAGAATTTGGGGAGTGGACAGTGTGTAGTACGAAGGGGTGCCCTTTGGGCTCCAGATGGAGGAAGTCTGAGGAGCAGATGCTGGGAGCCCCCTCTGTGGTCAGTGCCGCAGCCACCCGGGGCTCCGAGCACAATGCTGGGAAATGGGGAAAGGAAGGTACGCAGCCTGCCTGTGCTGTCTCCTGCCAGCACGTGGGCTGTGGGTTTTCGACCCCGCTCTCATCCTGGCCCTTGTGCTTCTGATGCGTGTGAGGAGTTCTCTCTTCCGAATGCCAAAATTGGCGCTCAAGGAAGGAAGGAAGGTAGGTGCCCCAGTTCACACGACCGCCACCGACTCTTGGTATCCGGCATCCAAGGATCCTGCCGTGGGTCTGTGGGCACCATCGCAGCCCAGCCGCCACGTGCAGTAGCTAGAGATACACAGCACTGGGCCCCACTCCCATATATTCTGACTCCAGGAGCTCAGGGCCCCGGAAATGACTTGAACAAATGTCCCAGATGGTGGTTAGTTTGTAAGGGTTGAAAACCATGGTGGAAGGATTTAAAACAGAGTCTGCGAAATGATCCCCTGATCTGCTGATTGCCAAAGGGAGTACCCTGGAGAAGGACTGAGGAGGGCCCAGGGAGCGTGTCTGAGGGCAAGGGATGTGTCACTGTGGTCTGGATCTCAGAGGACGGGAGGAAGCAGAGGGAGAGCAGGCCGGTCTCCATCAGGTGGAAATAGCCAAAATGTTAATGGATTGATGGTGGCCATGACCTATGCCTCCTGGGCCACCTACTTCACATTTACTAGCTCTAACCAGAGATCTCCTTCAGACATTTACTACAGATCCGTTGTTAGAGAAGAGAAAGCTGAGGTTCAAAAAGGTAAGTGACCCATCTAAGGTCACACAGGTAGCGGCAACGTTGGGATTTGAATAGGGCTCATACTGAATCGTAGTGCTGTTAAATGTTAACAATCAGCTCCACAAAAAAAGGTTTCCCATATATAAAGACTTCTGTTTACATAAAAGATTTACTGATTATAAAGCACAGATAGCACAATACATACATGATACATGATAAATAATGATACAATCCATGATACTTTGTTGTAAATTCCGTACAACTGTAGTCTCAGGAGATTTGCTGTTTCTTGCAAAAGCCAGCACCAATTTTTATACTTCTGTCGCCAACAGTAATATCACAATACAAATGAGTATTTGACTATCATCTAATCCAGCAAAGACCTAGCTTGTGTCACTGATGAGCAAGTGTGGGTCTGACGAGAACGTCGGGTGACATTTTTGTTTATGTTAATGAAAAACAGACACGAAACAAAGATGTATGTTGGAACTTGATTTGCTCATCAAATATAGCAAAGAAATTAGGAGGTGGTGGATTTTAAGAATTTACTGTCTTTTTAAGATGTGACTTAGTTTTATATGACTGATTTCTAATAATGGCTCCTACAATTCCTGAAATTTTAACAACTGTCTCTTTGTGAGAGGGTACAAGCCACATCAACATATCCCTGGTGTTGCTCCCACACACCTACACCTGCTCCTGGAGATTGGGGGTCTCCACCATGTCAGAGTCCGGGAATCACGGTCCCTGCCTACTCTTGAGACTTGGGGGCCCGAGGCCATCTGTAGCCCATGGAAATAATATGCCCAGAGTGGGTGTATGTCCGTGGTGATATCTGCCTCGGGACCTATCCAGTTGCTTTGGGTCATTGACAGGTGTGCCTGGAACCCAGGTGTTTCTGCGTGAGGTGCTGGTGCTTCTCTGAGGGCCCTTCTGTGTGGATAAGGTAAGGCAGGGTGGGGAAGGGTAGGGCGTGATTTTCACTCTCTTCTTGGAGCTCTGTGTGCACTTACCCACGTCCACTCTGCGGCTGCAGAAAACTCCGAAACCCATCCTTTACCTCTCCTGTGCTAGGAAAGTGCTCCCTTTCTCTTCTCTCTGTCCCTGCACCCCTCCGTCCCCTCTACCTCGCTCCTTTTTTCTTTCTGCCCTTTCTTTTTCTCTGTGAATTTTTTACCAAAGTATAATATATGTACAGAATGTTACTTACATTAATGTACCATCAACAAATGGTTACAAGATCAAGGAGAACTTCTCACCATCCCCTTGCCCTGACCGAGTGCCTGTCCTTCCCCACCATGTCCTACACACACACACACACACACACACACACACACACACACGAGAGGCACTGTCCTGAGTCTAATAGACCCAGTCTAATCGACCCCTGTTCTAAAATTTCAGAACGTGCATCCTCTTTTATGCTTGGTGGCAGCGGCTTCTTCAGGGTTTTATTTAGTTAGTGAAGGCGAGAGAGAGAGAGAGAGAGAGAGAGAGAGAGAATATGAATATGCATGAGTGGGAGTAGGGGCAGGGGGAGAGAGGGAAAATCTCAAGCAGACTCCCTGCTGCATGCACAGAGCCTGACGCAGGGCTTGATCCCACGACCGCAAGACTCCGAGACCATCACCTGAGCCGAAATCAAGAGTCGGACGTTCAGCCAACTGAGCCACCCCGGCACCTCGTTTTCCTGGCTTCTTTTGCTCAACAGGATGCCTGTGAGACTCAACTGCAGTTCGCACGTTGTTGTCCATGGCTCATTCTCATTCCTGCAGAGGAGCACTTTGTTGTGAATATTCTCTGTCCCTTTTCCTTGTGCAGACAATCCTCTACAGAGGGCTTGTTCACAGACTCACTGTACAAGTGGGAAGGCGAAGGCTCAAAGCCATGAAGTCCTTGGTGCCGGGAATCTGGGTCCCCAGCGCTCCCTTAGTTGCCCTAGAGCTGAGATTCTCTGTTCTCTACCCTTCACAGATCTATCTTCTGATGAGGCAAAATTGCTCAATCTTCCATGATTTCTAAAGGCACGGAGCTGAGGGACCAGAAGCAGAAGTGGATCAGGCCTGCTTGAGTGATAGGAACCAGAGTCTCTCCTGATTGCCAAATAGTCAAGGATGTGATGCCTGTGTTGGCCTTATTTGTGGCTGAGCCAGAGCCTCCTGGGAACCTAAATATCTCTGCCCTTTACGTCCACACTCCTGCCATCTGCTGGCCCTTGTTCCTGAGGGCTGATCTGTGATCTGGGCTGGGAACCTACAGGTCTCCCTGAGGTTTGAAAGGCTATCAGAAACCACCAGCGGCTCTCTCACAATTATAGTCGTCAAAAGCAGAAATTTGGGAACACAAAGGCAAACAGGAGAGCATGTGGTTACTCATTCCTCCATATTCCCTGGGGGCTGTACATGCCAGGCTCTGTGGACAGAACACAGAGGCAAATGGGACTCAGAACAGCCTTGATGAGCTCACAGTGTGGTGGGGAGAGGGGGAGAGGGACCCTCAGTCATACTGGCTACAGAGCCAAGCTTATGGCCTCCAGCCAAATGGAGCTACTTAGATTTGAATGGATGAAAATAAAATTAAGTCTATAATCTAGTTCCTCCACTGGAGATTTACTGGGGCTGGATGCATGGCTGCCTTGACAAAGAAAGGGTCAAGGAAGAGGAAAGCAAGGAGTGGTTGATTCTGAACCTCATTTCAACATGTGAGAGTTCTCCCCACACCACCAAGCAATTCTTTGACACCAGTTGGGTGTCCTACAGTTTAACACAATTCCAACACGACCCTGAGTTAGAGTTAGACCCCACAGGTTGGGGGCTCAGTCCCACAGGATTGCCCCCTGCCCCACCACTTCTGATGCCAGTTGCAAATCCAAATTGTCACCTGCTTCTGACTGATAGACTATAAATCAGGTTCCCACAACCTCCTTGTTGGGTTCGATTAGCTTGCTAGAATAGTTCACAGAGCTAAGGAAACCTGTTTACTCACTAGATTATCAGCTTATTACCAAGGATATTAAAGGATATGAATCAACAGCCAGATGAAGTGAAACAGAGGGTGACGTCCCGTCAAAGGAGTTTCTGTCCCCTGGAGTTTGGGGCTAAGCCTAGTAGCATGTGGAAGTGTTTTGATTCCCCAAACTGTAAGCTCTCCAAAACCTAGCCTTTGGGGTTTTAATGGAAGCTTCATATGATAACCATGACTAATTAAATCTTTGGCCATTAGTGACTGAACTCAAGCTCCAGCCCTTCTCCCCTCCCAGAAGGTGGCGAATGGGGCAAGGGGAGGGGGCGCAGGTACCGAAAGTTGGCTCCTCTGGTGACTGGCCCCCATCTTTAGATGTGGTTCAAAATTTACCTCATTAACGTAACAACAAACACCTTCATCACTCTCCTCACAGGACATTCCAAGAGATTTGGGAGCTTTATGCCAGAAACAGGGGTGAAGATCCAATATATATATTTCTTATTACAAATCACACTATCACAGACACTCCCACAATTGCTAACATTCAAGTCACCTGCCAGCGAGATCACTTAACTAAAGAAGATAAGGTCCTTGCCCTCCAATAGGAAAGATTAGGCAAAATATATAGAGAAAACAAGAAATCTTAAGAAAACGAGCACTTATGGTCATAGTAGCACTCTTCACAGGAGCCAGAGAGTGCAAGGGAACAAGCCAAATATCCATTAACAGATGGATGGAGAGGAAAAGTGTGGGCCACACAGTGGAATATTACTCAGCCATAAAAAGGAACAAAGCACTGACACTTGCTATAACATGAATGAACCTCGAAAACAGAAAGAAGCCATACATAAAAGGTCACATATCATAGGACTCCATGTAGATGAAATGTCCAGAATCAGAAAATTCAGTCAGAAAGCAGATTCAGGCTGCCAGGGGCTGGGGAATGGGGTATTACTGTTGGATGGGTACAGCGTTTCTGTTTGGGGTGATGAGGAAGTTCTGGAACTAGGGAGGGGTGATGGTTGTGCAACATGAATGTGCTTTATGCCACTAACTTACATACTTAAAATGGTAAATATCATGTTATGTGTATCTTATTACCACAAGTTTTAAAACACAAAGAAAAAAAAAGTTTTATGGTCATCTGGTTGATGATTGATTGATGAGAGCTCCCGTGACTCACAGTCAGACAGACATGAGCTAAGACTTTCTTCCTCCCATGACTCTCTGCCTGAGGGTTATAAGACGCAAATTTCCCACCTCAGATCCTGCCCCCCTCTCTCTTGAGGGGCATGAGAGCCCCCCTTTCCTTTGCCATTGTGAGAAGTCAGGCACAATATTTGGTTGGTTTTCAAAGGTTGGCAAAATGCATCAGTGAATGATAACAGACACTGTGTCACAAGCATTATATGTTGTGGATTCTGAGCTAGAGGAAGTCAGACTCTAGTCTCTACAGTTCTCCTGACCAGATAGATGGGGTGCCCTCCTTCACCCATTGTGTGGGCTCAGTACTCTTGGGGATGAAGAAGAGCATAGTAGTAATCACCTTCCAAATACGTGCTGGGGATGAGTTTTACCAAGACAGGTTGTGCAAAACACGTGCCGGGCTCTTGTCAAGAGCTTTATGTCCCTTCTAAACTTTGCGGCAGCCTTCCTCGAATGGTTGTCGCAGAATGAAATTGGTTAATACTATAAAGCCTGAGCCAGAGGTTGACATACCATATGTACTGAATAATGTTTAGTTTTTACAGTTATTTTGCAGATGAGGAACCTGAGACTTAGAGCATTTAATTTAATTGTTTACGGTCACTCAGCAGCTCAGGCTGTCAGATTCCAGCCAAGGTCTCCTCTTCCTGCTCTACCATCCTGCCTCTGCACCTGAGCTGTCTAGAGCAGCAACAATTCACCCCCTCTCCCCCGCCTGTATTCTGAGCCCTGGAAACATGGCTAGTCTTACTTGAGATGGGCTGTACAAATAAAAACACCCAACAGATTTCAAAGCTTAGAATGTTAAAAAATAATGTGAAATGTCTCATTAATAATTTTTAGATTGACTACATATAGAAATGACAATTATTTGGCTATGGGAGATTAAGTAAAATATTTTCTAAAAAATTAACATCACCTGTTTCTTCTTTTTAAAAAAAAGTTTTTATTTATTTATTTATTTATTTATCTGAGAGAAAAAGAGAGAGAAAGCACGCATGAGCACACATGAGTTGGAGGAGGGGCTGACGGAGGGGGAGAAGCAGACTCTCCACTGAGCAGGGAGCCCGACTCTGCTCCATCCCAGGACCCTTCGATCACAACCCAAGCAGAAGGCAGATGCTTAACTGACTGAGCCACCCAGGCGCCCCTCACCTGTTTCTTCTAACTTTTCTAATGTGCCTACCAAACCTTTGTTTTTTTTTTTTAAGGATTTTATTTATTTATTTGACAGAGATCACAAGTAGGCAGAGAGGCAGTCAGAGAGAGAGAGGAGGAAGCAGGCTCCCCACTGAGCAGAGAGCCCTATGCCAGGCTCTATCCCAGGACCCTGGGATCATGACCTGAGCCGAAGGCAGAGGCTTTAACCCACTGAGCCACCCAGGAGGCCCCTACCAGACCATTTAAAGTTAGATACATGGCTCATGTTTCCACAGAACATCAATGTCCTACAGTCTGAGAAGTAACTTATGTTTCCCCTCTCCCTCACCACTCCGCCCACCCCACAACTAACCACAAAGACACCCTGAGGACTGTTTTTCCTCAAGAATCTTTAAGGCAATCATTTGAAAAGCAATGAATAAGGAAGATTCTGCAAAGACAGGAGGGTACACAACTGCAAATCTTACTCCACCACGTTGGAGGGTGGGCAGGAAGCCCATTACGTGCAACCAGTACAAATCACAGTGGTTCCCATTTATTGAGCCACATCTACGGGGCCATCACTGGGATGCAGCCCCATTCTTCTGGCCTCTGAGCTCACCAAGCTCCGAATGGGCCAACCATCATCATCAAGAAATGACAGACGAAACTATGGCTTGGAGAAGGGAGGTGACTCTCTTAAGGTTTAAGCTTGCAGTTTTGAGGAGGCAGAGCTGAGTCTTGTTGATGGGTCCCAGGAAATAGCCAGCACTAGTCTCTTCATGTGGAGAACAGTCTCACTGTTCTGGAAGGCTACTGCTTCCCTATTACCTTCATTTCCCCATGGTCCATATAATTACTTTGCTTTCTCCTTAAAGTTGTGAACTTCCTCTGTCATGCCCATTCACAGCTGATGCCCTTGCTTTGTACTCCACCAAATCCAGCCCTCCTATCTGCTCCTGCGTCACTCTTCTCTGCTTTGGCTTCCATGACCAACATGCAAATACCCCTGCCCAAGATCTAGCCTTACAATCGTCTTTTGAATCTTGCCCGCACCTTCTCAAGAACTTCTCTCCTTCACTTTTCCCCTATTTCTCCTGTAGCAACAATATTTTCTCTCTACTCCATCATTCCCTTCAACACCTCAACAGGGTCTAGAACCTCTTCTTATAAAAAATGTATTCTTTGATTCCACATCCTTCTTTAGTTTCCAATAAATTCTTGGCTCTCTTTCACAGCAAAACATCCTGAAGGAATAGTGTGCGTTCACTATATTTATTTCTTATTTCTTCATCTTGCGTTTCTCTATAACTCCCTCCCTGATAGACTATAAATCAGGTTCCCTGATTTATGGGGTCTCTTGACCCCATCATTCTAATGAGTCCTTGTCAAGGTCCCCAGCCCCTAGAGATACATTTCCCACCTGGATTTTCCATAGACTGTGGTCTTTGCTCCAGACAATTAATTCTAAGTTCTGGTCTCCTGAGAAGAGTAAAGACAGTCATACTAAAAACATTATTCCCAAGGCCCTGAATCAATCAGGGTTTTTCAACTGTGAGTCATTTACAATTTACAATTATACCTAACAACATCAAAACCAACACCTTTATGGTCTACTTTACAAGAATTTCGGAAATGGACAGGACTAGGTTGGGTCTGTCTGAATAATATCAAGAACCACATTTATTTTAATCCTTCTACTTTATCATCCCCAATTTGGTGACTTTCTTCCTGGAGATTGCCACCTAATGGCTACAAAATAGCTGTCATAGCTCCTTAACTTCACACATAGCATCCCAAGCTAGGAGGATGAGGATGAAATGGGAAATCACTGAAGATTTTTAATCAGAAGTAGGGCAAGTTCAGATTTCTGTTTTATAAAAATTATTTTGGAGTTATACACAGAAGACACATGTTAGAAGATTCCCAAGGGAAGAAAGGTAACAAGTGGTGATGTAACCAAGAGTCAAAAGGAAGTCACAGTCTTACTGGGAATTAAAGTGAAGAGAATGGCAGAGGGCACTACTACTCATGGAGGAGAAGGGCTCAGGTGCTGAGAAAATAAGAGACATGGGACCCCACAGAGAGTAACTCCCACACAAATTTCCCGGTCTTTGGAAGTTTGGTGTTCTTCTTGAAACTGGGCTTCTTGGATGCCCCTGCATGTTTCCCATAAGCCCTCTTTATTGAAGCATATGTGGGTTTTGTTCTTTGCTACAAAATGCCCCATGATTAACATACCAGGATTTGCAAACCGGACACAGGCAAAGTGACTAAGGTGAAAAAAAAGGAAATTCTCAACAGGACTCTGATTCCTGAGTGTCCCCATTGTCTAACCTGTGTAAGGCCAAAGGGGAAATGAAATTGAGCTTGGCCTTGGTGGGACAAGTTCCTGCCTATGTTGCAAAAATCCCTGACCCTTGTGGTAGCTGATATCTGAAATGGTCAGCAAAGTCTTTCAGTAAATCACAGTGCTGAGATGGTGAAGCCAGACTGCCTGGGCTGGAAACCCAAATTTACCATTGACTAGTTCTGCAATTGGTCAAGCCATCCAACCTAAGGATTGACTGACATTTTCTGTAAAGGGCCACAATAATATTTTATGTTTTACAGGCCATAGTGTCTCCATTACAATTATTTAGCCATTGACAATGATGAGCATGGCTGTGTGCTAATAAAACTTTATTTAAGAATGCTGAAATTGGGGGCACCTGGGTGGTTCAGTGGGTTAAAGCCTCTGCCTTCGGCTCAGGTCATGATCCCAGGGTCCTGGGATAGAGCCCCGCATCGGGCTCTCTGCTCAGCAGGGAGCCTGCTTCCTCCTCTCTCTCTACCTGCCTCTCTGCCTACTTGTGATCTCTGTCTGTCAAATAAATAAATAAAATCTTTACATAAAAAAATAATGCTGAAATTGGAATTGTATATAATTTTTACTTGACACAGAACATTTTTCTTTTCATTTTCTTCAGCCACTAGAAAATATAAAAACCATTCTTGGCTCACGAGCTAATCAAAAATAGATGGGGGCTGGATTTGACCCCTGTCTTAACTTTGCTGAGCCTCAGTCACCCCATCAGTGAATTAAGGATAATAATGCTCAAGGAGGACATGTTTGAGCAAAAGGACTAAGATAACTGATGCAGAGCTATTCTGGATTAGTATGGTTTAGTTAGCTGGCATGAATTATCATTAGTTCGTAGGGAGTCTTGTGCAATACACACTACCATATGCTAGTAATCAGAAAAGAATCTCTTCCTCTCATGTTTTACGTTCTCTCTGGGTGAACGTATCCACAGTTAAGGCTTTAACCACACCTCATTAATAATCCCCAAATCCCTGCCTCCACCTCGGACCTTAGTCTTGAATTCCAGGCACATCATCCTGGGTTTATTTGTCCCTTCAGGCTCATTTCCAGAATTTGATCTCATTACCTTCTCTGACAACTCTGTGTGATAGAAGATGGAAGAACTGTGTCCCTCCAGAATTCATATGAGAAGCCCTAACCCCACTACCTCAGAATGTGACTGTATTTGGAGAGGGTCTTTGGCCCTGACCCAATCTGACTGGTGTCCTTATAAGAACAGGAGATGAAGATACAGACACACACAGAAGACATCCATTCATTTACAAGCCAAGGAAAGAGGCCTCAGAGAAAAACCGCTCTGCTGACACCTTGATCTTGGACTTCCAACCAGTTCCAGAGGCTGGACTATCCCTCCAGTCTGTGGTATTTTGTTAAGGCAGTCCTATTATACTAATATACTCAGCTTCTTCTCATGGAATTCTATCTCAGTGATGGCCCCATATACACCAAATTACCCTGGTGATTTTAAAGAAAATTGCCACAAAATTCTTTGACATTTCTCCCACTGAAAGGTATGTCCATGCCCTCTTGAATCTGGGTGGGACTGGGACTACTTTGACCATGGAATGTTGTAGAAATGACACTACCTAACATCTGACGTTAGGTCAGAAGAGGCCATGAAGCTTCTATTGGTTTTCTTGGGACACTTGTTCTGGAGATAGGCAGCCATCGTGCAGAAAATCTGATTACCCTGAGACCACCATGCTGGAAAGGCCTTATATAGGTCCTCAGCATTGGAGTCATTTCACCCAGGTACAACACCCATGGATGAAGGAGCCTACAGGCAACTCCAATCTCCAACCTTCAGGTCATTCCCAAACCTTTGAGTCTTTGGGGGCAGAAAGAAGGATCTCCTCTGTGCCTTGTTCTAATTCCTAACCCATATAATCTATAAGCATAATAAAATGGTTGTTTAACATTGCTATGTTTTAGGGTGGCTTATTATGTAGCAATAGTAACAGTAACTCAAAAACTGTGGGATTCATAAAGAGCCCTTCTTCTTCCTCACCCCTCATGACTGTCCAGTAACCAAGCACAGTCTCCTGAGCCTGGATATCTCTCTCCAGACCACACTTCTTCTCTGGGACCTTAAACCTGCCCTGAGCAGCTTTTCAACAACTTCCCTTTAATCTCTCACCACATCCTCCACTCTAAGGTCTCTGCCTTTTTTTTAAATTTTTAAATCTATCCCTTTGCAGGATTCTAGGATAATTTTTTTTTCCTGAAGCACAATCTGACAAATTCCCCTCCTGCTTAAATGGTTTTTCATTGTTTCCTATTTTTTAAATTGAAGTATGGTTGACACACAAGGTTACATTAGTTTTAGGTGTAAAACATAGCAATTCAACAACTCTATATATTACGCTAGGCTCACCACAAGCCTAGCTACCATCTGTCACCATACAATGCTCTTACATATCATGACTATATTTCCTATGCTGTACCTTTCATCTCCATGATTTATTCATTCCATACCTTTAAGACTGTACCTCCCACTCCCCTTCACCCATTTTGCCCATCCCTACTCCCTCCCTGCTGGCAACAATCAGTTTGTCCTCTGTATTTATGGGTCTGTTTCCACTTTTTGTTTGTTTTTTCATTTGTTTTATTTTTTAGATTTCACATATAAGTGAAATCATATGGTATTTGTCCTTCTCTGACACTTCACTTAGCATAATACCCTCTGGATCCACCCATGTTGTTGCAAATGGCAAGATCTCATTCTTTTTTATTTTATTTTTATTTTTTAAAAGATTTTACTTATTTATTTGCAGACAAAGATCACAAGTAGGCAGAGAGGCAAGTAGAGGGAGAGAGGGGGAAGCAGGCTCCCCACTGAGCAGAGAGCTTGATGCAGGGCTCGATCCCAGGACCCTGAGATCTTGACCTGAGCTGAAGGCAGAGGCTTTAACCACTGAGCCACCCAGGCGCCCCTCATTCTTTTTTATGACCGAGTAATATTCCATTATATCTGTCTACCACATCTTTTTTTTAAATTTATTTTTTATCAATTTTCAGCATAACAGTATTCATTATTTTTGCACCACACCCAGTGCTCCATGCAATCCGTGCCCTCTATAATACCCACCACCTGGTACCCCAACATCCCACCCCCCACCCCTTCAAAACCCTCAGATTATTTTTCAGAGTCCATAGTCTCTCATGGTTCACCTCCCCTTCCAATTTCCCTGAACTCCCTTCTCCTAACTCCCCATGTCCTCCATGCTGTTTGGTATGCTCCACAAATAAATGAAACCATATGATAATTGACTCTCTCTGCTTGACTTATTTCACCCAGCATAATCTCTTCCAGTCCCGTCCATGTTGCTACAAAAGTTGGGTCTTCGTCCTTTCTGATGGAGGCATAATACTCCATAGTGTATATGGACCACATCTTCCTTATCCATTCGTCCGTTGAAGGGCATCTTGGTTCTTTCCACAGTTTGGCGACCTTGGCCATTGCTGCTATAAACATTGGGGTACAGATGGCCCTTCTTTTCACTACATCTGTATCTTTGGAGTAAATACCCAGTAGTGCAATTGCAGGGTCATAGGGAAGCTCTATTTTTAATTTCTTGAGGAATCTCCACACTGTTCTCCAAAGAGGCTGCACCAACTTGCATTCCCACCAACAGTGTAAGAGGGTTTCCCTTTCTCCACATCACCACATCTTCTTTATCCATTCCCCTATTGATGTATACTTTAGTTGCTTCCATATCTTGGCTAATGCAAATAATGCTGCAATAAACATAAGGATACATTTATCTTTTTAATTAAAAAAGAATTAAACATTAATTTAATGCCTTTGTTTTCTTTGGATAAATATCCAGCAGTGGAATTACTGAATCACACAGTATTTCTATTTTTTTTTTCAGTATTTCTATTTTTAAATTTTGAGGAACCTCTATATTGTTTCTGACAGTGGTTGTACCCATTTACATTCCCACCAACATGAGGGTTCCTTTTTTTCCACATCCTCACCATACCTGTTATTTCTTGTCTCTTTGATTCTAGCCAGTTTGATAGGTGTGAGGTAATACTTCATTGTGGTTTTGATTTGCATTTTCCTGATGATAAGTGATGTTGAACATCTCTTCTTTTGTCTGTTGGCCATCCATTTGTCTTCTTTGGAGATACATTTATTCAGGTCCTCTGCCCATTTTTTAAAAGAAAGATCTTGGGGCACCTGGGTGGCTCAGTGGGTTAAAGCCTCTGCCTTTGGCTCGGTTCATGATCCCAGGGCTCTGGGATCGAGCCCCACATCGGGCTCTCTGTTCGGGGGGGAGCCTGCTTCCTCCTCTCTCTCTGCCTGCCTCTCTGCCTACTTGTGATCTCTGCCTGTCAAATAAATAAATAAAATCTTTAAAAAAATAAAAAAAATAAAAGAAAGATCTTATCTATCTATCTATCTATCTATCTATCTATAGCACCAGCAGGAGGGGTAGAGGGAGAGGGAGAAAGAATCTCAAGCAGACTGTGCTGAGTTTGGAGCCCAATGTGGGGCTCCATCTCAGGAAGCTGAGATCACGACCTAAGCTGAAATCAAGAGTCAGTTGCTTAACTAACTGAGCCACCCAGGTGCCCTCCCTACCCATTTTAAAATCAGATTATTTGGGGGTTTTTTTTGGTGTTGTCTACATTCTTTATATACATTGGATATTAACCCCTTATGGTATATATCATTTGCAAATATTCAAATATCACGTTCAGTATGTTGTCTTTCTGTTTAATCATTTCCTTTGCAATATAGAAGCCTTGTATTTTGGTATGGTCTCAATGACTTTTCATTTTCTTAAGGAGAAATTCCAAGTCTTTTTTTTTTTTAAAGATTTATTTAGAGGAACCTGGGTGTCTCAATCAGTTAAGCATCTGACTTCAGCTCAGATCTTGATTTCAGGGTCCTGGGATCAAGCCCTGCATTGGGCTCGCAGCCTGGCAAGGAGTCTGCTTGTCCCTCTCCCTCTGCTTCTTTCCCTGCTTGTGCTCTCTCTCATAAATAAATAAAATCTTTCAAAATAATTTTATTTTATCTTTTTAAGATTTTTAAAAAAGATTTTATTTATTTATTTGACAAAGAGAGATCACAAGTAGGCAGAGAGGCAGGCAGAGAGAGAGGAAGGGAAGCAGGCTCCCTGCTGAGCAGAGAGCCTGATGCGGGACTCCATCCCAGGACCCAGAGATCATGACCTGAGCCGAAGGCAGTGGCTTAACCCACTGAGCCACCCAGGCGCCCTACAAAATAATTTTAAAATATTTATTTATTTAGGGGAGAGAGAGCACAAATAGGAGGGACAGAGGGAGAGGGGGTTAGAATCCCAAGCAGACCCTGTGCTGAGTGTAGAGCTTCACATGGGGCTCAATCTCACAACCCTGATATCACGACCTGAGCCAAGAATCAGATGCTCAACTGATTGTACCGCCCAGGAGCCCCCAAGGTCTTCCTGGTAGCAGTCCTGACCCTCTAAGAGAGGGCTTCTGCCATCACTTATCATTCTCTGCCTCCCACCTATGCTCCAACAACCAGTTTAGCCTATTGACCTCTCTCCTGTGCATTTTCACTCCCCTCTGCCTAGAATGCAATTTTCTTTCTCTTTACCTGAATCTCTAGGACCCAGCCTAGATGTTACCTCTTTCTGAACAACACCAGGCCTCGTCAGTCTGAGTTAGGTGTTTCTTTTGGAGATCCCATAAAAACCCAGGCATCCCTCTATTACTATGTATGTATACTGTCACCTACTGTGACCAAATGAGACAAAGCAGGGACTGGACTTGAGTCCTCTTCAACCCTGACTGTGACCAGGGTTGTGACCTGTGACCCTACCAGCGTCCCTTGATAGCTGAAACTCTAGGCCCCTTGAGCAGCATATCTTGCAGGAATGTGGAAGAAAGCTTACCAAAGGAAGGACTCTACTACAAAGCCTGGCAAAGACAGAGCTAAACCAGTCTGCACCAAGGTGGGCCCCAGCACTGACTTTTCACTGACTATTCCCGATTATACATAATAATGAGACATTATTAACATAATAATGAGACAGTGCATGACAAAACATGTTTTGTTACACCTGTGCACCAACATCCCATCTCTCCCCAATTATATGCTTAGAATCACTCCTTTCCCCCTTTCAGTCTCTTTAAAAACTTTCCCCAGCCTTTGTTCAGAGAGCCAGCATGAAGCACCCTTCCTTTAAGCTGTCTCCCTTGTGCTTGAGCATCCCAATAAGAACCTTGCCTGGAATTCCTGCTTGGCCTCCAGTAAATTTCTATTGCTTAGAGAACTCGGGGACCTGAGCCAGTGGTGCACGCACTTCACTGTCTCATCTCTTTGTTCAGCTGGTCAGAGCCTGTGTCTGATTAATTTCTACATCTCCAGGAGCAGCAAGGGAGAATCCCTTTGGAGGCCTACACTTATAGAAGTTCTACCACCCTTATTCCTTAATAAGTGGATTCCATTTTATTCAGGTGACAATTTCCTTCACTGTAAGTCAATCAAAGCAACTTCACTGAAACTTTTATTTTGGCCAGGGATTGGTCTGGAAATGGGTATGTTACTCAGTTCTGCCAGTGAAAAGTAAGAAGAGGTTTGCAGAGACTCCAGAACAGAGTTTTCTCCCTTATAAAATGAGGGGCATATGAAGTCAGTTTTTCTGCCCATCCCCATTCTCCTGGTTTGGGAGGTTATGTGGGCATGATGGCGATATCTCTAATAATGGCAGTCATCTTATGGTCATGTTCGGAAGTCCCTGGAAGAAAACCAATGTGATCGTGGACTGGAAGGATTACATTAAACTCAATTTTTGTTCAAATTTAGAACTTACTTCCAATTTTTTTTAAAGATTTTATTTATTTGACACAGAGAGAGAGAGCACGAGCAGGGGGAGCAGCAGGCAGAGGGGGAGAGAGAGTTAGAGGCAGAGGGAGAAGCAGGCTTCTTGCTGAGCAGGGAACCCAGTTCGGGGCTTGGTCCCAGGACCCTGGGATCATGACCTGAGCCCAAGGAAGATGCTTTATGACTGAACTACCCAGGCAACCCTCAATTATTTTATATAATAATTTTTTTTATGGTTTAAGGGATTCACAGTTTCCCTATAACTTATAACCAGAAACATCCCATTGGTATCGTGATTCAGGGAGAGAAAAAAAATAGTTGTCTTCATCTCTTTCTCTTAGACTCTTGTATTCTGGCTCTCCACAGTTTTACCCACTGGATTTGTGAACAACTCTGTGGAACAGTATGATGGTGCTTAAAATCTCAGACTAGGCCATTTCCTCAGATTAGTGGTCCCAAAGTTATCTCCCTCAGGAGTAGAAGGGTAGGGGATTGATTGATCTTCATGATGGTGTTGGGTGAAGGGTCCTCTCTTACACATCTCCCTTACCTCTCTCTGTGTTCTTCATTACTATTCCTTTTATTTCTTAATTATTCTTTTTTTTAAGATTTTATTTATTTATTTGTCAGAGAGAGAGGGAGAGAGAGCGAGCACAGGCAGACAGAGAGGCAGGCAGAGGCAGAGGGAGAAGCAGGCTCCCTGCCGAGCAAGGAGCCCAATGTGGGACTCGATCCCAGGACACTGGGATCATGACCTGAGCCGAAGGCAGCTGCTTAACCAACTGAGCCACCCAGGTTTCTTAATTATTCTTTAGAGAGAGAGAGCTGGTGAGTGGGTTGGAGGAGTAGGGTAGATGGTGGAAGGGCAGAGGAAGAGGGAGAGAAAATCCCAAGCAGGCTCCACACTGAGTGCAGAGCAGTGACCTGAGCCGAAGGCAGAGGCTTAACCCACTGAGCCACCCAGGCACCCCAAGTGAGGGGTTTTAAAGGGCAAAGTTTGGGGTGCCTGAGTAGCTCAGTTGGTTAACTGTCTGACTCTTGATTTCGGCTCAGGTCATGATCTCAGGGTCATGGGATCGAGTCCTGCATCAGGCTCCCTGCTTAGTGGGGAGTCTGCTTGAGATTCTTTCTCTCCTTCTCCACCTTGCTTATGCTCTCTCAAATAAATCTTTAAAATAAAATAATGGGCAAAATTTAGGTCAGGAGTCTCCTGAGAAGGTGGATGCTATGGTGCCAATTCATCTGGTTCCTCTGGAGGTCTTTTCTAACTCAAGAGACTGAGAATCTGAAAAATATCTTTATTCTTTATGTTAGAGGTTGCATTAAGTACATATGGTGATTCTACCTCCATGGTAGTACTAATTAACTACTAGCAAGCTAGTGGGGTTGCATTCCTACATGTTCCTCAGCTGGTCCAGACAGTCTGAGGGTGATAGGAACTCTACTGCTCATTTTTGCATCCAAACTGACATCATGGATGCTGGCTTCCACTGGTCTTGAGTCATACCCTTTATGATAAACTAAACAAAAGCAAGTTGCTTTCCTGAGCTTGCCGAGCCACTCTATCAAATTACTGAACCTGAGGAGGGGGTCCAAGGGACCCCTGATTCATAGCTGGTCAGTCAGGTATATGTGACAACCTGGGACTTGCAAGTAGCTTCTGAAATAGGGCAGTCTCGTGGGATCCAGCCCTTTACTACACATTTGGTGTCAGAAGTGGCGTGTGAAGAGATAAACAGGTTTTTGCTTAACCATCATCTCTGGCTTTGTACTGTTTGTCTTGAGTTCTTCTCATCTCAGTAATTGTTTCTTTCATTTTCCTGAATCTCTGAAGAAGTAAGGGCCTGGACACCCATACCCCTTGAACCCTTGACATTTAGAGGGCTGAATTCCTGTCTCCCACAGTAGGCTGGGGGTGGAGAATATTAGAGAAGGAGAGATGACAACATATCCAGCATACTTTCTGGAAATTGGAAGAAACCCTGGGTTTCTGTCACCTGAGTCACTCTGCAAGAAGCTGGGAACTAGCAACAGAAAAAAGATTTCAGCTGGTGGTAAGTTGGGGGCCTAACAATTTCAAAAATTATTATTTGAACATCTACTAGGTGGCAGATACCTCCTAAACCTTCAGAGCTGGGTGTCCAATACAGAATCTGCTTGCCACTCATGGTTATTAAGCCCTCGCTGGTCCAGCCTGGAATGTACTGTAAGTGTAACACCCATTTAGTACATTCAAAGACTTAGCATGGAAAAAAAATGCAAAATAACTAATTGATAATTCTTTTTTTTAAAGATTTTATTTATTTATTTGACAGACAGAGATCACAAGTAGGCAGAGAGGCTGACACAGAGAGGAAGGGAAGCAAGCTCCCCGCCAAGCAGAGAGCCTGATTCGGGGCTCGATCCCAGGACCCTGGGATCATGACCTGAGCCGAAGGCAGAAGCTTTAACCCACTGAGCCACTCAGGTGCCCCTGATTGATAATTCTTAAATTGGTTACATGTTCCAATGATATTCTTTTTGATATGTTGGGTTACATACAATATATTATTAAAATTAATATGTTATCACAATTGATTTCTTTTACTTTGTAGAAAGAATGGTAAGCCTCACGTGTGACTCACATGTTTGTCTCTATTGAACAGTGTTACTCTATAGAGTTTTTGTACCAAAAGAATTGGGTTAAATATTTTTTTATTTATTTGAGAATGTGTGAGAGAGCGCAAGTAGGGGGAAGGGCAGAAGGAGAGGGAGAAGCAGCCTCCGCTGAGCAGGGAGCACAAATTGGGGCTTGATCCCAGGATACCCAGGATCATTACCAACTGAGCCTCCCAGGTGCCCCAAGTTATATCCTTTTATAATAAACCGGAGATCTAATAAGGAAAATATTTCTCTGGGTTCTGCAAGCCACAGATTAATTGAATCTGTTTATTTATTAATTTGTTTATTTATTAATCAGAAGAGGTCGTGGGAACCTCTGATTTACAACTTGTCAGTCAGAAGCACAGGTACTCTGGGCTTGTAATTGGTGTTGGAATTGCTCAGGGACAGGGGGGCATCTTTTAGGACTGAACCTTTAACCTGTGTAGTCTGATAGTATGAGAACTCAGTTGAATTCTTGGACACCTGCTGATGTTCAAGAATTGTTTGTTGGTGTGGAGATTCTCCCACACTTTGGAAATTGGGTCACAAAAGGATAGATGGGGAAGATCCAAGAGTGCTCGGTAAGCTTAAGTGTGGAAGTCGGGAGTCTGGAAACCACTGGAAGATGCTGAGCAGAATAATGTCATGCTCTGTGTTTTTAAAAGATCATCTGACTATTGTCTGAAGATGCATTTTTGGTGGGGGGTGGGAAATTAGTGGTAGGAGAGGTATTTAGAGCAGAGCAAGCTATTTGCAAAGTCAGTGCAAATATTCAGCCCAGACGAGGGACCATGGACAAGCACAGTGGGGATGGGAATGATTCTGGGTGTGGATTCAGTTGCTTTGCAGACAGAATGGGTAGACTGGGACTGGGTCGGGTGATAAGGGAAAGATATCAAGGATCCATTTTAGACTTGGAGAATTAACAGCTGGGTGTTTAATCCAAATAGATATGGAATACTAGGAGAGAGGCAGATTTGGGAGGATGGGATAGTTAAGAGTTTGGTTTGGGTAATGGCAGGTTTGGAATGCCTATAGGATTGCCACAAGGAGATGTCAAGAAGTCAGGTGGCTATTGGTACCTTGGTACTTGGCTCGCTCAGCTGGTGGAGTGTGGGACTCCTGACCTCAGGGTTGTGAGTTCAAGTACCATGTTGGGTGCAGAGATGACTTAAATAAGTGAAACTTTAAAAAAGGTATCAGTGAGGTATTATAAGCCATGAGGCAATGATACCATGGAAAGACTACACATAGAGGATGGAAGGGAGCAAGGTATAAGCCCACAGACACCCTAACATTTAAAGGTAAACTTAGAGGGGGCGCCTGGCTTGCTCAGTGGGGTGTGTCACTCTTGATTTAGAGATTGTGAGTTTGAGCCCCATGTTGCATGTGGAGATTACTTATATAAAAATAAAATCTTCCGGGGGTGCCTGGGTGGTTCAGTGGGTTAAGCCTCTTCCTTTGGCTCAGGTGATGATCTCGGGGTCCTGGAATCGAGCCCTGCATTGGGCTATCTGCTCAGTGGGGAGGCTGCTTCCCTCTCTGTCTCTGCCTGCCTCTCTGCCTGCTTGTGATGTCTCTCTCTCTCTCTCTGTCAAATACATAAATAAAATCTACAAATTAAAAAATACATTAAAAAATAAAATAAATAAAATAATAAAAATTTTCAGAGGCGCCTGGATGGCTCAGTCAGTTAAGCAACGAACTCTTGATTTCAGTTTAGATCATGATTTCAGGGTTGTGAGATTGAGCTCCATGTCGGGCTTCGTGTTCAGTGTGGAGTCTGCTTGGGAGTCTCTCCCTCCCCCCTGCTCATGTGCACACATGCTTTCTCTCTAAATAAATAAAATCTTTTTTTTAAAAGATTTTATTTATTTATTTGATGGAGAGAGAAATTACAAGTAGGCAGAGAGGCAGGCAGAGAGAAAGGAGGAAGTAGGCTCCCTGCTGAGCAGAGAGCCCAATGTGGGCCTTGATCCCAGGACCCTGAGATCATGACCTGAGCTGAAGGCAGAGGCTTAACCTACTGAGCCACCCAGATATCCTAAATAAATAAAATCTTTTTAAAAAAACTTTTTTTTTAAATAAAATAAGTTTAGAGAAGAAAAAGCTAGTAAATTGGACTGAGAATTTAGTTGAGCTGTAACAACCAAGAGTGTGCTGTTGATACATTTTAACATTTTAAAGCATAGGAAAAATGTCTAGAGGAGGAGGAAGGGGTCACACGTGGGTCCTACGTCACTGAGGTATCAGGATGAAGACTGAGTAGGGACCACTGGAGTTGGTAACAAGAAGGCCACAGATATCCCTGAGGAGACCACATTCTGTGGAGCATAGAGCAGCAAAGTCAGTCTGGAGTATGTTTAGGAGAAAATGTGAGGTGAGGAGTGGAAAGGCTCCCTTCTTAAGTTTGACTGTGAATCCTCTTCATAGAGAGAATTCTCTTGAGAGAAACAGGGCTGAAGCTGGAAAGGAATATGGACCAAGGATGGTTTCTTTTTATTTTTTAATTTTTATTTATTTATTTTTTAAAGTAAGCTCACTGCTCAATGTGGGGCTTAAACTCACAACCCTAAGACCAAGAGTCACATGCTCTACCCCCTAAGCCAGCCAGGTGTCCCAGGACACCTGGTTTTGTTTTGCTTTGTTTCTTTTCTTTTCTTTCTTTCTTTCTTTCTTTCTTTCTTTCTTTCTTTCTTTTTCTTTTTGTAAGATTTTATTTATTTATTTGAGAGATGGCATGAGAGAAAGAGAGAGAGAACATGAGAGTGGGGAGGGTTAGAGGGAGAAGCATACTCCCCGCTGAGTAGGGAGCCTGATGTGGGACTCAATTCTGGAACTCCAGGATCACGACCCGAGCCGAAGGCAGTCGCTTAACCAACTGAGCCACCCAAGTGCCCCAGGACAGTTTCTTTTTAAAGAGAGGAGATAACAATAATGTTTAAGAGATAGAATGACCTAGTAGAAAGAAATCTTAGGTTTTTGTCTTTGGCAGAAAATTAAAGGGATAATGCAGGAAGAAAGTTCTCTGGAAGGTGAGGTAGAGAGGGATCTGAAGCAAACACTGGAGGCTAGGGGCTGGGATGAATGAGAACTCTTTACTCACTACAACAGGTGCAGGTAGATTGGAAGATTTGTGGCAGAGCAGGCTAAAAAATTCTAATGATTACCATTTTCCCATTACAATAGGAGATAACGGCATCAGCTGAGAGTGAGGACAAGGAGGGGAGAGGCAGGGTAAAAGCAGAGAGGAGAAAAGAAGAACTGAAATAGTTATTTCAAGTGTCTTCTTAGCGCAGTAGGCAGCGCGTCAGTCTCATAATCTGAAGGTCCTGAAATAGTTATTTCAAAACTTGGAGGGGGGGAAAAAAAGCAAAACGTGGAAGAGCAAATATGCCAGAGAAGCAGAATAAGCCACCACAGAAGTACTGAATTGCCATTTGAAATCTGGTAATAAATTCAGTTGTGCCCCTAATGGTTGTGACACTCACTAGGCAAGTCACTTCCCCTCCCAGAACTGAGGATTCCTCTTCCTACCCCACAGCAAGTTTGTAATAATTGGAGAATATAGGATGGAAAGTGACTGGCACATTTGAAGGGCTCACCAAACAGGAGCCCTCATAATCCACAGTAATAATGTGTGTGGTTTACAGGTGCTTTTATGCAAAGATTCCAGGGTGGGGTTCATGAATATGAATTATTAATAGCTGTCCTGGATATTTCTATTTTTTTTTTAAGATTTTATTTTTAAGTAATCTCTACACCCAATGGGGGCTTGAATTCAAAAACCCGAGATCAAGAATCGCATGCTCTGCCAGCTGGGCCAGCCAGGCATCCAACCCACCCACCCTGGATATTTGATACTGCTAACAGATCACAAAATTTGGGAATGTGGCATGAATCACACATTCTAGGTTGAATTTGGATGCAGTAGTTACAGATGTGACCTGGTCCAGATGAAGACAGGTCACATTGTTTTGAATTCCTTTTTTTTTTTTTGGTGGGGGGATTTGTATTCTTTTTTTCTTTTTTAAGGGGGATTCTTATTCTTTTTACTTTTTTATTTTATTTTTTTAAAAAATATTTTATTTATTTATTTGACAGATGGAGATCACAAGTAGGCAGAGAGGCAGGCAGAGAGAGAGGAGGAAGCGGGTTCACCGCTGAGAAGAGAACCTGATGCGGGGCTTGATCCCAGGACTCTGGGATCATGACCTGAGGCGAAGGCAGAGGCTTAACCACCCAGGTGCCCTCCCCCCTTTTAAAGATTTTTATTTATTTATTCGACAGACAAGAGATCACAGAGAGATCACAGGCAGAGAGGCATGCAGAGAGAGGGGGGAAAGCAGGCTCCCTGCCGAGCAGAGAGCCCGAAGCGGGGCTCAATCCAAGGGCCCTGGGATTATGACCTGAGCTGAAGGCCGAGGCTTTAACCCACTGAGCCACCCAGGTGCCCCTAAAGGGGGATTCTTATTCTTTCTTTTCTTTATCTGTATTTTTTATTATTAACATATTTTATTTGTTTAAGGGGTACAGGTCTGTGATTCATCAGTCTTACTCAATTCACAGGGTTCACCACAACACATACCCTCCCCAATGTCCATCACCCAGCCACTCCATTCCTCCTACCACTTCCACTCCAGCAACCCTGTTTGTTTCCCGAGATTAAAAATCTCTTATGGTTTGTCTCCCTCTCTGGTTTCTTCTTGTTTCATTTTTCCCTTTCTTCCCCTATGATCCTCTGCCTTGTTTCTCAAATTCCAAATATCAGTGAGATCATATGATAATTGTCTTTTCTTTGATTGACTTATTTAGTTTAGCATAATACACTCTAGTTCTATCTACGTCATTGCAAATGGCAGAATTTCCTCTTTTTTTTTTTTGGTTACATAATATTCATGTGTGTGTGTGTGTGTGTATCTATATCTTCTTTATCATCTTCTTCTTTATCTTCTTCATATCACATCTTCTTTATCTATTCATCTGTTGATGGATGGGACTCTTATTCTTAAGAGCAAGGAAATCTATCCCAGAATCTCCCCCAAATATCTCCCCATGTTATTGTCCAGGATTTAGTCATGTGCCCACTATCAAACCAAGCCTTTGCAAAGCAAAGGGGATTCCAATTTCTGGTGAAACTAATCAGAACTTTCCTCCAGAGACTGAAAGAAGAACACCTTTTCTGAAGGATGAGTAACTAAACAAAATTGTTTGGGCAGAAGAGTCTAGGGGAATGGACCTAAGGGGCAACCAGCAGTGTCTGGTTGTATAAGAGAGAAAACTAGATTAACCTGGGTCAAAGTCCTTCTTCTACCACTTACTACTGAAGTAACTTTGGGTAGTTTCTATAATTGCTCTGAACATCAGTTTATTATGAAAACCAGAAATAACAAGCATTATAGCATTTCTTATGTAGATCAAACTGGATCCCCATATATAGTAGTTAACACAGTGCATGGTCTTTGATAACAGATACTAACAAATTTGATTACTCTCATACTCTTTACCCCGTAGAACACTAACGCCATGCAATGGGTAAAAATTCTTCACATCCCACAGAAGAGTTCCATATCAAGCAACAAGAAACAGAAGGTTGAAAGTAGAGATAGGGCCCCCTTTGCTGACTTCTTCTAGCACAGAATTCACATGGTGTAACAATGTTACTACAAACTACCAGTAACTGTTCAAGGCCCTCAATTATACACTCAAACCAAACTCTGAAACCTTAACCTAAATACTAAGCAAACAGCAGGCGAAAGGTTCCCACAGTGGGAGCTGGGAGTCTTGGAGAACCAGGGGCTGAAAGAGCTTGCAGAGCTTGCCAGCATCTATGCAGTGAATCATGGGTGAGAGTTGAACCTACTGATTCTGAGTCTAGTGTTTCCCTCCCAAGGCCATAATTGTCTACTAATCAATTTTTTCTTAACTGCATATCCTCAGTGTATTTTTCTGCTAGTGAACAGGAGCCTTGTCATCCTCTTGTCTAAGCAATCAGCCTGATAGTTGGAATGCATCTGAATAATATGGGAATATGGAGAACTATCCTTTCCCAAAGTAAAAGTCAGGGAAGTGCCAATTTTATATTTATCGTATGACTGGCCACAAGTTTCAGGAGAGCGGGTGTCCTGGTTGGAGTGGGAGCTTAGTGGAGGTTGATGACCATGAATAGGGATGTTGTTAAGATGGTTCCACAGATGAGACATGGCAACTGTTGAAATGTTTCAGGTGTGGGCAAGATGGAAAGCAACATCTCCAACCCTATGGATGGACCTAAAGAGATGCCCCAAGAGTCTGTTGACTACACGGTTCTGTGGATTCTGTCACTGTGGTGCTTGGGATCACTTCTGTCCTTGGCATCTTGGGCAATGGGCTTTTGATCTGGATGGCTGGATTCCAGATGGCACGCACAGTAAACACCATTTGTTACCTGAACCTTGCCTTAGCTGACTTCTCCTTCACTGCCACCCTACCATTCCTCATTGTCTCAAAGGTCATGAGAGAACAGTGGCCTTCTGGCTTGTTCCTACGCAAGGCGGTTCACATTGTGGTGGACATAAACCTATTTGGGAGTGTCTTCCTCATTGCTTGCATTGCCCTGGACCGCTATATTTGTGTCCTGCGTCCAGTCTGGGCCCAGAACCACTGTACTGTAAGTCTGGCTACAAAAGTGATTATCGGACCATGGATTCTTGTCCTAATCCTCATCTTGCCAGCTTTCATCTTCTTGACTACAGTAAGTGATGGAACAGGGAATATTTACTGTAGTTTCAACTTTGCACCCTGGGGCAAAAGTACTGAAGAGAGGACAAAGTTGACTGTATCTATATTCACGGCCAGAGGGTTCATCTGGTTTATCATTGGCTTCAGCATGCCAATGCCCATCATTGCTATGTGCTATGGGCTCATTGCTGCCAAGATACGCAAAAGAAGCGTGATTTAATCTAGCTGTCCCTTACTGCTGTTGTGGCTTCCTTTTTTTTCTGTTGGTTCCCCTTTCAACTGGTTGCAGTCTGGTTCAAAGAGATACTCTTGGAGGGTAAGTACAAAATTCTTCATGTCTTTGTTAATAAAACAAGCTCCCTGGTCCTCTTCAACAGCTACCTCAACCCAATGCTCTATGTCTTTGTGGACCAAGACTTCCGAGAGAGATTGATCCGCTCCCTGCCTGCCAGTCTGGAGAGAGCCCTTAGTGAGGATGTAACCCAGACATGCAACCCAGACCAGAACTAAATCTGCTTTACCACCCACAGAAGCAGAATTACAGGCAATGTGAGGAGGCTGAAGGAAGTTTTTGAGCTCTGCGTGCTCTTAACTCTGCTCCCATTTCAGTTTCATCTTACCGTGGGTCATACTAAGGTATTCATCAGGAAAAATACTTTGGTGTCCCTTATTTGGGGGAAAAAGTGACATAAGGTATCATTTTAATTTTGGACATCAGCTTCTACCCTGGGATAAAGTGGAGATTGCCAAAGAGTACAAGGGAAGAGAAGATAAAGTGATGGGAAATTTATAATGTTTAGATAAGAGAGTATATAGTATGGGGGAAAACCCTAGTTATTTTACCATTAAAATTTTGCTTAAGTTTTTTTAAAGCTGTTTTTAATCAGATTAAAGAAATGTCTTTGTATTCACAGTTTACTAAAGAGTTTTCTTTTTAATATCATGAATGGCTATTGGATTATATGACATGTATTTATGCATACATAAAGATATTAGTTTTATTCTTTCATTTATATCATCATACATTACACTGATTAATTTCTGCACACCAAACTACCCTTGCAGCCCCAGAATAAATGACATTTGGTCATGATGTATTTTGTCTATTGATAACATAGCTCGCTAGATTTGTTTAGAACCTCTGCAGTTATGTATGTGCAAAGATGGGTCTATTACTTTCCTTTCCTCTAATGTTGTCAGCTTTTACATCGAATTACTGATGGCTTCCTAAACAGACCTGGGAAGTGATTCCTTTGATACTTTTCTTTCATAAATGTTTAGAATTTTACCAGTGAAGCTAGTTGGCCTTGGGTTTTCTTTCTGGGAAGGCTTTTAGTAATGAGTTCAATTTCTTTAATAGTTATGGGATTATTCAGATTTTCTATTTCTTCCTCTGTCAATTTTGGTAAACTGTGACTTTCGAGGAATTTAGCCATTTCATCCAAACTGTCAGATTTATTGTCATGAAACAGTATGATAACTGTGTAGTACTTGGTATGGTTTCCTTCAGATAATGAGAATGTAAGCTATCTGAAGGCAGGGATTTTGTTCCATATTGTTCACTGATGGATCCCCATGCCCTATGTATAAAATAGTGCCTATTGTGTGATCAACAATAAATACTGAGTTAATGAATCAACAGACAATAGTGTCATCCAGGTGTCAAACAAGAACCTTTGATGTAGCTGAAATGGGAGGCTGAAATGCTCTCTCACCCTCATTTCATGAATTGGGAGTGCCCAGTAGATTTGCACTGCAGTTTACAATATTTACAAATTCCCATGTAGTTTACATTTTTATGAACACCTGTGGTTTTGAGTTTCTGCTTCAAGTAAAGCACTCTGGCTAACTGTTGTCTGGTGCTTTTGTTTTGAAGTCAGTCCACAATAGTACTTAGCTTTTTTTTTTTTTCTTCTTTCTGCAAACATCATGAACAAATTATTTTTACTATGTAACATACTATTTTACTATGTAACATACTTTCTATGTTTACTATGTAACATATTTTCTGTTTACTATGTAACATACTTTCCTGATGCAATGCCCAAAGAAAGAACTCAAACTAAATATTAGATAGTCTTGTTATCACAAGTTCCTCACTCTTTCTGCTGCTTTACTGTCATCCTCCTTCTCCCCTTCCCTCAAGTCACCCCTGAAGTTTTGCTTTTCCAGTGCACAGCAATTTACCCATTTCATTTGCATTTTTGACTCCTAGAAATGCTTTTTGGTTCCCAAGAAATGTCCAACTAAGGTGTGGCCACAGAAAAGAAGAAACAAGTAAGAAATGCATGAGTGCAAAGCCAGGAGCCACAAAGGATGGTGTACATCATCTCAACAAAACCAGCACTTCCAAAGTGGTTTATTAACAGTGCTTCACTGCGAAGCACTAATTGACAGTGCTTCACTGTCAGGGCCGTGAATTCTGATGATTCCTGCTCACTGGCCTTGGTTATTCACAACAGAACAGTGCCTGCTATCTCCTCTCTATTTTTCTGTCCTTCATTGTAAGTCTTCATTGTGTATGCCCAGTTCCTATCACACCATTATGGGTTGGGTCTCTGAAAGTTGAGGATTCTTTGAAGTTATGGAATATTTTCACAAAGAAACACTTATAAACCTCACTGAATCTAAAACTCCAAAATAAGACATTGGGGTTATCACCCCTGGGAAGGATAGGATTACTTCCGTTTGGAAGAGTATACAGAGGGGACAAAGAGGTAGGATGTGGTAGAGACTGCCAACTTCCTACCCAATATTCATCCCCCTCCATTACAAAAAGTAGGTGGATATTCATCTACCTAAAATAATACTTTTTGCTAGGTGAATACTTTCAACTAGGTGAAAGGATGATATAATTTTCTTTTCAACTAGGTGAAAGGATGATATAACTGATATAACATATCAGCATGTTGTATCAGCATGTAAAGAGCTTCCTCATTCTCTTTCATGCTTGCATGGTATTCCACTGGCTTGCTGTAACAAAACATTTAAGCAGCTACATATTAATGACCATTTAAATTGCTTCTAATCATTTCTGTGGCTTTTGGCTAATTTTGTTGTTGTTGTTTTATTTTTTTTTTTAAGATTTTATTTATTTATTGGACAGAAAAAGAAAGAGAAAGAGCATAGGCAGGGGGAACAGGAGAGGGAACAGCAGACTCCCTGCTGAGCAGGAAGCCTAATGTGAGCTTGATCCCAGGACCCTGGGAATCATGACCTGAGCTGAAGGCAGATGCTTAACTGACAGTTCAGAAATACATAACCATGTAGTGAAATTATGAAGGAAAGTGATGAATTGACTGCCATAATCAAGACAGTGGTTACAGTTGGAAGGACGGAGGGAAAATGATCAGAAAAAAGTATGTTGTGGTTGATGGCTTCTGGAACGCTGATCATGATATATGTCTTGACTTGCCGCTGGTACGTGGGTATTTCTTTTACTCAAATGTATTAATCTTCATTTAAAAAAAAATTCATTTATTTACTTTAGAGAGAGAGGGGGGCAGAGAAAGGGGGGGAGGGAGAGGGATAAGAGTCTTAAGCTGACTCTCAGCTGAGGGTGGAGCCCAGCCTAGCGCTTGATCTCAACGCCCTGAGATCATGACCCCAGGCTGATGCTTAACTCTATGAGTCGTGCAGGTGTCCCTAATCTTCATGTTTACCATTTAATCATTTTTCCCTTAGATTTGTTATAGCCCACTTTTTTTTTTTATAGTTCTGTGAAATTCAGGCTCCTTTTCCTTCATACCAGAAAAGCTTCATAGCTTCTGGATTTCAGCTGCTTCAAGTAGGGCAACCCATTCAAAGAGGCACCAAAGTCCTCTAAATTTGCTTTTATTAGGACAGGGAGAGCTGAGGGGTCAAAAGGAAGCAGCAGGAAACAATCTGGTATGACTGGCTTTGGTGTCCTACTTGTCTCAAGTGCTAAAGAAAACAAACTTAGAAATTGAGCTCCACCCTGTGGCTGTCAGGACACAAAGCAAGGAAATGGGAGTGTGACCTTCCTCCTTGGCTGTACAATGTCACTGGGAGAAATCCTCTAAGAGAATGAGATTCTCTCCTTCACAAGTTCTCCCAGCGTTTGTTTTTGTTTTTGTTTTTTAAGGGGAAGGGCGGGCGGAGATGGGGAGAAAGATTCTTAATCAGTGCAAAACCCGCCGTGGTCCTAGATCTCACAACCCTGAGATCATGACCTGAGCAGAAATCAAGAATCAGCCCACAACCAACTGAGCCACCAGAACCCCACTCGCCCGCCCAGAGTGAATTTCTAAGTGCATCTGAACCAAGAAAATCTGTTTTCTAATCCAGGAAGTCCCCTCATTCCAGAATGTACATTCCACAGATAGGAGAGTGGGAATTTCTCCTGTATCTCATCCCACCCTAAAGTACTAGATAAACTTGCTAGTAGATAAAAGAGAATCTGTGTGAATGTCTCATAATCTTGGGACACTGAAGATTGAGCAACTGTGTTTCTTCCTCAGGTTCCCATCTCATGGCTCTCCCAGCCCCAAATACCATCTTGGTAACTGTTTCCCAAGTGTGAACCTACCACTGATGCCATTAGCCAGAATCACTTGGGAAGGTATTTTTTGAAAATATGGGTCAGGTCACTGCAGCATCAAGCCATCATGGATTAACAAAGTCTGGTGCAGAATGCAGGAATCCATATTTATTCACAAAGCTCTCTGGTAACGGTGATGTGCAATCAGATTCTTCTGGTGATTAGCAGTTGCATAAATGCTCTCTTTACAGGAGAACAGAGTAAGAACTAATACCAGATCTTGCAAACACAGATATATCTTTATAGTTCACACCCAAGAACAAATGGTCTTCTTATGGGACTGGAGAGGAAGGTATTAGGAGTAATGTGCGGGCAGTTCAGTTAGCAAAATAAATCTTGACAGAAAGGTCACTGCCCCAGTATCTTGTTCAGGACCCTCTGGAGCTGATTTTGTCCTGAAGTGGCAGTTGTGGGTAGTTGAAGCTGTCAATATTCTACTCTTCTAAAAGGAGAAGTTCTCAGGAACAGTTAACAGAATTACTAATTAATCAGGGGCACCTGGGTGGCTCAGTCGTTAGGCATCTACCTTCAGCTCGGGCCTGGAACCTGGGATCGAGTCCGTTGTCGGGCTCCCTGCTCGGTGGGAAGCCTGCTTCTCCCTCTCCAACTCCCCCTGCTTGTGTTCCCTCTCTCCCTCTGTCAACTAAATGAACAGATGAAATCTTAAAAAAAAAAAAAAAAAAGAATTACTATTTAATCAGAAAGACATCTTCCCTATGTCTTCCAACTCCAAATTCTCAGCCTCCAATCACGAGTCGATACCTCACAATAAATCACATACCCATACCTACACAACCTATTAGTTCTGTTTCTTTGGAGAACCCAAATATATTAAAAAATTATTGTCAATTGTAATGATATGGTGGCTATAGTTTTTAAAAATCCTTATTTGTTACAGATAAAAACTATTAAAGGGGGAAATGACATGACATGATTTTTTTTTAAAGATTTTATTTGAGAGAGAGACACAGAAGGACAGAGCATGAGCATGAGCAGGGGAAAGAGCAGAGAGAGGGGGAGAAGCAGACTCCCTGCTGAGCACGGATCCTGACATAGGGACTCCAGGACTCCAGGGTCATGACCTGAGCCAAAGGCAGACTCTTAACGGGCTGAACCATCCAGGCACCCCATGACATATGATATTTGATTAGAAATATTCCCCAGGGGAAAAAGGAAGGAAAGGCAATCAGTGAGAGATCATCAAAATGTTTTCAATTTTTGAAGCTTTCTTTTCTTGTAGATGTTTTCATTTTGCTCTTTAAAGTCTTTTTTAAAAATCACTCTATGGGGTGCCTAGGTGGTTCCGTTGGTTGGACGTCTGCGTTCGGCTTGGGTCAGGGTCCCTAGGTCCTGGGATCAAGCCCCACATTGGGCTCCCTGCTCGTTGGGAAGACTGCTTCTCCCTCTCCATCTCCCACTGCTTGTGTTCCCTCTCGCTGTGTCTCTCTCTGTCAAATAAAATCTTTAAAAAATAATAATAAAAATTTTAAAATAATAATAATAAAATTAAATGAAAAATTAAATAAAAAAATCACTCTATGACCCAACCAAACCACGCCTAGATATACACCCTGCCAACAAACATGTGCCTGTGCCCGCTAGGACGCATAGATGATATGTGAGGGAAAAACAGCTGGACAACAGAGCGGGCCCAAGATTATAAAATACTTACATATTTTATAATAGCCCCAAACTGGAAACAAACCAAATGTCCATCTTCAGTAGGATGAACAATGGCAGTCTATTCCTAAAATTAATTACTCTACAAAAGAACAGCTGTAGTAGCCCATGACATGGATCAATCTTAAGATCATCATGTTAAGTGAAAAAGCTACATAAGTTAGATTTGTTATATTCTGTTTATGTAGTTTTCCAAAAGGCGGTTAAACTACACTACTTAGGTATACATACTTAAGTTTAATTTTAGAAGGCAAGGGATTTGGGTGCCTGGGTGGCTCAGCTGGTTAAGTGGCTGACTTTGGCTTGGGTGGTGATCTTGGGGTCCTGGGATTGAGCCCCTTGTTGGGCTAGGGGAGTTTGCTTATACCTCTCCCCCATCCCTCCACCCACTTGTGCTCAGTTTCGCTCTCAGATATATAAAATCTTAAAAAAAAAAAAAAAAAAAAAAGCAAGGGATTTATTACATAAAAGCCAAGAGAGGTGATCATAGCTAGGAGGAGAGAGCAGGTTTGATCTGAAACGTATACATGGTTGGCTGGCAAGCTTCTGGGGTTCCTTAAGTTTTTAGATCTTGACTTATGTGAGGGGCAGATAGGTGTTTGTTTTATAAGAATGAGACAAGCTGTACACTTGTTTTATTCACTTTTCTGCACCTTTGGTATCCTTCACAATAAAGTTATTAAAAAAAAAAAAAAAAAACCAGGGCGCCTGGGTGGCTTAGAGGGTTAAGCCTCTGCCTTCGGCTCAGGTCATGATCTCAGGGTCCTGGGATCAAGTCCCACATCGGGCTCTCTGCTCAGCAGGGAGCCTGCTTCCCCACCCACCCCTCTGCCGGCTGCTCTGCTTACTTGTGATCTCTGTCAAATAAATTTTAAAAAATCTTTAAAAAAAAAATCAATTCCTCATGTCCATTCCCCTTTACACTGAAGAAGCCTCTTGGTTTCTGGAATTCAGGCAGCCTGAAGTAGAGCATCCTACTCATATCAGAGCTATGTAACCTAAAACTGGGCTTATTAGAAGAGCAAAATCTGGGGGATCAAAGGCCAGCAAAAGCAAAACAAACCCAGGTTTGATCTGGGCTTGATGTATTGGTATTACTGTGTTTGTTCAAGAGCTAATGAAAATCTGAGTTAGAACACAACTCCCACCTAGTGGTTGCTTGGAGCCAAGACACAATAAAGAAAATGGAAGTTTTGCTGAGTCTCACTTCTTCATGCCCACTGGGAGAGGCTCAGAACTTACTTACTTCCCTGTCAGCTTCTCTGGAGTAAGTTTTCTGGGGCTCGCCGAACAAACAACCTTTCAAGAAATCCAGGATATCCTCATTCATCCTAATGTCTGTTCCAGAGACTGGCGCTCATCTCACCCCTCACTGACTAGACTGCCAAAAATAGGTTATGGATGTTTTACAGTTTGTCCTCATATCCCTAGTCTCACCTCCCTGCCTCCCTCAAATACTGTCTATGATGGTATTTCCACAAAACTGAACTCCACAGTGGCCACAAGAGAACCAGCCAGGGAAGTAGTTAAAAATCCAGATGAGCGAACTAGGTATTCTGTTATTTAGCCATAAAAAATGAGGAAATCTTGCCACTTGCGACAACATGGATGGATCTTGAGGGCATTATGCAAAGTGAAAAAAATAAAGAAAATTAAATAAAAATTAAAAAATAAAATTTTAAAAAAATAGGGGTGCCTCGGTAGCTCAGTGGGTTGAGGCCTCTGCCTTCAGCTCAGGTCATGATCCAAGGGTCCTGAAATTGAGCCCAGCAAGGGTTCTCTGCTCAGCAGGGAGCCTGCTTCTCTTCCTCTCTCTAGACTGCCTGCCTCTCTGCCTACTTGTGATCTCTCTCTGTCAAATAAAAATAAATAAAACCTTTAAAAAAAAAAGAAAAAAGAAATAAGGGTAGTTCCTTTTAAAAAAAGAGAGAGAGAGTTAATCATTTTATATATTTTACATATGCTGAGGCAAAAACCACATACTCATCGATGGGACACTCTACCACAGGGAAAAGAAGTGAGTTGGAGCTATGTTTATCAGTACAAATGAATCTCACAAACATAATTTTGGTCGAGAAGTCTGGTCACAGAATACAAACAGTGTAAAGTTAAATGGTATAAAAAGGAGCATCTAGCTGGCTCCTAGGAAGAGCGTGCACATGGAACTCTTGATCTTGGCATCATGAGTTCAAGCCCCACCTTGGGCAGGTAGAAATTACTTGAAAAAAGAAATAAATTAAATGGTATAAACAAGTAAGTTTGTTAGAGATACATATATAGTAAAACTACAAAGAATAGTACGGAATGCTAAACACAAAATTTTAGGTAGTAATTACTTGTTAGTGTGAAAGGGGAATTTGGTCAGAAAAGGCAAAGAAAAGGCTTTCATTGCTTACCTCTCTGAAGCCTAGTGGTGGATGGGAGTCCTCACTAATTTTGTTTTCTATCTTACATATATATTATATGAAATATTACAATTTCAGGAAGTACTATAATATGTGAATAAACATCAATATCACTTTCCTTTGTTTTGACTGTTATACCTAGTTGACAATAAGGGTCTAACTTAAGTACTTGGTAATCAGTATTTAGTATATGAACAATAAAATTTCATTTCAGTGTCAGACATTTCAGTGTCTTTCCATTGTTTTTATCATTGTAGGGATTTCATGAGGTGTCTGACAATATAGCCACACCATCCTTATATTGGCCAAATACTTAAGAGAATTGCATAGTGAGATTTTGGAACAGTAAGAAAAAATTTGGCTTCATTTTTGTTTCACTGCAAATTTCTACATGAAAAATCATTTGAAACTAGGCTTTTGTTTTAAAGCAGTAGGTATGGAGGGTGGCTGGGTGGCTCAGCTGTTAGGCCTCTGCCTTTGGCTCAGGTCATGATCCCAGAGTCCTGGGATCAAGCCCTACATTGGGCTCCCTGCTTAGCAGGAAGCCGCCTTCTCCCTCTCCCACTCCCCATGCTTGTGTGCTCTCTCCTGCTGTCTGTCAAATAAATAATCAAAATCTTAAAAAAAAAAAAATGAGTAGGTACACGGTGCCTGGGTGGCTCAGTTTGTTAAGTGTCTGCCTTAGGCTCAGGTCATGATCCCAGGGTCCTGGGATCAAGTCTTGTCTTCCTTCCTTCCTTCCAGTAATTTCTACTTGCCCAAGATCATGATGCCAAGATCAAGAGTTCCATGTGCACGCTCTTCCTAGGAGCCAGCTAGATTCTCCTTTTTATACCATTTAACTTCACACTGTTTGTATTCTGTGACCAGACTTCTCGACCAAAATTATGTTTGTGAGATTCATTTGTACTTATAAACATAGCTCCAACTCACTTCTTTTCCCTGTGGTAGAGTGTCCCATCGATGAGTATGTGGTTTTTGCCTCAGCATATGTAAAATATATAAAATGATTAACTCTCTCTCTCTTTTTTTAAAATGAACTACCCTTATTTCTTTTTTCTTTTTTTTTTAAAGGTTTTATTTATTTTTATTTGACAGAGAGAGATCACAAGTAGGCAGAGAGGCAGGCAGTCTAGAGAGAGGAAGAGAAGCAGGCTCCCTGCTGAGCAGAGAACCCAATGCAGAGCTCAATCCCAGGACCCTTGGATTATGACCTGAGCTGAAGGCAGAGGCCTCAACCCACTGAGCTACCCAGGCGCCCCTATTTTTTTCTTTTTTAACTAAGTTCAATGCTCAGTGCGGGGCTTAAACTCATGACCCCGAGATCAAGAGTCACAAACTTTACTCACTGAGCTAGGCAACTCAAGCTATCCTTATCTTACTCCATATTC
Source organism: Neogale vison (assembly GCF_020171115.1). NCBI lineage: Eukaryota > Metazoa > Chordata > Mammalia > Carnivora > Mustelidae > Neogale > Neogale vison. Next base: position 49,388,674 of record NC_058097.1, on the reverse strand, counting down.
ATGAATAAGCATAAGTAAATAGGAATTTCAACTCTCAGAAATACTGGGAAACAGTCATATATTCCCCTCTATACCCTCATCCAAAAAAATAGGTTGCAGACAGGATAGTTATTCAGATTACTCCAGTTATAAGGATACTGCACTGTTGTGATGCAAAATGCAAACGTTGGACTTATTGATGGGAAGTCTATATTCTAAAAATCATATAAATCACTTTGCTGAGTACACTTTTGGGTATAGTTTTGACTTCTGGAGCCATGCTAATGTTTTGAGTATTAAAAAATACCAACATCAGTTGAGGGCGTAGCCCTGGCAGACCATCAGGTTCCGGGTTTGTGGTGGGGGATCCTGGCAAGGTGTGGGTAGAATGAACAGGTAGGCAGATTTCTCCCGTGCCGTGGGTCCCACACAGGGCTAAACTGCCCAGTTGCCTAGTGGGGAGCACCCAGAGGCCTGCCATGGGAAGTAGGAGTCCCCGACCTGGAGGGCTACCGGGGCAGGCAACTGGGGACAGAAGTCTGAATAAGCACCGTAGGGTTAAGGTTTGGCCGATGGGACATGGGAAGCCGGATCTGCCCGTGCTGAGGTGGCCTCTCCCTCGGGCTGAGTGGAGGGCTTGGGACTGTGGGATCGTCAGACTCCTGGTTCGGGGTCCAGGTAGGCGCTGCTCCTGGCTATGTCCCAAGGTGTGCATGCAGCTTTTACCTGCTCTCTGGAATCAGCTCATTTCTAAAGGTCAGTCTTTCCCCTTGGGATCAAGTGCAATTGCGCGGTGCAGCTCAGAACATCTGGAGAGTTCGAGAACCAGGCCACTGAGGACAGAAGCCTGAGCACCAGTCGGGGGATTTGCGTTAGGCTTCTGTTGAAGGTCATTTCTTAAGTGAATGCCTTCTGGAACACCTGGGGGCTCAGTGGCTTAGGCCTCTGCCTTCAGCTCCGGACATGATCGCAGGGTCCTGGGATCCAGCCCCACATCGGGCTGTCTCCTCAGCAGGGAGCCTGCTTTCCCTCCCCTAGGCATGAAACCCTGCCTACATCTGATCTCTGTCTGTTAAATGAAGAAGTACAACATTGAATCAATCAATCAATCAGTCAATCAATATAGAAGAAAAGGGCATGGTTTCCTGTTGGGATCGAGTGCAATTTGCAGTGCAGCTCAGGGTTCCCCCATGGGGAGTGTTTGGGAAGCAGGCCTCTGAGGACAGAAGACGGAGCACCCGACTTGGGCTTCGCATGACGATTCCGCTGAAGGTCACTTCTAAAGGGCATGCTTTCCGGAACACCTGGGTGGCTCAGTGGATGTGGCCTCTTGCCTCGGCCCAGGTCCAGATCCCAGGGAACTGGGATCGAGCGTGACACACGGCTCTCTGCATAGCAGGGAGTCTGCTTGCCCCTTCCTTCAGCCTGCAACACAGCCTAGTTGGGATCTTTGTTTGGCTAATATATAAATAAAATTATTAGAAATCATGAAATCCAAAAAAAAAAAAATACCAACATCAACAAGGATGGGTACAAAAGTTCTAAGACAGAATACAAACAAAAAATAACTAATCTGGGACGCCTGGGTGGCTCAGTTGGTTGGACGACTGCCTTCGGCTCAGGGCGTGATCCTGGAGTCCCAGGATCGAGTCCCACATCGGGCTCCCAGCTCCATGGGGAGTCTGCTTCACTCTCTGACCTTCTCCTCGCTCGTGCTCTCTCTCACTGTCTCTCTCTCTCTCAAATAAATAAATAAAATCTTTAAAAAAAAAAAAAGAAAATAGTTTAAAAAAAATAATAATAACTAATCTAATTTTATTATTGATAAACACTCCAATGTAATTTTAAAAATTGTCCCAAGTAACTGTTCTTATTTTTTAGTAATCTCCGTACTCCATGTGAGGCTTGAACTCATGACATCAAGATCAAGAGTTGCACGCTCTACCATCTGAGCCAGCCAGATGTAAATTAGATAACAGTACTGAATTACTGTTGCTGATTTTAATAGCTACACTGTGATTATGGTGGAGAATGTCCTTGTTCTTAGCATTTACACATTGCAGAGGCATCACGTCTGAAACTTAACTCTCAATGGCTCAGAAAAATAATATGTTTGTGTATATACACGGAGAGAGAGAATAAAGCAAATGTAGTAAAACATTAACATCTGGGGAATCTGCCTGAAAAGTCCTTTGTAAGGAGCACCTGAGTGGCTCAGTTGGTGAAGCAGCTGACTCTTGATTCTGGCTCAGGTCATGATCTCAAGGCTGTAAGACCAAGCCTCCAGTCCCAAGTCGGGCTCTGAGCTGGGCATGGAACCTACTTAGGATTCTCTTTCACTCTCCCTCTGCCCCTCCCTCTGATCACTCGCCCATTCTCTCTCTAAAAAAAAATGTTTAAAGTCCTTTGTAACTGATCTTGCATTTTACCGCAATTAGAGTTATTCTTTAGTGTAAATTCTCTAATATCACATGCTTCTTTTTTTTTTTAAAGATTTTATTTATTTGACACAGAGAGATCACAGGCAAAGAGGCAGGCAGAGAGAGAGGAAGGGAAGCAGGCTCCCTGCTGAGCAGTGAGCCCGATGCAGGGCTTGATCCCAGGACCCTGGGACCATGACCTGAGCTGAAGGCAGAGGTTTTAACCCACTGAGCCACCCAGGTGCCCCTTAACACATGCTTTCTTTTCAATAAAAGATTTTTCTCAAATTTATTACTCATCTATCATTCACTCTGGAGTAAATTCTTTGATACATCTGAAATTTCTCAACGAAAATATTGCTCCATTCCTTCCCTCTATATAATTTCTTTCCCTTATGGGTTTCTGTGTGAAAACTTTTGCACATTTGTGGAATTCAGTTCTCTCGTGTATGCCTTCTCCTGATGGAATGTGCTGCAAGTTATTACTGAAGATTTTTGTTGTATTTATCTTCGGCACTAGATTTCTCTTTTTTTTTTAATTTAAAAAAATTTTTTTTAAGATTTTGTTATTTGGTAGAGAGAGACACAGCAAGAGAAGTAACACAAGCAGGGGGAGTGGGAGAGGGTGAAGCAGTCTTCCCACCAAGCATGGAGCCCTATGTGGGGCTTGATCCCAGAACCCTGGGATCACGACTTGGGCCGAAGGCAGATGCTCAATGACTGAGCCACCCAGGCGCCCCTAGATTTCTCATTTTAATTCTCAGTGAAATTAAACATCTGAGTGGAAGTTTTCTTTAATCACCATAAGAACTGTCTCCCATATGCTTGCTGTCTCATGTTGGAATGACCTCCTTATAAGCTTTTTTATTTTCACCATATCCATCTTATCCATCTGATTTCTCTACTATAAGACATCTTTGGTGTCTACTGAGGTGTGACTCGACACCAAAGGATTTCACACATTCACTGCATTGTAGGGTCTCTCTCCTGTATGTGTTCTTTGATGTCACTTAGACAAGACTTCCAGGAGAAAGCTTTCTCATTTTTTCTTAAAAGATTTTACTTATTTATTTGAGAGAGAGAGACAGCAAGAGAGGGAACACAAGCAGGGGGAGTGGGAGACGGAGAAGCAGGCTTCCTTCTGAGCAGGGAGCTCCACGTGGGGTTTGATCCTAGGACCCCAGAATCATGACCTAAGCCGAAGGCAGACGTTTAACAGCTGAGCCACCCCAGCACCCCAGTCTCCCACATTTACTACATACATAGGGCTTTTCTCCTGTATGGTGTATGATGAGTGGGGACTTATGGTTAAAGGTTTTCTGTCAATCATTGCATTCACATGGTTTTTCTCCTGTATGGGTTCTTTAATATACGGGGAGTTGTGACTTCTGTGAGAAAAATTTCCCACAACCCACTGCATCCATAGGGTTTCTCTCCTGTGTGTGCTCTCTGGTGTATAATGAGTGGTGATTTGGTGCTAAAGGCTTTCCAATTTACCATATCGGAAAGGATTCACCCAGTATGAACTCTCTGATGTAAAATGCATTCTGACTGCCGCACGAAAGCTTTCTGACATCGATTGCATTTATAAGGTTTCTCCCCCTATGAATTCTCTGTTGTAAAGCAAGCTCTGACCTCTGGATGAAAGCCTTCTGACATTCTTTACATGAAAGGGGTTTTTCTCCAGGGTGAGTTCTCCAGTATTCAAGGAGCTGTGACCTTGGATGGAAAGCATTTGACACTGACTTCATTCACTGGGCTTTTCTCCTGGATGCATTTTATGATGTAAAGTGAGACTAAACTTCAGAGAGAAAGTTCTTCCACATTTCCTTACATCCATAAGGTCTCTCACCTGTATGAATTCTCTCACACTTAATGGCATGTAGCTTACTAATGAAGGTTTTCCGAGATTTATTACATTCATAGGGTTTCTCTCTGGCATGAGTTCTCTGATGGAAAATTGTACTAGATTTGTCGAGAGAGGCTTTCTGACACTCATTGCATTCATAGGGTTTCTCTCCTGTGTGGCACTTCTGGTGTAGAGTGAGCTGAGACTTACTACTAAAAGCCCGTGGACATTCTCTGCACTCATAAGGCTTTTCTCCTGTGTGAGTGCTTCAAAGTAAAATAAGCTCTGCCTTTGGAATAAAAGCTTTCAGACACTCATTGCATTCATATATTTTCTGTCCTCTGTGAATTCTCTGGTGTACCATGAACTGCGATTTCTGGGAGAAAAATTTTCTGCATTCGCTGTATCCACAGGGATTCTCTCCTGGGTGACTTTTTGGTGTAGAAGTTGTGACACTACATTTATAAAATCTCATTTCTATATGACTCATTTCAGGCACAATGTCTTACTGACAGCTTCTCCACAATCATATTCCCAGCAATTCCAGAATGAGTGTTTTTGTGCATAGGGTAGAAAAACAACTTTTCAGCTTTTTTACTTACATAATTTCTGTTCTGGAAAAGTTAATCTAAATTATGTTTCCAAGTTTTTCCATTTGAATCAAACTGCTCAAAGTCTTTTCTCAGGTGAAATATTTTGTTGAATACATCACATTCCTGGTGCCTCTCTGGGGGATCCAGCCTGTCAAGATCTTCCTGGAGCCAGTCTATACTATCTTCAACGTGCCAGGTATCTTCTAGGAAGGAGACCAATGAATGTGTATGTGATTAGGTACTAGAAGGGGCCAATTTTCATAACAAGGGTCAAGGGATCAAGGAAAGAAATGGTGTTCTGAATAGAATACAAGTTAGAGGCATCCACTAGAAGGAGAAGAGAAAATAGAAGGGAAGCAGAGGGACATAAAAGTCATGGTTAAGGGAAAAGTCCATGTGTACCTGAAAGCTTAATTCTGACCATAGTTGAGATGCTAAGAGGAGGAAGGCAAAGTGAGCAGTGCTGGTGAAGAAGAGTAAAGATGCTACGAAGAGAGACTAACCAAGAAAGCTGGTGCTAGTTAAGTTCCAGATCTGACAGAGTACAAAGACATAAAGGGCCTATCTCCTTTTATTTTTTTTTAAGTTTATTTATTTTTTAGTAATCTCTTCCCCCAAAGTAGGGCTTAAACTCATGACTCCAAGATCAAGAGCTGCACGCTCTACTGACTGAGCCAGTCATATGCTTCAAGAGTTTAAGGGTTTTTTAAGTTGTGTTCTCAAAAAAAAGTATCAAAGGTTCTAGCTCCTTAGGCTTTCACTCATGGACCTGGCTTTTACCCAGTCACTGAGATGGCCCTTACTGCTTATTCTTCCCTCTAGAACCCATGACTCCCTGCCCCAGATGGAGGATGGCTGCAAGTCTGGAAGCCTAACAATCTGCATGTGGATAAACATGTCACCAAGAGCTTGGTCTTTGGAACCTCTGAAGAAGTTGGAAGGGACTGTTTCAAGTTAGCGCTTCAGCAAAGTGCAAAACTTTTCATTTGGGGGGTGAGAGCAAGAACATTTCTCCAGGTTCAGACAGACACAAATGTTTTACTATCTATAAATCCGAAGTTCAAAGATGTTAAACATTCAGAAAACTTATAAATTCCAGCAGTTAAGAAAGGAATGGCAATAGGCTGGGGGGCTCACCAAAGGTCCTTACTCACAGACATGAGGTTGCTGTAATTTTCCACCATTACATCCCAGTATAGGTTCTTCTGAAGAGCACCCAGTAGCTGCCACTCCTCTGATATGAGGTCCACGACCGCATCCCTAAATGCCAGTGTTCACTGTAACTGCATATTCTTGTTTCAGGGGACTTTTCACTCAGTGATATGGAAAAAATGCATATGAATTTATTATGATCATTTTTACAATACATTATATATCCAAGGGTTGGTGAATCTAGTTTCGCCTTTGTGGAAGAAACTTAAAAACTCATTAAATGTATTCTGCCATTCAAAAATCAACTAATGTAACTCACTAGATTGACAGAATCAAGATAAAAATCACATTGTCGGGGCGCTCTACTGACCGAGCCAGTCATGTGCTTCAAGAGTTTAAGGGTTTTTTAAGTTGTGTTCTCAAAAAAAAGTATCAAAGGTTCTAGCTCCTTAGGCTTTCACTCATGGACCTGGCTTTTACCCAGTCACTGAGATGGCCCTTACTGCGTCAAATAAATAAATAAAATCTTTAAAAAAAAAATCACATTGTCATGTCAATGGATATAACACAGGTGAGTATACATATGTCAAAACTACTAAATGGGGGCGCCTGGGTGGCTCAGTGGGTTAAGCCACTGCCTTCGGCTCAGGTCATGATCTCAGGGTCCTGGGATCGAGCCCCGCATCGGGCTCTCTGCTCAGCGGGGAGCCTGCTTCCTCCTCTCTCTCTCTGCCTGCCTCTCTGCCTACTTGTGATCTCTCTCTGTCAAATAAATAAATAAAATTTAAAAAAAAAACTACTAAATGGTTCATTAAGATTTGTGTTTTTTTTTAAGTTTATTTGACAGACAAAGATCACAAGTAGGCAGAGAGGCAGGCAGAGAGAGAGGAGGAAGCAGGCTCCCTGGCTGAGCAGAGAGCCTGACTTCGGGGGGGATCGATCCCAGAATCCTGGGATCATGACCTGAGCTGAAGGCAGAGGCTTTAACCCACTGAGCCACCCAGGCGCCCCAAGATTTGTTAATCTTAAAAATCTTAAAATCATTAAGATTTTTTAACTACTTAATAGTTCATTAAGATTTCATTGTATATAAATTTTACATCAAAATAAATAAAAGCACCATAAATAAATATTAAACCCCAAGTTAATGATAAACATGCTGGATATTTTGGGAGCGGTTTGCTAATGTTTGCAATTTACTTCAAAATACATCAAAAAACAAGGGAGAAAGGGATGCCTAAATGGAGAGGCAGGTTCTTTTGATATCCTGAGACTCAATATCCAACATGGTAGGGTGATGATTTCCTCATAACAAAAATAAACAATTCTTGGGACACCAGCTCCTACAACTCAGCTCGATTCTGACATTACCTACCTGCAGATAGCATCGGATTCCACCATTTAAGGGTTCAGGCCAACAAGACTTCCCTTCCCCTCTCCCATTTCAGATGCCAGTCACAAGTCCAGATTGTCACCTGTACTTCTGATCGACAGGCTATCAATCAGACGTTCCTGCAATTTCCTCCTCAGGTTCAATGAATTTGTTAGAGTAGCTCAAAGACCTCAGAGAAACATTTTACTTTCTAGATTAGCAGTTTACCATAAAAGGAACACAGGAACAGCCAGACAGAAGAGATGTGGAGGGCCAGGTACAGGGAAAGAGCAGAGGGCTTCTATGCACTCTCCAGGTGCACCACTCTCCCCAGTCTCCACTTGTTCACCAACTGGAAGCTGTCTGAACACTGTCCTTATGGGTTTTTATGGAGGCTTCACTGCACAAGCATAACTGACTAAATCACTGGCCACAGACAACTGATTCAACCTCTTGCCCTTTTCCCACTGCCTTATGTCAGGGGGCGTGACTCCAAGTTCCAACCCTCTAATCACATGGTTGGTTCTCCTGGCAACTAGCCCTCATCCTTGGATGCTTCCAAAAGTCATTGTTCACAACACAAAAGATAGTATTATCACTCTCAACATTTAGAAAATTTCAAGGATTTTGGGAACTATGAGCCAGGAACTGGGGACAAGACCAAATACAGGTGAGAGATGTATTTTGGTTGTCTGAATGACCAAATGTATATTTCTTATGAATCACAACATTACATGGGTGATAAAGCAAGTGCAGTAAAATGTTAATTACAGAATCTAGTTGGTTGGTATATGAACGCTCACTGTAAAATTTTTTCAACTTTTCCATATATCTAAGATTTTTGATAACAAAAAAGCATCAGGAAAACACTAGAAAAAAAGCATATAATTAAATTTAACAGCCTTGAGGAGCCTGGGTGGCTCAATTGGTTAACCAGCTGCCTTTGGCTCAGGTCATGATCCCAGGGTCCTAGGATCGAGCCCCGCATCGGGCTCCCTGCTCAGCAGAGAGCTGCTTCTCCCTCTCCCTCTGCCTGCCTCTGCCTACTTGTGTTCTCTATTTCTCTGTCAAATAAATAAAATCTTAAAAAAAGAGAAAATTTCACAGTATAAAAATGTTGATTATCCCCCAAATTGATAGACCCAAGCAACTGGATAAAACCAATATACTAGGAGGTGTTTTGTGGAAACTGACAAGCTGATTCTAAAATTTATAAGAAAATACTAAGGGCCAAAGCAAGAAAGCAATCTGGAGAAGGGCCTGAAAGACACCAAGAACATTAGCAAGAAAAACAGTGAGGAGGTAGCTGCAGTGGCCCAAGTGACCTATAATGATGGCTCTGACTAGGCTCTGACTATGGCAATGAAGAATGACAGATCTGAAGTCTACTGTGTAAACAGAGCCAACAGGATTTGCCCTCAGAGGATGGGAAACAGAGGTATTGATAAAAGCGTAAGAAAGGGAGACATGCCCATTGGCTTCTGTATTGTCTACAGCTGCTGAGCAGTTTGCTGACCCCTCATGTGAGAAACTAGGAGAAGCTATCAACTGAAACAGGGAAACTATGGAAGGAATACATTTCAGGTGAGATTAGGAGCTTGGTTTGGGAAATGATTAGCTGGACATATCTGTACAGATGTGTACCTTAGAGATGTCAGGGAGTCAATACGATATAGGGGGCGATGCTTAGGGGAGAAGTGCAGGCTAGAGATATGAAGAAGAAACCATCACCATACGAGGACGCCTTAAACTGAACTGGATAAGAACACTACAGAGTACAAATACAACAGATGCAAGGAATGAGCCCTGAGATACTATGGGGGTTAAGGATGGGAGACAAGACAAAATTACAAAAAGAAGTTGAGCCCTACAAGGGGCCAGTAAGGCAGAAAATCCAAAGAGCATGGCATTCTGAACACCAAATGACAACACTATTTTAAGGAAGAAGTACTGACAATGCCGGATAATGCTGAAAGGTCAAATAAAAACTGAGCGTGGGATTTAACAACATGAAATCACTGGTGATCCCGATAAAAACCACTTTTGGAGGAAGGAGGAGATTAAAAGCAACTGGAGTGGGTTCAAATCAGAAAGGGAGGAGGGACTGGGGATCCCGATTCTGAGCAACTCTTTTGGTTTTTGAGGAAGACCTTGTGCCTAAGTGCCAGAAAGCATTTACTGACTGTGAGGAACAGTCTTAATGGAAAAGGTATTTTAGGCAAAAAATGTACTTCATAAAAATGCCTGTTTCGGGGCGCCTGGGTGGCTCAGTGGGTTAAAGCCTCTGTCTCTGGCTCAGGTCATGATTCCAAGGTCCTGGGATAGAGCCCCACATCGGGCTCTCTGCTCAGCTCTCTCTCTCTGCCTGCCTCTCTGCCTGCTTGTGATCTCTGTCTGTCAAATAAATAAATAAAATCTTAAAAAAAAATACCTGTTTCTCTTTTGATTATGGCTGCCATTGGCATCAGAGGAAAATTGTCAACTCCATTTTGAACCTCATGGCTTACATAGCAATGTTTTGACGTTAAACACTTGGAATGACTCGCCATTTGTACATGCACCCATGCTCCACCTGGCTGCGTCTCAATCTTCTTTCTGTGCCTTTTTCCCACCTAACTTTTATCGTTTGTGTAGTGTTGCTCTTCATTATGAACATTCTAGAAATGTCCTCAAATCTTTCAGAAAGACGGCTCACCTGCAATTTGGTCACTTTCAGCTGCTCTTGGAAAATGGCCAGTGACTCTTAACATCTTCTCAAATGACTTTTCCAGCTCTTCTCTGAGTCTTGATTAGAGGTCTCTAGTCAAGAGAACCATCACCAGTAAGACACTGCTTGTTCAGGAACCTCTACCTCCTCACATCATGGCATCTTTGTGTTCCCGGAGAGTGAGAGCTGTGGATTTAAGGGGAGTATTTACTTTAGAAGGCACATCAATCACAGGCCCTGAATCTCTGCTTTTATTGCAGAGGACCTACCCTCACATAGAACTCCAGGATGGGCCTTCTGTTGACTCTGATCAGGCATCTGGAAACAAAAGTAACATTGAGTTTGACACCTTAAGCGGTTAGTTAGAACACCTTAAGGTTCTAGAAATACAATGTCCAAGACTGAGATATACTTAATATTCATAATACATCCTACACATACTTACAGACTGATAACTTCCCTCGTTATTGTTATTGGACTTGAACGCTTGGACCCAGCAATGATGGAAATGAGGATGGACCCTGGGATCACGACCTGAGCCGAAGGTAGCTGCTTAACTGAGCCACCTAGGTGCCCCTGGACCCAAAATTTAAAAGCACATGCAAGGCTTTATTGGGACTTATGGTCAAGCACCATGGAGGCAGCACAAGGGAAGGAATCCTTAGGCTGATCCCCTGAGGAGAAGTTAGGAAAAGTTTTTATAGAAACTTCGGTGGGAAAAGGTTGATGCATCAACATGGAGAGGCAAATCTGCACCCTTAAAGGTCATGCGTCTTCATGTATTGCATGTCTAACACATTAGATCTCCACCCACCCACCACATGATTTTTAGTTTTTTGTGTTTTTTTTTTTAAGATTTTATGTATTTATTTGACAGAGAGAAATCACAAGTAGATGGAGAGGCAGGCAGAGAGAGAGAGGGAAGCAGGCTCCCTGCTGAGCAGAGAGCCCGATGCAGGACTCGATCCCAGGACCCTGAAATCATGACCCGAGCTGAAGGCAGTGGCTTAACCCACTGAGCCACCCAGGCGCCCCGATTTTTAGTTTTATAATGAGGGTAAAAGACAGTGAAATGTCAAATTTGGTAGCCATTGTGTCTCAGACTAGTTTGAACTGATCTGGGCTTGCTATTTGGCTGGTGTTTTGCTCTGCAAGAAAAGTGTTAACAGCCAGCAAGGACTTTCCCAGGTTCACAGAGCTGTTCCTGAGTTTTTAAAGATTTTTTTTTTTTTTTTTTTGGACAGACAGATCACAAGTAGGCAGAGAGGCAGGCAGAGAGAGAGAGAGGAGGAAGCAGGCTCCCCGATGAGGGGAGAGCCCGATGCGGGGCTTGATCCCAGGACCCTGGGATCATGACTTGAGCCCAAGGCAGAGGCTTTAACCCACTGAGCCACCCAGGCGCCGCTGTTTTTGAGTTTTTGATTATATATTAAAATCTGCAACTTCAAAAGTATAGTCTATCGGGAAAAATATAACTGGCAGAAGCTGAGTTTTAAGAACAGAAAAAGAAAGAAAAGAAATTACAGGCAAATCTCATAAATGAACACCAATAATACTATGCAAAGGAATAGTAAGTCAAATTCAGCAATGCAGAGAAAAGCTAATTTAGGATGTCATCATGGGTTTTATACCACGAGTACACAGCTGATTTATTTTTATCATTTTAAAGATGTATTTCATTTATTTTTTATTAATTATTTTTATTTATACTATTACTGTTATATACTATTTATTATATATAATATAAAATATCTTATATTTATTTATTTAAAGATCTATTTGAGAGAGAGAGCAGGGGGAGGCAAGGAAGGAGAGGGAGAGAGAATCTCAAGCAGAATCACCAGTGGGCCTGACGTGGGGCCTGATCTCACAAGCCTGAGATCAAGACCTGAGCTGAAACCGAGAGTTAGATGCTTAACCGACTGCACCACCCAGGTGCCCCAGGAGTACAAAGTTGATTTAATATCCCAGAGTCAATAAATGTAATTCACAAAATTAAATAAGAAAAATCAAGTTAGGGCGCCTGGGTGGCTCAGTGGGTTAAAGCCTCTGTCTTCGGCTCAGGTCATGATCTCAGGGTCCTAGATAGAGCCCCCCATCGGCTCTCTGCTCAGCCGGGAGTCTGCTTCCCTCTCTCTCTGCCTGCCTCTCTGCCTACTTGTGATCTCTGTCTCTGTCAAATAAATAAATAAAATCTTAAAGAAGGAAACAAACAAACAAACAAACAAACGAGGCAGCCCACACGCTGCTACTTCACCCTGAATCAAGTCACACCATTCAGGGACCCACCACATTTAGGCTGTCGGACTCAGATAGCCAACCAAGCACTGACCAGGGAGGATTCCCTTGCCCTCGCTGACCCACTCCCGCGACACCTGCTCTCACACCCAAGCCACCTCTCCAGTCCTCACATCCTCCAGCCCACCGCCAAACGCCAGACGCCCCCAGGCTGCCTTCATCGCCTAGGGACCCACCACCACAACCACCACCACCCCCAGCCCTCGTTAGGCGCCGCACCTCTAAGCGGGCAGCTGCAGCCTCCTCAGCGCGCCACAGGAGGTTTAAAAGGACGGCACACACCACTTTCGCTTCCGGTTCCCCCCAGCGCGGATCACTTCCCTCGCTCCTGACTGGGCAGGTGGAGGTAAATGGCCGCATCCTTCCAAAGACTGGAACTCGGCACCGTGGATAAGTAGTGAGTCATACGGCCCCCCGCACTGATCGGCTGCACAATGGGAGCGGTCTTCTTAAAATGATGTGCGGGGCAGGAACCTCCGCCGGCTTCTCCCGCTCTCGGTCTAGCTTCCTCGGGAAAGCCTTTCCTGCCCGCGCTTCGGCAGCACGCTAGGACCGCTACGCATGCTCAGTAGCGCGTTTGACCACTGCGCCTCCGGGTGCCGGTACGCATGCTCAGTAGCGCGTCCGGCGGCCGGAGGGTTACGTCCAACTGTAGAGCCGGTTGCTCGTGCACCAGACCGCGGAATCCTGGAAGACCTCTGATGAGGGGCATCGTGCTCTGCACGGGGCTCAGTAGACGCGTGCACTGAAGAGAAGTAACTCTAGGGTATTTGAAAGTAGAGGTCGAGGCACCGGGGCCAGTAGAACTGGGAAGTCAACCGTGCGTGCCCGACGGTGAGGAAGAGGGACGAATGGCGGCCCGGGGAGAAGGGGAGCCGGCGCTCTGCAGCGGTGGAGGAAGCATCTGGCAGTCTCTGCAGATCAAACCAACCAGCCCTATTCCAAACTCCAATCTGTTTCACATCCTGGAAAATAAAGAAAAATTTTTCTTATACACACACACACACACACACACACTTCTCCTGAACGCCTCCAAACTATCTGTGCTTGGAGATGTCACATAAAGACCTTGCTTTTGAGTTTCTCTTCCCACGGCAGAAGAGGATTTTTGTGATACCCCAACAACAAAGTGGAGACCCAGGCTCAAAAGGGACTAGTCCTGTTAATGTGACCTGTTGTCAGACCACAGCAAAATGTCCTACTGTCCTTTTTTTTTTTTTAAGATTTTATTTATTTATTTGAGAGAGAGACAGTGAGAGAGAGCATGAGCGAGGAGAAGGTCAGAGGGAGAAGCAGACTCCCCGTGGAGCTGGGAGCCCGAAGCGGGACTCGATTCCAGGATTCTGGGATCATGACCTGAGCGGAAGGCAGTCGTCCAACCAACTGAGCCACCCAGGCGTCCCTGTACTTTTTTTTTTTTTTTTTTTTAAGATTTATTTGACAGAGGGATGCCTGGGTGGCTCAGTTGGTTGGACGACTGCCTTCCGCTCAGGTCATGATCCCAGAGTCCGGGGATCGAGTCCCACATCAGGCTCCCAGTTCCATGGGCGTCTGCTCTGACCTTCTCCTCGCTCATGCTCTCTCTCACTGTCTCTCTCTCAAATAAATAAATAAAATCTTAAAAAAGAATTAAAAAAAAAAGATTTATTTGACAGGGAGAGACAGAGATAGCGGTAGTGATGAGTGAGAGCGAGCGGGAATGGAGAAGGCGGGTGCTCCATCCCAGGACCCTGAGATCATGACCTGAGCCAAAGGGAGATGTTTAAGGACTGAGCCACCCAGCCACCCATGGTGTACACTTTTAATCACTTAGGAAAACCCAGTTTTTAAATTTCCTATTTATATACATTTCTTAGGTTTGGTAATGATATCATGATTATGCAGGGGATGCAGATAATATAGAATTAAGGTGTCATGGTATCTTTAATTTCAGATGATTCTGAAAAGATAAATAGGTAGATAACTAAATGGAAAATAGATGCATAACAAAATGGTGAATTTGTTGAATCTATTTTGTAGGTACATAGGGACCATTATTTAGATTTTCATCCTTTTTATACTTAAAAATGATTAGAATGCAAAGTTGGAAAAATATTTTTTCCAATAGAAAATAATTATTTCTTCTTTGAGCCATGGGATATTTATAATTTTTTCCTAATTTCCAAAATTATAGCTTTCTAGCTAATATTTGTTATTGACTTTCAAGTGTATGTGAGCTTAACAGAACACAATTGCACATATATTTAGTCCTTTGAAGTTTGTTGAAATTTGCTTTATAATAAAGCCCAGGACATGGCAAACATGGTAAACTTTGAAAAGAAGTACTTGAAAATTCTGTGAATTTTGAGGATGTTGCATACAATACCTCCATTATACTGATTTTTATTAAGTCTGTTCAAAACTTTTATAAACATTTTATCAGTTTATTCTTTTTTTTAATATTTTATCCATTTATTTGACAGAGAGAAATCACAACTAGATGGAGAGGCAGGCAGAGAGAGAGAGAGGGAAGCAGGCTCGCTGCTGAGCAGAGAGCCCGATGCGGGACTCGATCCCAGGACCCTGAGATCATGACCTGAGCCGAAGGCAGCGGCTTAACCCACTGAGCCACCCAGGCGACCCTTATCAGTTTATTCTGTAATATGCTGGTAGAAAGGGATTAAAATCTCCCTCTATGATTGTAACTTTGCCTCTTACGATTGTAAATCTTACATTTTTACTTTAGATAATTTGAGTCCCTGTCTAATGTATGAATTTAGCATTAGCGTTTCTTCCCATGATTAGTGACTGTCTCCTTAGAGATTTTTTTTTTTAAACGATTCTATTTATCCATTTGACAGACAGAGATCACAAGTAGGCAGAGAGGCAGGCAGAGAGAGAGGAGGAAGCAGGCTCCCCGCGGAGCAAAGATCCCGATGTGAGGCTAGAGCCCAGGACCCCAGGATCATGACCCGAGGTGAAAGCAGAGGCTTAAACCCACTGAGCCGTCCAGGCGCCCCGATTTTTTTCTGGTATTAATTTAGTTGTACTAGTTTTGTCATGTTTAGTATTTGCATGAGATGCTTCTTCATAAAAGAAAATCCATTCCATATGTTTTATGTGGTTATTTCATTTAAAAAAAAACACAGTATCTTAATTTTATTTACTGAGTCTGACAAACTGTATATAAACCAGAGCATTTAATTCACTTTCATTTAACTTAATAACAAATTATTGTTTGATCCTACCTCTTTCTATTTGGGCAGCTTATTCTGTTTCTTTATAGTCTACTTTTTAGCCTTCTTTTGGTTTGTGGTAATGTTTGGTTTTTAATCATTCTATTTTTGCTCTTTACTTTTGTCTTTGACTAGTTTGGAAGATATACACCTTGTTCCTATTCCCTGAATGATTTCTTTCTTCCTTTTTTTCTTTTCATTTATTATTTTCCTTAATGATGACTTTAAGTGTGCGTCCTTAACCATAGCGTGCATTCTTTTCTTTTAAGGGCATGACTATTCATGTTTTACTTCAATTTACATTTTCTTTTTTTTTTTTTCATAGCGTGCATTCTTAACACTCAAAGTTAATAACTTTATACTTTTTTAGGAAAATAGCACTTTAGAACGCTTTAATACAGGATACTTCTTGCAGTTTACATGCTGCCCTTGTCACGTAGTTTATGTAATTTTTAAAACATGATAGGATTATTTTTGCCTAGCATCTCGTTGAAGTTTACTACACTTTGACTCTAATTACTTCACAGTGACAGTAAATTAATATGGAGATAGCGTGAATTCACTTTTATTAATATATATTTTAATATTA